>NW_026782268.1:32500-632500 GCF_031769215.1 Ylistrum balloti | reverse complement strand
ATCAGAGGCTCCTCCTTAAAAACAAAACCGATTTTTAACATTAAATAAACAGATATAAACTATACTGTAGTGTGAATTCATATTTGTTATTAAGAAATATTAGGTTTTAGCTCACCTTGTCTGAAGAACCTGTGAGCTTATGCCATACCACAACATCTGTCGTCCGTCAACTTTTCTTTCAAATTTTAAACTAGTCGTAAACAAATTTGCTGATTTTGTTCAGAAGCATCCTTGGGGGAAGAGGACAGATTTTGTATAAATGGTGAGTCTCAGCCTCCTGGAGCAGGAGGAATGGGGCTCAATAGGTGAAATAAAGCAAGTCCTCAAAAACTACTCCTCCTGTAGGAATGATCTGATTTTGACCAAATATGGTATGAAGTGTTCTTGATTACAGAGGAAAGGATTTTGTATAAATGTTTGATCTAGGCAAACTATGGCAGCGGAAATTGGGCTCAATAGGGAAAATAGAGCAAGTTCTTTTAAAGTCCTTCTATTAGAATACTGTGTTAATCCAGTTTTTTTCCAAATTTGATCTCAAACATGCTTGGATGAATGGAACTGAGTTTTGTTTAAGCTGTGCATCTTTCAATCCTAGGAGCTTCTTAGGGTAAATAGATACAAGTCTTTTAAACGCTTTTCCTTTAGTTTTGATGAGAATTTCATCAAACTTAAACCAGATGGATGATACAGGCCCTATTGGCCACTTGTTCTGTTCGATGACTACTTGGTTATAAAAATAATATAAGTTCCTGCATGGTGTTGATAAATTCTACTTAAATTGCCGTGGATCTTGATTTAAGTATTGTATATTATCACATTGGACTTGATGAAGAATTGACCTTCAACCTTACAGGAGTACTTTGTGGAGTGTACAGCTGCCACAAAACCCTTGATCCTGCTCCACTTCCTACACACCCTCATGTTCACCAACGTAATCTGCTTCGTCAATTCAGTGGAAGCTACACATAGGTTTGTGTTATTTGAATATAACAGAGGAAAAATAACATCTTGTCAAGTTTTTAATGCAACTTCACACTTGATCAAGACAGCAGAAAAATTTATAAAACAGAACATGACACAGTAATCACATGACAAAGTACAAAAAAAAATCAATCTTAATGACAAGTCTGCTTGATAATCAATTTATGAGTTGTTTCCCTTTTATGTTGCTGAAATGAATAAATACATGCAAATATGCGAAAAAAGTCATGTGAATTAGTTTTTGTTTGGGTATGAAAAGGATTCAACAAATCAATATATAAAGATATCAAAGAAATAGTATAAATCTTCAAAAGTTGGGTCTGCGTTTCTCAGAGGGAGAAAATTAGTGATAAGTTTGTGAAGTTCCAAGAAAACAAAAGCATCCCCCTAAAGACCGGCAGATTTGGCTTGTCAGCTCGTGTTCATGAAGGAAGAGGAATATTTCATGATATCTTTTATTTCCGCAGACTATATCACCTGATCCGACTTGTGGGAGGGAAAGAAGTTCGTGAGTTCTCCTCCGGTCAACAGGCAAACAGAAGGAAACGAATCCTCAAAGAATTCTCTAATGGAAAAATTGATATGTATGTGGAAACATGACTTTAACTATACACGCAGTCAGCAGTAATGATACATATTTTTAGCTCGTCTCTCAAGGAGAGGAGGGGCTGATGTTGTCTCCCTTGCATCAGCATTTGTTTCTAAATGATTGGATTCAAATCATTTTGCACTTAAGACTTTTAAAGTCAAATCTTATGTAAAGTTTTTGGTGTTGGTGTTGAAAGGCATAAAACCTCCTTTATAAGTGCACTAGTGTACTGATATTTGGTGGTTTGAGGGTTGCTGTGGGGTTGATTTAGTTTCTAAGAGTTTGAATGAATCATCTTTTTTTAAGTCTTGTGGTTTTTTTCATCCTTACACCAAGACTTTTTATATCGAATGTTCAGATTTTTGGACAAGTGTTGAAAGGTACCGATGAACTATTTACAAGTGTACTAGAGTACTGATGTTTGGTTTGAGGGTTGGTGTTGAGGTCAATTATTATTTCTTAGTCGTAATGAACAATGCTAATTTTATGTTTAGTGATAAACAATGTGAGGCGAGCTTTTGTACATTGGCGTTATTCTTGTTGTTTTTGAATTCTTATTTGAGAATAACTCATCATAATAAAACTTACATCGATTGTGATTTTTGGTATCAATAAGAAATTATATCTTTCATTATAACAGAATCATCTGTACAGATGCCATGGCCAGGGGGATGGATATAGACAACGTCAAGTTTGTAATATCGTACGACCAAACGCCCAACATCAAGACATACATCCATCGTATAGGGCGTACCGCTCGTGCAGGCAAAGCAGGCACAGCAATTACCCTTCTACAGAACAAAGAGGTAAGGCTTGCTGATAACTGTACCATTCCACACATTCAACAACTCTGTTGAATATTTAAACTGTCAATGAGTAGTCGTTTATAGAGGTTTTGAATAAATATGGATGGTGTGTTGTCTGTTTTACAGTTTTATCACTTCAAGAAGATGACTCGTGAGGCAGGGAAGCCTAAGATCAGGGAACAAAAAGTTTCTGAAGAATCTCTGGAGCCAATCATCCCAGCATTTCAGAAAGCACTAGAGGAAGTACCACACATTCTTAAGGTAGGTAACCCAGATGATAAACCTGTCTTCAATGAGGCTTTGAAGATGTGCCTAATGGCTCAGGTGAAAACCTCTCTCTTTTAAATCATCTTGAAGAGATTACAGTATATGTGATTAAAATTCAAGATACAAAATCTAGGGACTAACTCTAGGTACCTCAAATTATAAACAATAGTAGCTTTTGTGATCACTGTTTGCATTAGTTCTCATGAGGGTATCTTTGATCACCTTCTAAATGGCTTTAGAGTCACTACTTAACTTAAAGGATGAATGTCTACTGCCAGATGTAGGAGGAAATGTGGTTCACATCATTATCGGGAGTATGTCTCTCTGATAACTGTAGTTGTTTTCACAGAGTTTCTAAGATAACATATTATAAGAGTACTGAAAATCAGGGTATCTATTTCTTGTGAATATGCATGTTTTACATCGTAAGTGTAAGTGTTTCTCTACAGTAAAAGATCAACCTCTCTCTCTGATGGTATAGATTTTATATCTGAAATCCTATTTGGGGAATATTATGTAGTAACACTATCACTTCTTATAGTGTTGAATACTAGAGTGATAGGGATAAGCTGTATCAAGTGTCAGACACGCAGGGCAATACACCAAGGTTCAATACAAGCACAAGTGTGTAGAAAAGCTACATGTCCCTTCCTAATTGATGTCATCGTGTGATACAATGTATACATATGTGAAAATAGTTATTTGCAATGACTGTTTATATTTTGTTTTAGTTTTCAAGGGCAAATTTAGGCACGGAGTATCCATTTTCTATGTGAATTTATTGATTTATGGTATAATGAAAAATTTCATCGTTGTGTAATATGGCGTCCTTTGTTGTGTAATATGGCGTCCTTTGGTGTGTAATATGCCGTCCTTTGGTGTGTAATATGGCGTCCTTTGGTGTGTAATATGGCGTCCTTTGGTGTGTAATATGCCGTCCTTTGGTGTGTAATATGGCGTCCTTTGTTGTGTAATATGCCGTCCTTTGGTGTGTAATATGCCGTCCTTTGGTGTGTAATATGGCGTCCTTTGGTGTGTAATTTGGTGTGTAATATGCAATATGGCGTCCTTTGTTGTGTGTGTAATACGTCCTTTGGTGTGTAATATGGCGTCCTTTGGTGTGTAATATGCCGTCCTTTGGTGTGTAATATGGCGTCCTTTGGTGTGTAATATGCCGTCCTTTGGTGTGTAATATGGCGTCCTTTGGTGTGTAATATGGCGTCCTTTGTTGTGTAATATGGCGTCCTTTGGTGTGTAATATGCCGTCCTTTGTTGTGTAATATGGCGTCCTTTGTTGTGTAATATGGCGTCCTTTGTTGTGTAATATGGCGTCCTTTGTTGTGTAATATGGCGTCCTTTGTTGTGTAATATGGCGTCCTTTGGTGTGTAATATGGCGTCCTTTGGTGTGTAATATGGCGTCCTTTGTTGTACATTATCAATGTGTGAAGCTATTTTTGCCATTATTTTAGAATGAAAAATTGAGAGAAAAAATACTTGATGAAGCCTCAGGTTTTACAACATTTTGTGACCCTTCAGGTAGAATATCCCTATCCTACTCCCCGACATATGAAAGAGTCTGATAGGATAGTTATGAATCTCAGTAATAAGTATCTGTGAATTTGTATCTCTATTTCAGGCTGAAAAGATGAAGAAGAACTCTAATGGATGAAAGCTGCCAAGAATTCATTTTGATGGACACGGTACATTGTCAGGAGACCCTCCTCCCAGAAAACTGAAGTGAAGGTTCTAAATGTTGAAAGTAACTGGTGCTAGTCTATATGAACTTTGCTTTATGGTGACGAGATGCAACCGGGAAGAAATACCACCTTTGGTTACGTGGAGCTGGTATCTATTCAAGTGGTCTAGATATAAAGCAGTAATGGCTTAATCATGATGGCTCATTATATCTCAGTAACTCCATCCAAGATCTAGCAACTACAAGTAAAAAAACCAATTTGGCATCAATTGCAGTCGATTCATTGTGATTCTTTGAGCTGGCCTCAAATGGAAACAACATGGATCTGACGAGAACACATTTCAAATAAAGTACAAGATAATTTAATGTCTTTTGTTTTGAGCTTTTGTTCAAATGGATTTGATGCTAAGATTCATTCCATTAAACATGTAACTCACAAGCTATTCAATTGAGTCTTAAGACTGAGCTTTGGTAGAATCAAATGCTCTTCAGGGATGGAAGGGTCTAAAATTGCTCTGCCAAAATTTTGAATTTCATGACAATATAGTCAGTTTTTTGTGTTAGGGTTATTTTACAGTAATATTATCAAACCCTCCCCAGTACTCTCAAGTTATTTTAAAGTTATTAAATGGGGAGTCAGACCCATCAATTATTGTCTCATCAGTCCCAAAAAGTCTCTGAAGTGTGATTTTGGTGTTTCTTTTACAATGGTGACGGTGTCAACATATCACCGTGAAGTTTAACATTGACATCCATCACTTAGAAAATACAAGTCTAACTATAACCAAACATGTTTTGTAGTTAGATCATAAAGAGGACATCTTGATGCCAAAACGTATTCCATATTTTACAGTTCAGCAACTCTGCGTATTCGGGATGATAAGCCAGATTTCATGTTTATCTTAGTGTTTCATTATGTACAAGCGCTATTTCAATCAAACCTGGAGAATAGTACCAAGATTGGATTTAATTGTCACGCTCCCCAAAAATTTCTTGGGGAAGATCTAGTGGCTGTTTTGTCTGTCTTTCTGTCTGTCTTTCTGCCGGTCTTTTTCGTGTTTGAAGCATTTTTTAAAAATTGTTTGAAAGCCTATAATTGTAACAGCCAGTAATAATAACTGATCTGTAAATGAAATATTAAGCGGAGAGAAATGTGCCCTTACTTTCATAGCTCGAGCATAGGTTCTGGGAATAGAACACTGGATGCCATGGAGAAAGGCGAGCATTAACACCAAGCCACCTGACCACCTACTTTTTATAGAATCATCCTCCATACTTCAGGTGTTGCACTCATCCTTGCTCTCTGTACCCCTGAAACACTCCATGGCAAATTTGAAGGCACAAGAAGTAATCTGATTGGTGTAATGTAGATTTCAGGAGAGGAAAAAAGGGCGAAAAACAGACTGATATGCTCCTTTGAAGATTACAATAGTGTAACCCCTGGAGTATTGAGGATGTTAGAGGATTATATACAAATGTACCGCAGTATCCTGCTAATCCGATTGATACAAAAATGCAAGGAATACTTGTGAGATTTCATGTTTGTCTGGGTTGCACATAGTGCAAACCAGGTTATAGTATGGTGAACGGGTGGAGAAAAGGGGAACCAGCATTGTAGAATCAACTCCTCCTAGAGTTTTTGACATAGAAGCTTGAAACTTTGTACGATGTTTATATATACATGTATATGTTGAAGATGTGCACCTCCTATTATGGATTCATTTCAGATGGTTTTTTCTTGATACTCAACAAATGAAACGCCCTTAACTGTCTTATAAATATCATATAACATTGCACTCATCCAGCAACCCAGCCAATTGTGACTCTGCCCCATTTTTAATAAATTTATACAAAAAATGACAAAACCATGAAAATGTCTGAAAATGTATTCATCTCCTTTCTTTTCATTATAGGTTGGTCTTGTATTTTTTGTTTTTATTACTGCGTTCACATCGCATGGATGTGACCTCTCGTTTCACAGGTGAACATCGAGCTACAGGGACATGGTCTCAAAATCTTGGATAAGTTCAGTGACATACAGTATATACATGTATGTCTTCAATTTATTTGTCAAAAAATATAACCAGAACAACAATAAGGACATTTCAATATCAAATATCATTCACGACAAAAATTATTTGAATTTTTTGTGAATATACAATAGTCATAATACCTATTTCAGGTTATGTAAATTGTTTTTAAACACCATTTTGAGGTATATGATGGTTATACCATCTAAACATATTTGACCACTGTAAACTCGAATATAGGTCAAGTTTTTCATTTTTTCACAAACTCTGAGAACCTTCCAGCCATGGTATCAGGACTCTTGGCCTGTTTGTTATCAAGTAGAACGAAGTCGTTTGAAGGGAAAAGTTGACTCTAAATGAACCACTGATGCCAGGCACTGCACATTGGCATAATTTCACTTGTCTGTGTGGCAGGTGAGCTAAAATATATCTCCATTATCCGCTTGACATCATATACCTGTTACCCACATTTCTCTTGGGGAAAAGATCTGCGCATGTGTTATGCTTTCAGATTCAAGAGATATCTCTATGATATTAGTGATGCGCTACTCAAAACACTTACTGCACATCAGCCTACATCTGGGGTCTTACATGTAGTCACTAATTTGACATCTATCAAAACTGCCCAGTCCTTACAAGTCAGGGTCACAGGGTCAGCTGGTTAATTTGATTTTCTTCTTCACTCTATAGAGTTTCACTGGGCGTAGATAAGGATTGTCAATAGATTCTGCATCCTGAGTTTCTCCTTGACCTCCAGTCTGTTGACCTGTGTCCTGATCTTTGACCTTTTTTTCACTTTCACCATTGGTGGATTCCTCGTCTTCTAGATCCTGTTCTTTACACAGCAGAGCATCTAGGTAAGGTAGAGGATTGGGCTTAACTGCAATCACTGAAACCATTCAAAAGCATGGATAATGAAATTCCAACACAGGATTTAAGGTTAAAATAAAAATGTATTCTAGCCTTTCAACTTACTCAACTTTCAGAAATTAAGAAAGATCATATTTTAGTCATAATTGTTTTGTGTCTGAATACCGACTCAAAACATACCTTGTGAAAATAATTTCAGGAAGTTTTTTCTGACCAACATCTTTTCGTTTTTTTTTCCTTGCAATCAAGATCAAAATTCTGCCCTTTAAGCACTTAAAAATGATATTCAACATGTAGCAGAGGAAAATTCTAAACCTGGACATCAGGGATCTAGCACAAAAATCTGCTCTTTAATATCTAAACAACTGAGCCTTTTACAATCAGTCTAGAACAGAAATGAGGCCTTTACCATTTGTCTACTAACTAGCAACTATTGGATTAGAACAAAAAACAGAGCCCTGTACCTTAAATCTAGAACAAAATCCAGTCCTGCTGAAAAAACTAATACAAAATCTAAGTTTTTTAACCATCAACTTGGGACAAAACATGTACAATATTATAATATCAAGCAGTTTCCACTGTGTCATAGCACCTATTACCGTCGTGAATAATCCAGAGTTGTTTACCATTAGAATAAGACCTGCAAGCCTTTTACTTTCAGTCTAGTACAAAAGTTGAGTGTTTCCATCAACCTAGGATAAAATTTCGTCTCTCCACCATCAGTCAAAGACAAAATTTGAGCCCTTTTGGTACCATCGATCTAAGACAAACCCTCCAATATCACCAATACGTAACCAGTACCATCAATATTTAACCAGTACCATCAATATTTAACCAGTACCATCAATACTTAACCAGTACCATCAATATTTAACCAGTACCACCAATATTTAACCAGTACCATCAATATTTAACCAGTACCACCAATATTTAACCAGTACCATCAATATTTAACCAGTACCACCAAAATTTAACCAGTACCACCAATACTTTACCACCAATACTTAACCAGTACCATCAAAATTTAACCAGTACCACCAATACTTAACCAGTACCACCAATACGTAACCAGTACCATCAATATTTAACCAGTACCACCAATACTTAACCATTACCACCAATACTTAACCAGTACCATCAAAATTTAACCAGTACCACCAATACTTAACCAGTACCATCAATACTAAACCAGTACCACCAATACGTAACCAGTGCCACCAATATGTAACCAGTACCTCCAATACTTAACCAGTGCCACCAATATGTAACCTGTACCACCAATACTTAACCAGTGCCACCAATACTTAACCAGTGCCACCAATACTTAACCATTACCACCAATACTTAACCAGTACCATCAATATTTAACCAGTACCACCAATACTTAACCATTACCACCAATACTTAACCAGTACCATCAAAATTTAACCAGTGCCACCAATACTTAACCAGTACCATCAATACTAAACCGGTACCACCAATACGTAACCAGTGCCACCAATATGTAACCAGTACCACCAATACTTAAACAGTACCACCAATACGTTACCAGTACCACCAATACTTAACCAGTACCATCAATACTAAACCAGTACCACCAATACTTAACCAGTGCCACCAATACTTAACCAGTGCCACCAATACTTAACCATAACCACCAATACTTAACCAGTACCACCAATACTTAACCAGTACCACCAATACTTAACTTTTACCATCAATTTTGGAAATCTAGAACTTTGTGGATTATTTGTGATAAAACTTGTGCCCTTTGATATTAACCTCTGATGAAGCAAAAATCGAACTAGGTAAAACCTAACTGTCAATGAATGAATCTAAAGATATGTTTGTACACTTATACAAAAGTCATGAAACTTCAATAAAGGTCAAACAGTCTTCTTATAACCAGAAAATCTAAATAGTTTATTCAAATCCTGGTATCAGTTTGTGTAAAAACAGTCCTCTCATAACCAGGAAATCCAAAGAGTTTGTATTGAAACCCTGGTGTCAGTACTTGAACTTACAAGGATATGCTTCTGTGTTGTCTGGAAACAAATTCTGTGTCTCCCCGGTTTTAGCAATAAAGCGTGTTAAAGCCCGCTCAATGTCGCGCTTCTGTGAGGCAGCCTTTTCTCGCACCAGCTGGTACTCTGTAACTGGAGCCTTGTTTGTCTAGTCAGAAAAACAGCAAGGAAAAATGTATGTTGCCATCTCATGGTAGCTTATGGTTGGTCTATTAAACACTAATTTCAGTTCCATGTAAATTGACCTATTTCAGTAATATCTTTATATAACAAAAATTTAATGCATTCTCAGATCCAAAATAACCTGGGCTACCTAAGTACAAATATCATAACAGTCAATGGCAATTTCTTTGTAAACATGATCATATGTTCAGGTTTACCACTTGTTACCCTATAACAAGGAGACATAAATCAATAGCTACCGTTTAGTCAAGCATTAATGGCAAAAACAAGATATTTCTTGTACATATGTATTTTCAAAAAAATAGTTTTTTTGGATACTTTATAATGCAACCAATGAGCAGGGAACAATGTATATGTACTACATATCAGTGCAATAAGTACATACAAACTTTTTATAATGTACTTTAATAATTAAATGTGTATTTGGAAGAACATTTATCTAAATATTTGTTCTGAATTTTGAGATGAAATAATCTGTGTTTTTTCATTATATTTTAATATACAAAATAGTTTAAATTAGGGTTTATAATAACGGTACAGTATTCACTCTCTTAAGTCTGATTAGCCTGTATAAAAATACACAGATAAATAGCATGTCTTTTGATCAGGTGTTGCCTTGGTTAGAAAATTATGATATAGTTCTTTCAAAATTATTTTACTAAAAAAATCTATAAGGGGAGAGATCTTACCAGAGTCCTGATATAGGTATGTGGATCTGGGAATGCTGGCAAATGATCAGGAATATGTGACGGATGTGAAGGTCTATCCCCCACCTGTAATGTCTTCAGGGTGGGTGGAGCTGCAGAATGGGCCGCTGAAACAAGAGAATACAGAGCCAATGTATTTGCGAATATAATAGAACAGCTATGATTAATTTTGAAACAATATATCTACTGTCCTCAATTTAATGACAAAATGACAAATGAAGGTAATCCCTAAGTAAGCTTAACGTCCTTGCCAATTATATTTCTAAATGCTTAGAGAAAAATGAGAGAATTTGTTTTATCAAACCTATAAGCAATCTCTTGCATACATTTGGAAATTCAAGTCATATATGTCAAAAGAACAACAGGCTTTGAGGGCCTGTATTCTTCACCTAAACTTATTCTTATTTTAAACGATATAACCAATATTTCCCTATTTTAAGTCTTGTTTCACAGGAATTATCCTCTATGTAACAATCCATTTCCTGATTCTAACCTTTCATCAATCTTTGCATTATTTCTCAACTTTTCATACAATTTCATTTTCCTCATTGTAGACAATTTAGAAATGTAACAAATAGGATATTTGGTGACTTCTTTAACAACAAATATGTTTCATGAATACAGAAGAGTATTTCCATATTTTTTACTTGTGCCTCACACTTAATATTCTGCAAAATTCATCAAATACCTGGTACATTAGTAATTCCAGAAGATCCCAATACATATTCCTTCTTCTCTTATCAGCGAAAAAAATCTGTTATTTCATATTATTGATCTGTTTTAAGAGCGATACTTACGAGGTAAAAAGACACTCTTTGTGTGCCGACGAGCATGTGACTGTATGGACTGTACATTTTGACCTGGAACACGAGAAGTATATTTTGTATACATAAAGAAAATACCAGAGTTCTCCCCAGACTGTTTTAAATACATGGTAGACTATAATTTCCTATGTTATTATCTGGCTCTGTAATTCTACGTTGCCTTGTTTTTAGACAGTGTTCTCTTTTGACAAAATTATGAAAATGCCAAGATCATTTCAAAACATTCTGACACAGCCATTGAGTATCGGGTTAATTTTAATCATGAACTGAACTATGCCCAGTCATTAAGAACATGTACAATATCTAATCATGATATTGGTGATTTGTTTCTAAATTCTTACCCATATCAACTAAAGCCATGAAAACATCCGTCATCATGCCTTCAGACCTCCCAGCCAGCTCCGCATAATTTCTACAACTTCGTCCTAATTCTGTTAAAACTGTCAATAAAATTAATTATAGAGATAACATATATAAATGAATGTACATAGGATTCATGACAAATGTACACAGCTGATGGTAAATGTTTCTATTTGCTATTCTTTCACATCAGATCTCAATCTCTCAATTGAGAAAAAAATTGAGCAGGTCACTGTTAGTGTTATAGTATGTGAATAATAATTATGTAAAATGAACAGGTAGACTCAGTTTGTCCAAAGTGAAAGGTATGCTTTCTGTCAACCAACTTACAGAGCATGTTTCATTAGCTCATCTCCAGAATTGGTAAATTATCACCCTGGAGATCTGGGTTTGATTCCTAGTCAGGGCACTCGGGTATTGAAAGCCCAGCAAGTGTGTAAAAGGAGAAAGTCTCTGTGGCTCGCACTTAATTTATGGAGCACACTTCAATTATCATATCAGAAAACAGGGCTTAATTCCTGGTTGGTGCAATTGATATGTATGTGTATTTTACCTGTTCTGTCACAATTAAATATGTACTATCCTCGTTCCCAGGTGAAAATTGCACTAAGCGATAATGTAAATTTCACATGGGGCCAAGGGTGTATTTGTCAAATGTACAAAGTTTCTGTATGGTCTAAAGTACCTACCAGGTAGGCACATGTATCATCACTCAGGTGATACAAGGACAAAAGCTTGCTTCTTAAGTTAGTACCCAGTAGCAATGCTATAAAATTATAATGTACATGAAAACTCATTACGTCTTACAAACATCTGTAAATGTAATTAGCTGATGTTTTCTCTGACTCCTACATGTCAGGCTTTGATCGGTCATCCAAAGTAAAATGACATTTTTCTCAACAATATCGATTCCTAATATTTGTTAATTATCTCTTACAATAGTGAAATACCTGATATACCCGTACATTTTAGATATATGTACATTGCCATTATTTTTTAAACGATGTTCCATGTAACCAAATACGTCCTGTCATTTTTCCTACATAAAAATATTATTCTGCTCTACAGATGTAGTCTGTTAATCAATATAAAAACTTACAACTTTGCAACATTTCTGTAAGGGTTTCTAGCACCGATTCTTCAGCCTTTTCATAGCCAACTTCAAAGACAAGGGCGCTAACCGCTACTTTCAGGGCTTTTCTGCGAGAAACTTCTCGTGGATCCATTTTTCATAAAATTGCTCCGCTGAATATAGGTAACTCATTAATGAAGTAAGCTACAATCTTAAATTATCTCAGAAATTCTCTCTGAGTGTCGGCCACCAAACACAGCGTATGGGCGACGCCATCTTGGAAAATATACAATTTTAGAACCAATTGATTCCGGAAATTTTCAATCTGGCTGCCATTAATATTGAGGATGATCTTGCCAAGAATGAATCTTATCTTTACTATTGTACATTGTATTGTATATGTATGTAACGATATAGGTAGCGATTGCTATTAAAGCCGAAGGACAAATTTCTATCCGCTGTCGCCAAGACGAAAATAAAATCCGGAATTGATGGTCAGAGCCTTCCAATTAATTTCAAACTAAATCCGTAAAAATAATGGATGATAAGCAACGCCATGTTAACGTTTTCTATGTGCAGTTCAGCTGCCAAGAGTATCGAGGATTAAGGGAAATCGATAACGGTGCACTTGCAAAACTGATTGATTGTGAATTTGCATAAAAATATTTAAATTTGTTTTCATTTCTTATGTGATGATTGATACTCGTCATCGCCTCGCTTAAGTGAATTTTTTTTTTTTTAATTGTAAACCAATCTCGAATGGAATGTGAAAACGTACAGAAAAGTGTGTATTGATTGTAGAAAGGTAGCGGATAGCTTTGACGGTTCGTGGACTCAGATATAGAGTTTAACATAGTTTTGAACATTAGGAAGTTTAAAATTTGTTTGCGGTGAGTCGTTTAGCGACATTATGGTACCTAAAAAATCATGTTGATGAAATTAGATATTCGGCGGGGATTTACATAAGTCTAGTGAAAAAAAGCGTTCGGCCTCACAAGAGGTGACAGGTAAGAAGATTGTCCGCTGTGATGCCCTTTTCATCGAGTTTCCCACAAGCTCTCTTCCACCCCAACAAATCCCCCTGTAGATCTTGTGAAGATGAACATTGCAAATCTGAGTTACAGTAGAAAAATTCAGAAGGAAGTTTTTGTATTTCAGAATCTGACAGGGTCAACATTTGCTTAGGAACCAAACAACCAAATGCATATGCAACACTGTCATCTTTGTGAAATCTGTCATTGAGATCAGTTGATAAATTATCCAGAAATGGAACAGCTACCATGGCTTTGTAATATTGTTGCGGACAGGAACTACCAATATTTGTTCTCTGCGTTGTTCTCGGGATCTTCTCTCCTATTTCAAGCACGTTTGCGATTCGTTTGCAATATTCATACCACGTTTCAAACTCAACATCTACTCCTTCTCTCATCTCTTTCACCCTCTCAATACGATCAGTAATCATTGTACGGGCATCATACGCGTCCAAATCACGTTTCTGAAGTTTTGGTGCAAGGGGTTTGACTGTCTGCAGAACAGCCCTGACGCAGATGGACGTAACCAAAAACTGGCACATCAGATTAGCTAGCAATCCCTGTGATGTAGTTTTAGTTTGAGCATCCCACGACCACTCATCTTGAGTGTTTTCCTCAAATTCTGGGTTTACGATGGACCGGAGACTTTCAACGATGGCAGTATACATGCTATAGAATACATCATAGCAGGTATGACGTTCTATCCATCTTGTTTTACACAAACCCAACAACTTTTTAACTTCGATTCCGGGCCATGATGTTGAAGGACATGTTCAAAGAAGCACTGCCTTTTGGGCGAGACATCGAAGAAAATAAATGTGGCATTTACCCCATCTATCATATTTCTCACAAGAGGTATTTTGCACGCGTGAGCTATGCGCAAGTTCCGATCGTGACTGATGCAGCGTGTGTAAAGGGCATGTTGATTGATAGACTTAATTCGAGCTTGGCAACCTATTTTTTCTGACGACATAGCTGCTGCCCCATCGTACGCCTGGCCCCTCATTTTGTCAACTGGAATATTGTTCTCTGTTAAAACCTCTACTATTTTATTTACAATTGTTTCCCCAGTAGTACGTTTCAGATGGAGAAAATCAAAGAATTATTCTCAAATACATGGCTCAGTTTGACTTTCATCTAAAAATCGCACACACGAAACCAATTTTTCAGGGTTTCTTCATCACAACTGCTTTCGACATAGGTATTTTTCAGTTTGAGATACTGTCCCATTCAAAATTTGAACAAAATTATATTTGGGAGTGGTTCTTTTGGTTCCGGGACCCCTCCTCTGGATCCGCGCATGCTGTTTAACTTGGATTTGATAAGTTATCAAACAGACCCAACGCTCAGCGGGCCCATTTTTTTGTGTTTTTATTTATTTATCTTATTAATTTCCTTTTATATTTTTTGTAAAAAAAAATAGCTGTTGGTGCTAGTATTTGACCTCAAATGTTGTATGAGAAAAAAAAACTTTTCACCTGTCATATTACTACTCTCTGTATGAAAGCTGTTTTTCTAAGGAATGACGTCACCTGGCCTATATATTAACCTTATGGCAACTAGGGTAGGATGATGCACCCCAGTTTACCGTTTAGCATCTTTTCACTTTCGTAAACCGATTCATGACCATAACAGATTATCTTCTGGACACTTTGATATTTTCATTGAAAGCCAAAGAACAATGTTTCCATTATCACGTAACCTATGCAGTATTCTTCAACCACGAAATGATCTAATACAACCGTGGAAACCAAGTAATTGGAGGCAAAACGGATCCGTGACATTTAAGTCACGTGACAAACAAAATGGCAGAAACGGACATGTTCTAATGAAAACAACAGGGTTATTTAGTAATCAATATTCTGGTGAGTATTTCGTAATTGAAATTTGTGTACCATGTGCTGTCTTGAAGAGGACGTGGTTATATTATGACATTGAAAACAAACCCATTTGTATATTACATAATCAAACTTTTAATATTTCACACGTGAAGATAAGAAGATGTCGATTAATAACTAACTATTGAACTTCACAAAGTTCATGACATGTTTTTATTCGCCAGCTGTTTTGCTTTTCATCTCAGTAACAAATGACATCACACTATGAAGATTTCTGGTAGATGATAAGTAAGTGATTGTTTACAGAGTCAAGATGACGAAATAGATCAAGAATTAATGGTTCTGACTCACAATTTATCCTATCTATATCTTATCCATACATGTTTCATTTCCGGTTGCAGTAAAATTCAGAGTTACACAACTTCTATGGAATGATTAACCAAAGATTAATCTTAATACCAGTATTTTTTCATGAATATCTATGAATATCTATAGTTATTGATTATTGATTTTGATCAATGAATAATTCATGTAGAGTATATCAAGTAATTTGTTAATATCAATTATTTGAGAAGTAAATAATTTTTTTCTTTTAGAACCAGCTTACTCAAATATTGTGAAGATGTAGAATGCAGATGTCAACAAAGCCATGGAGGAGAAGATATCACTAAAGACCGCTTCGCTGTTACTACCTCCTTGTAAAGTGTGTGATGGGAAGGCATCAGGAATTCATTATGGAGTCAACTCTTGTGAGGCATGCAAGGTGAACTTTTCGTCCAGCATGTTTGTATAAGTTATATGTCTAGCTTGTACACTGATATTACACTAGTAATTTCGATAGTAATTATGTACAGTTGTGGGGTTACATGTTGTGTGGTATAGGAAACTGGAGAAAATTTCCTATAGCACATTTGTGCGAAAGATGTGCGGTTCCATCGCACAGATGTGTGATTCTGTTGTGGTTCATGTAAATTTATAATGGACGTATGGATAAGTGTGGAATAGGGTGTATTTATATATTTTTTAATTATATAAAGAGTACAGTTTTGTATATTTCAAACTAAGCCTTATATTGATAAATTAGACACATGTAGATCTGTCATGTACACTCATGATTAAGAGTATTTTGTTTACAAAGTGACCAGTCTAAGTTTGTAGACATTCATTATACATACCGTAAATATGTAAACATAACCTGGACATCTCTTTTTGTCTCGTCCATGAATCATCTTAAATCTCGCACTGTCAGGAAGGAAATTTTATTTTCATCAATTCTGTATACTCTCATTTTTCTATCATTTTGTAAAGGTAAAAAATATATATTCAGATAGACTTTAAGCATTGTTTTGTACAGGAGACCTAGCTGTACGCAGCTGTCACATATATACTTGTATAATGGAATTCTTCGTTGCCCGAGGCATACCGCTTGCCACTCTCAGAGGTGTAAAAATATGGACTAAAGAGACTGATTAACACAGGGTCCAGTTGTATTTTGATGATTGTATATATTTACAAGGAAATTTTTATTCTGAAATTTTTCATCATTTGGGAAAATATCATGCATATCTCATACAAAATATTTCAATGATACAGATTAAATGCTTTTCTAATGTGTGTTTTTTTTACATGCAAATAAGGTTATTATATCATGTGTACATATTCCCCATGCTAGAAAATTCCTACGTAAAGCTTGTTAGCAATAATGTTCATATATGCAAAAAATAACAAGACAAAGGCCTAGTTCCATTTTGTAAATACAGATAACAATCATAATATACATGTATTGTATATTGCATTGTCACTTAGTGATTAACTGTCATCTCCAGCCATCCCCTGATAAAAACACCAATTCTAAACAAATCCTGTGTGTTAAATGAAAATGTAAGAAATTCCTCTCTTGTATTTTTTTCAATTTAGGGCTTTTTCCGGAGATACCTCTCCCGCAAGGAACCATATAAATGTTCCAAAAAAGGAAAGTGTGTGATTACGGACAGCCCACGAGGGAACTGTTCCGCTTGCCGCATGGAGAAATGTTTACGACTGGGCATGTCCAAGGAAGGTATATAAAACATACTGTTTAAGCTAAAATGGAGGTTGGAACTAATTAAGTCTTTGTAACAGAGATTCAAGCTTGGCATTTTAGGTCCTGCTGAGGGAATACATAATCAATATGTATATATATCTCTATTTTGGAACATGATGCTGTTAAGTGTAAAGAAATGGTAAGAAACAATCATTTTTGATATCAATATTATTGTAAAGGGCATCAATTACCGTGTATAATTGTATGTAAAAAGATTGCAATATTCTTGTTTTTTTTTTATTGATTATGCATAGTATAGGGTAAATCAGCATTTTTTTTTTATTTTACATAGAGTTACTCCCTTGGCAAGAACAGAGATGTTTGTGTACATGATAGGCAAAATATGATAATTATGATGATGATGAAAGTACATGGATGTATGGATATGTTCTATATAAGGGATGTACACAACGTTTATATAAGGGATGTACACAATGAATGCTGTGTACGATGTACAGATTGATGATGATGATGACGATAATGGTGATGATGATGATGATGATGATGATGATGATGATGATGATGATGATGATGATGATGATGATGATGATGATGATGATGATGTTAATGATGATGATGATGTTAATGGTGATGATGATGATGATGATGATGATGATGATGATGATGATGATGATGACTGTGATAGAAGCATTGTGAAACTATGTTTGTTTGTAAGAGTTTTGTCATACACATGTATTTATATATTGGTGAAGAATGAAAAATTAAATATCAAGTAAACTCTCTAGGAAAGGTGATCATATTACAAACTGCTGTAAGCATTTGTCTTCATACCTGGACAATACCATCTAACAATGAAGTATTTACATAAGGCAGTCGTGTCCAGGTACATATCTTTGCCTATAAATGTGTGTGCAATTTTAACTACAGATCTGAATTTAACAATTACCAGTGAATTTTGAAAAGCTGTAATTCTGTAAAATAGGTCACAATATTTGTTTTGTGATAAATAACTTAATTTTTTATAAATATACCAATGATAAAGAAACATTATTCAAATTTATCCTAGTACCATCTAATAGTACAATACGTATACTGAAAGCTATTTCCATCACATGTACTTACTGATACACCTTTTTTTTTTTTTTGTACAGCCGTTCGTCAGGGCCGTTATACATTGACAGAGCGCACAAAAGCCATCATGGAGGTACAGAAGCTACAACAGAAAGTTGAGGAATATCCAGTTCCTCAGGAACCAACTAAAAACAACTTTGAGAGCTCCCCGGAACAGAGTCAACCTGAGCAGAGTCCAGACTCTGGAATCGAGTCTCAAATTAGTCCTGCTGACTTGGACACTCTTGAAAATTCTGTGATATCAAATACCCCTGTTGATTCACCTTTCACAGTTCACATCCGTGAGGATCGCAACATGATGGAGGTTTCCTCTGATTCGCAATCAGAGTTTACCAAAGAAAGTGGACCTTTACAGGTTGGCAGCACAGACAGTCAGA
The DNA here is from genome assembly GCF_031769215.1 of Ylistrum balloti. NCBI lineage: Eukaryota > Metazoa > Mollusca > Bivalvia > Pectinida > Pectinidae > Ylistrum > Ylistrum balloti. The sequence goes on along the minus strand of NW_026782268.1, from coordinate 613,669 downwards.
ACATTCCATCTATTTTGAATGATTTAATTCCAAAACTTACAAAATCTGCTGAAGAACTCTCACCGGTGTCGTCAAAACTCACAGACCAGGAAATTCACTCCCTGCACATGACTGCTTTGGTAAGAATTCACAGAAAGTTTTAATTCACTGTGATGTTAATCTGTTTGGAATGTGTAAAGGGAAACAATTTCAATCTACAGAATTGATCCTATTTACTGCAATGAAATTAGGGAGGGTTGTGGTTGTGTGAGAAAGTATTATAGAGTATTTACTCCAGGAGTCATATCAGTTGATGTATTTCAATGCAAAGAAGCCCTCTCCCCGAGTGAAAAATATTTACCAAAAGTAGAGATGGAGCTTATTGAAAGATGTACGTTAGTGTCTGCCATGTTTGATATTTTTTTGTACCTTGACCAAAGATACCCCCTGTTATTGATGATTTTTCACAAGTATATCGTCCGCACAAGTTCTGCCTGCATATCATTCAAATTCTATACATATATATTGTAAAATATGTAGGTGTTGCATGTATAGGTCATTGAAGATATTCAACATTTAAATCTTGGTTTCAGAATAAGTTCCGTATGAAAGAGGAAATGTTTGGGTCCATGGAACCAGTTTCTATAGAAGAATATAATCACTTGTACGAAGCTACGGGTCTAGACGTTGATGGACGACAAAGTCGTCTTCAGCGGTGTCGCAGCTTCTTTGAAGGAACCATAAAACATTATGTCCAGTTCTCGCGCGTCATTCCAGAATTCCCTGACCTTCCCGTGCCAGATCAGTCATCACTTCTTAAAGGTATACAAGTATAAAGACATCTCCATTATAATTATTCATTGAACCTCTATTAATAGGTGTTTTTTATGTCCCATATTTTCATTGGTGGATGTAGATGTTACCCACATATGTGTGTATGTTTCTTTAGCCCACCGACAGGCAGCCATCTTAGATTTTATTGAGTAATGATTGACATTGCTATTTCTTCAGAAGTACTGAATGGATGTCTCTCAAATTTCGTACATATGTTCCCTTTGGTCTCTTTTTGTTTGATTTTGGGACAGATCAGAGGAAACAAAATGGCTTCCAGACGGCCATTTTGAATTTGGCAGGTAAAGATTATCATTGCTATTTTTGCGAAGGAATGTTTAAATGTTTTCATTAAGAGCAAAAACAGAGAAGAGAAAAGAAGGGAGAAGATCCAACTTTCAAAGAGCATATAAAGATCAAACAATGGTGGGCACCAAGATCTCTCTGGGATCTCTTGTTTCTTTAAAGATTTGGTTGAAACGTGATGAAATCTCTACCTCAAAAGATTTGTACTTTGGTGGCCAGATTTAGACTTGTATATCCATGAATGAAAATTACCTGCACCCGAGGTTTGCAATGATGCACACAATTAATCTACCTGGTCACGGATGACTGACCCAGTGCAGGTCCACTACATATTATCAACATGCCATTTCATATCATTCAGGCAATTCAACGTGTTAGAATGTGACATAAAATCACACTATTACAAGCCAATAACAATGGTATTAGTGTCTTACAGAGTGAAAAAACAATAAAAATTGTTATGGACGGAGGGACAATGGACATGAGACCATAGATATACAGCATTCAATGATGGTAAACTAGAAATACAAAGATATAAAAATCTATATAGATATAAATCTTTATATTCCATGATATCTCCAAACCTATTTTCATTGTCATTATTTCATAACAGACGATAATAACCTTTTTTTTGCAGCGGCACGCTTTGAGTTTTTCATGTTATTGGAGTATCGAGCTGTTGACCCTGACCTCCAGATGGTGCTGACGATTGGTGGGGATGTATACCACATCAACGAAGCCAGTTTTTACTTTCCAAAAGAAATCATGTTATCCTGGTTTGAATTTTCACGGGTTATTCGGCGCCTCAACCTCAGTGACAAAGAAAGAGCTCTGGTCCTTGCTATTTCTTTGGTGTTTAGAGGTAAATTTCTCAAAAAAAAAACACAACATCAATGTTGCTCTAGTTGTAAAAAGATAATGGGGAAGTTCGACAACATGGTATGTTGTTAAGGTTTTGTAAAAAATTAGATCTCTGACGAAGCGTTCAGTAAAGAAATGTTCAATGAATTTTAAAGGTCACATTTCACTTGGATTGCAGTTAGTTAGTCTAAGATGGAGCACGTTCTCGATTCTCCAGGGGTTACAATCACTTTCGTCTTTGCATCCCTGGACCATGTCATGGCAAAGCATCAGGCACAAGCAAAGTAATTTGATTGGTTCCAGGAGAAAAAATCTGACCAATCACAGGCTGATGCGCTTCTTTTGAAGATTACAAAGGAGCAACACCCAACTTCAAAGCCATTACAATATACAGTTATGTGACCTCAAGATTTGTTTGATGTACATCAAAGGATCAAACTAGTCTTTTTGTGTTGTCCACAAGGTATTGCGGAGGGAATGTTCAGTATTGCCATGACTTGTTCCAGGGGTACAGAGAGCAGAAGTGATTGTTACTCAGGGAGTCTCAAGATATGGATGGAGCAAAGAAAATCATGTTTTCTGTCAATTTGTGTCATTCAGCAGTTAGTCTGGTTTTCAAGGTTCAAATGCAAGTCACTCGTGTCCAATTTTGAGTTTTTCAAGAATTCGTCCAACACTATTCAGAGAGTATCAGAAAGCTTTAGGTTTAACTCTGTCTTTGGTACCTGTTTTTATGGAAACAAGCCCCTCGAGCATTATCATGAAGAGGTTGAATTTTTGGTATTTTTCAGATCGTTGTAAACTGGAAGACCCAGAGAGAGTAGAAAGAATACAGCTGACCTTGATTTCTTACCTGCGCCATGTTTTAAGGGAACGGTATGGCCGACAGGAAGTATATGTATTCTCTAAAGTTATGAACATGTTCTTGTCTTTCCGAGAACTAACAGAGAGCTATATGAAGCAATATCAGAAACTTTGTAAAGATAAATTTCTTCCCAAGCAGTTCCCAGAAATGCTGGAGTTTTTGTTTGAGGATGATTAAATATATATATATATATATGTTTATTGATACTGCTGTTGAGCTGTGATTGTCTGTAGATTCCAATTGTGTTATTTCATTTGTCACATCGCAATTTCATGGCATCAAATTCATTTTGATGTTAAAAAAAAAAAATTAAAATTAAAAAAAAATGTCTAGAAATAGAAATTTTTTAAAGATTTCATATCACCCAGAGAAATGCTGTTGTGATTCATACTGACAAGAACATCTTAGTTATGTGATTAACAGTGTCTTACATGAATTGATGTTTGTTATAATGAAATCAAAGAGATTGTTCCACAATTTCAATTGCTCACAAGATGCTCCCTGAAATGTTAATGGGATGTTCCGCACAAGTAAGGGTTTCATGATATGGTTTGATGAAAACTGTACATCTGTGTAGTTCATTAAAATTGTATACCACAAATAACCATTTAAACAAATATGAAATTTAATTTGAGGAAATTCTTTACAGATCTAAGTAGATCACTTTTTAAAATGTTTGCATGGTCCCGATTGTGTCGTAACAGGTTTCCTTTGTTTTTAAGTCAAACAGGATGAAATATTCGTGTAAATCATGAAATCGGTCGAGTGAAGTAATAAAACTGTAACCCCAGCAGAAATTTTAGTGAACAGGATACACACTAGTGTATTCTCTCTATATACTCTACATAAAATCTAGGATCCAGTGACCTTTCAGTTCCAGATTTCCGTATGCGTTATATTTAGACAGTTTGGCGGATTTATCATTTTCAACAATTTCGCCTGGTAGAACTAATCGCAGGAAAGATATTTTGATGCTAAAAATAGATCTAAAGGTCTGTAGAATGAGTTCTTAAAAGATACAGAACAAACAGAAATTTTTTAACTTGGGCGGAATATCCCTTCATAATAAAATCCTTGACTCATCTTCATTTTCATCAGTTTTTCATGAAGTGTGGATCGTGATTCAGATTTATATCTAAGATACTAGTAATGTTTTACGTACGAAATAACACGGTTTACGATTTTGTAGCTTTACTGATATCGTATTGATGATATTTGTTTCACCATAACAAGGCCTTAGTTTAATTCTTATCAGACTCCCATGATATCGTCATGTGATCATAATCATGTGACCGTTCTGAGACATTTGGTGGAATTGTCCTTGAAGGTACTGTAACAGTCAAGTACAAGGTTGACCAACTAGCTTAGCATATATATTTAACATGAAGACTACTAAACAAGTATTTCGACAACTAAATATTAGAAAAAAATGAAGTACATTTGCTTTGAATTTCTCTTTACTTATTCCCATATTTATTGTGACATCGTCATCAATGTTGATCTCATATTCAGTCACACAAACTGTAAAAACTTACTGTCAGATCTTTTTATCTCGAACTTCTTTAACTTGAAGGCCCTGTATAATTTAAAGTATTTCATTGGTCACGGCCAAATTTTGCACTTAACATTTGATCTTGCTTAAATTGAATAATCGGATGATTCAATGTTTTCCAAAGGTCCCGCTAACTTCGAGATAGCAAGGTTTGACTGTATATAAGATTAATCTTGTCAGCACCTGATTGTATATGCAAGTCATCAAATATCAGTTATTCTTTGTAAAGATATGATAAAAATTTTGTATTATAAAATTTATAAATCAATGAACGTCCAAATATAGCTGTGCTTTAGACTTAATGATTTTGTTTACAGTAAATAGATTAGTTCTGTGTAGAAAGAAAACCAAAAGTGTCTCCATGGTCATTGTTTTGATCTATGGACAGAATTTGGTTCTCTTGTGTTCTTTAGTTATTTACCTTTATGCGTAGCAGTTTTACACAGGTACATAAATTTAAAATTATATTTACACTTATGCAATTTTTTTTTTTAGTAAACAGCTGACATTGCTATAAAATGTTTACAAATTATAGCATTTCTGGTTTGGAATTAAATGAATTTGAAATGTGTTTGAATTTAAAAACTCCATAATTTAATTTTTCTTCTGAAGTACAAATATATGTCAGAACTGAATGGACCTGAAAGTTAGCCAGCTTTTAAAATTCAACTGATGTAAGAAATCTTGGTTGTCTATCTAGTTGGGGTTTCAGTGATCTTGTATTTAGTATTTTACTAATGTGTTGTGACACTCATTGACACTAGGAAGACACAGGTTTTCTGTTAAACAAGAAGGAAAATTTTGCCCCAAATCCGCAAAAAACAGACTAGGTGACACAAATATTTTGAAATAGAATTAGTCTGAGGTCAAGGGTCAAGATTTCAAAACATTCTCTCTGCATGAATGTTGTAGTTTTCTAATTACTTAAATGCTGTGATATTTGTTTATTAGAAGAAAATGGTATTATTTAAGATATTCCTGTTTGATATTTGGAGTTAAAAAAATGTCAGTCGTTTACTTATGACCATGTAGTGTAATTGATACTTGTAATATAGTAAACACAATTTTGCTTGCTTGTAAAATAGCTACATGTTAAAGCTATGTATTCACTTAATTTTTGACTTTTTATTTTCTAAATGCATGTTTATATTTACTCTGGGAAATGTCATAGATAAATATTGACATACTTGTGTGGTATTTTCGTAGGGAATGTTAGATTGTTAAATTTTTTTGGATAAATACGAATATCTTGCAAGAAATAGTCTACTTCAAAGGAAATTTAGTTGTTTAAAAGTAATTAACTGCCATTTGTTTTTATCCAAATTGTATATTGTATAGGTTGTAGGTTTGATGTGATATGTATAGTTAAATATTACCGGTACGCAGCATTCACCAATCTGTGGCACTGACACTATAACTTAGTTGTAAAAACATCTCGATCTTCATCTCATGACTGTCAACAGAAAACACTTGAAATTTGAATTCATTTTGGCTTTCATTTTGGCATTCATGGGCTTATGAATGCCAATTGACAAGGACAAATCCATTGAAACATGTAGAATATACTACAGAATACTGAAATTTCCAGATTTTGTTGATTTAAAGCTGTGTAGTGGACAATGTACAAAAGCTTCATAAGGTGAACTGGACAATGTACAAAAGCTTCATAAGGTGAACTGGACAATGTACAAAAGCTTCATAAGGTGAACTGGACAATGTACAAAAGCTTCATAAGGTGAACTGGACAATGTACGAAAGCTTCATAAGGTGAACTGGACAATGTACGAAAGCTTCATAAGGTGAACTGGACAATGTACGAAAGCTTCATAAGGTGAACTGGACAGTGTACAAAAGCTTCATAAGGTGAACTGGACAGTGTACAAAAGCTTCATAAAGTGCACTGGACAATGTACAAAAGCTTCATAAAGTGCACTGGACAATGTACAAAAGTTCCAATATATTTGATTATATGATCATGTATATATATGTAGATATAAAACTTAGTTGCTGCTGATTTATTATCTTCAACTAACAGTTTTAGTACAAGATAGTTAATTTTACACAAGCACATAAGTTTTTAATATTAAATTGGTCAAATATTTTGTGAAATCATCTTTTCTCATTGTTCTCTTGAGTCAAAGGTGAATATAATTTTTAACTTGAGGCTTTGTGTTGGTGCCATTCTCTTATATTTTCATCTTGATACAAATGTTTCATACTAAATAAAACAATATATTTTTATAAAATACAAGTATTGTTTTATTTTTTCACCAGGGAAAATGTCTGGGATTAAAGGATACAAGGAAACCATTGGGTCAAGGTCATTTCTTTTTGCAAACTTTATAGGGCATCATCCAAGGAACCTGTCAGTTAAATATAATTCTATGCCTTTCAGTTAATCAGTAGCAATTTTTTTTAACAGACTTTACCTACGTGACCTTAAATATGGGTCAAGGTGTTTTCCTTTCACAAATATGGTTAGGTTTCATCCAAGGTAGCTTTAAGCTAAATTGGCCTTTTGGTTATTGAAATTATGTGTATAACTAAAGTATTTCAGAAACAAGAGGCCCATGGGCCTTAACGGTCATCTGACAAAAAGCAAGCCAAACTCTAACAGTGAGTCTGCTTTTAAAAAAGTGGGCTTTATTCATTTGAATAAACTTGGTAGCCCTTCCTCCCAGCATCCTACAGGCCCAGTATCAGCACTCTTAGCCTTTTGGTTACTGAGAAGAAGTCGTTTACAGATTTTAACATATTTGAACTCTGTGATCTTGAAAGTGGGTCAAGGTCATTCACTTGAACACATTTGGTAACACTTCCTCAAAGCATCCTACAGGCCCAATATCAGCACTCTAATCATTTTGGTTATTGAGAAGTCATTTGCATATTTTAATATATTTAAGCCCGTGACCTTGAAAGTGGGTCAAGGTCATTCATTTGAACAAACTTGGTAGCATGTCATCCATGCATCCTACAGGTCCATTATCAGCACTCTTGGATGTTTGCTTATTGAAAAGAAGTCGTTTGTATATTTTAACATATTTGACACCTGTGACCTAGAAAGTGGGTTGAGGTCATTCATTCGACCAAACTTGGTAGCCCTTCCTCCAAGCATCCTAGAGGCCCAATATCAGCACTCTTGGACTTTTGCTTATTCAGAAGAAGTCATTTGCATATTTTAACATATTTGAGTCCTGTGACATTGAAAGTGGGTCAAGGTCATTCATTTGAACAAACTTGGTAGCCTTTCCTCTAAGCATCCTACAGGCCCAATATCAGCACTCATGGACTTTTGCTTATTGAGAAGAAGTCGTTTGTATGTTTTAACATATTTGACCCCTGTGACCTTGAAAGTGGGTCAAGGTCATTCATTTGAACAAACTTGGTAGCCCTTCATCCCAGCATGCTACAGATCAATATCAGCATTTTGAGCCTTTTGGTTGTTGAATAGTTGTTTAAAAATTTCAACATATTTGACCCATGTGACCTTGAAAGTGGGCCGAGGTCATTCAATTGAACAAACTCTGTAGGTCTCCATGCCAGCATGCTATGGGCCAAGTATTAGCCCCCTAGGTCTTCTAGTATTTTAGAAGAAGTTTTTTGAATGAAAAGTTAACAAACGGTGTACGACGATGGACGAAGCACGATGGCTATAGGTCATCTCGACCCTTCGGGTCAGATGACCTAATAAGTGTTGACACCAGATGGAGCACCACAGCTTAACTTCAGCTCACCTGGTCATATGCTGTGGTGCTTGAATTGATTAAATTATCAATCTGAGGACACTTGATAAATCTATGGTCTTAATGCTAGCGTTTGCCAGCATTATTTCTTCAAAAAGAAGAAGTTATTACCCCAAAAAATCTGACCTTTGATCTTTGTTGTGACCTCTTTCTTACTGTGAGTTACAGGCACCAGTTTTGGTTGTTTCATTTTCTGGTGTCTCTCAAAAAATGACATTACTGAATTAACAATTTTGTTAAGTAACCCTAATATTTATATATATCCTATAGTAAATTGTATAACAAAAGTTATTTCATTTGTCGATGATACCATACCATTCTCAAAAAGATCAAAAGTAAAAGATGATCTACATTCATATATCAATAACACCGTTGGAACGGAGTAATTCAATAATGCAGACGAAAAAAAAAAAAAAAAAAAATAAGAAAGTCTGACTAATATTCTGTTTTCATTTATTTTGTTATGTTGCAAACCTTTATCACAAACTGATGAGAAGTATACAATTTCTCTTGATAAACTAACATATTAAATCAGTAGTGGTTGACTACTTAACATACACATCCATCACGCACGCCAGTTACAGACCTCAGAACACACAAACTACACAACATATATAACTTCTGGGTTTTCAAAACTCTACACGACCACAATTTCATATTTTGTTATTTGATAATCTTGACTGGAAGTATTTTGCTAAGTTTCCTGATAACGTCAAATATATGGACACTATTTACATACTAAATTTGAGTAAACAATTTTTAAAGTGCAGTGCAAATTTGATTACCAATATTTGCAATGCTCTCAATTTTACAAAAGCCATATACCAGTATACTGGTTTATATATCTAGTTTTTGTTCTCATGGTAATATATAATTTTTGTAATCTATTGAAGCAGTAGACCAATGACAATTTACAGACACACTGTTAAACCGTTCAACATTACAGATAACAAGCTTGGAACTGAAAAGTATTTTCGTTGGAGCACTGAATGATTTAGCGAGGACTTGGAGAACAATATATTATACAAACATACTAGTATATAACACACACACAATACAATGTGACACCGATCACTAATGTTACAAGTGAAAACAATTAAATATTCTGGAGTAGAAGTGACATTTTTTAATTTGTAACAAATTCATCACATATCTTCTGTTTGGATTATTGCTAACATATTTTTACAGCAATAAGTGTTAAACATCAATACTAACTATCATTTCACCCATCTTACATACATGCATTCACCCAGGGTGGTAAATAAATACAACCGCAGCACATTTCTTCTCTCCTACTTTCTGCCTATCTGTAATATACTATCACAGCCATATCTCTCACACACGTCCACATTTGTTAAGTAAAATCAAAGCTTTTACTTAAGTTTGCTTCACTCAATACAAATAGCCTTAATACGAAAACATTATCACTACAATTTTTTGAAGACGCCAAAATTGAACAGCTGTACAAAATAGTTTTAATTTGAACTGGCTGAAAATTGTGCATGTACAACTTTATAAGTGAAGAGAGAGAATATATGGAAAAATGATAGAAAAATGGACATAGCAATGATCTAGCACACAAATAGGATAAAGAAATGTGGATCATTTACATTCAGCATTGTCAAACATATCGACCAATCAGCATCTACATACGGAAATGATTCCTAATTGGCTAAAGCCGCCAAAAAGTAAAAGGTTAAAAGCAAAATTTAACATAGACATATTGGTCTTATCACTTGTGAAGGAAGTTCATAGTTTTAGCCATAAGTCTAATATTAAACATGACTACGACTTTGTACAAATACCTGCTAGAATTATTTACAGACAATTATCACAAGATCCCGCTACATCAGAATCCGTCGTCAGAAACAACAAAACAAATGGTTTGCTAAAGCTTTTCCAGGTTTTAATCCACATTAAAATGTAACAGGTTCTTGTGAGAGTAAGCTAAAAGTTAAACGGACTTTCTATACATTTAAACACAAAAAATATTTCATCCGGAATGTTCTGTCTATCCAAGTCTAAATTATTCTGAGGTTCTGTCAACTTTCTGATATCTGTCCCGTGTCGTTCATCGACACTAGACTGAAATTTTAAGTTGATAGGGTATCAGAGTAATTCGGATCAAGTCTATGCTACAGTATAATCTGTATATGCACTTTTCAGTGAATAGCATTAATATTTTATACAACATCTTTACCCTCTTGTCCTGGTGCTCCAACTATTTTCAGCTCTGGGAATCCCAGACAAGTTTGGATATAAATTAGGGACAATTTCCTCGTCTGTAGTAATGTTTCTTATGGAGATATTTATTTACCTTTAACAAACAGGTCAAAGAAAATTCTGGCTCCCAACCGTATCCTACGGTCCTTCGATATCAAAAATCATTAAAGGGCCACAACTCAAAATATAAAGAAATGTTAATACACAAAATTTGGCATTAGTCGAATCTTGTTGCAGTTATCTTTAAATGAAATCTCCATGTATCACTTTTCATCCGGATTAGTAATGCTTTATCCTAGAAGTTTGTAAATTATGAGCCATGCTGCAAAAGTTTATGATGGTCTAAAATACATGTTGTTCTTTATGCATCAGTTGCAACATGAAAACCACACAGATCAGAATTTCTGTTCTATATTTAGATCTTTCATCTCGAGTTATTCTCACACCTTTTCTACCATTGCAGTGCTGAACTACCCAATGTCTATTTATAGCAGTAATATCTGTTTGACATCACCAAACACATTTATCCAGTGTGAAAAAGAGTTTCTCTCATTTGTATCTCAAAATTAATACAACACAAAATATCAATATTGATATAAGATGACAGAATTCTTGTTACTTTGTGTAGCAGAACCTACAACGCGATCAAATGGATTATTTTTCATTAATAATCCCTGCGATTGGTCACAACTGCAGTGTACTGACCAAAATGTTTCACACATTCTCACTAAAGCCTTAAATATATCTTCACTCATTCTGAAATAAAACAATGATACATGTCAACCTTCATTCTAACACATCTTAATACATGTGTCACGTACAGATAAAGAGAGAATTTAATTTATAGCTTCAGCCTAAGCAGCTGAAAATACTCTAAAGTAAACAATGAAATTAACCACCAAACCAGAGATAATGTTTAGACTGGTTTTATCGACTGATGTTTTGACTGCCTCACCAAAAAATCACCACCCCAAACCCCATCACGCTAAACCATTCAACAATTGAGACAAGGTAGTCGCTGAAATTAAAACATTTACATTTATATTATGAAAAGCGATGACAAGGGGCAAAAGTATGGCAGATATATGTTATGTCTACAGCCTCAGCAACAAGTATTTTGGAAAAGAATCCAGCCGACTGAACAAATCATAAATTATAGGTAAATGTTTCTATTCTAACATACATCTATTGCACAATCACAAAGTAATATATATTGAAGAAAAGTGTACTGGGATTATTAATAGTTTTATAGTGAGTATCACATGCATATAAACTTTCAAAGAGAAAATGATCATCACACATAAGATATCATTGTCCATTAAGCATACAATTCATTTACCTAAAAATGACTGAAGTTCCACACACCATATCTTAAATCACATATGCAAACGAATCTTGCTAGCATGATTTCTAAGGTCAACCTCATTTCAGACATCAGTACATAAACTCTATCACTTGGGGCAAGATGGTCGAGATATTAGCAGATATAGGGATGCACTATTAATAATTCATTACATGAAAATTTGATATTAAATGAGCTTTCATATTTTTCTACAGATGATGCTAAATATCTAAATACCTGAAGGTCATTTTATATGTAAAACCTCTTTTCAATACCAACACCGAGAAACATATGACTCTTATAGAATTGCCAAGAAAATTCTAAAATCGTGCAACAAATCCATTTTAATTCAGACCCATCAAAGTTAAGATCATTAACATAATACAGCCAATAATTTTTTGATACAAATGGAAACAAGTTTAAATTTCTGATTATTTCCCGATTGCATAGCTGTAACACACTTGGCCTTCCACTAAACAGCTGTAACACACCTGCCCTTCCACTTAACAGCTGTAATACACCTGTCTTTCCACTAAATATCTGTAATACACCTGCTTTTCCACTAAACAGCTGTAACACACCTGCTTTTCCACTAAACAGCTGTAACACACCTGCCCTTCCACTAAACAGCTGTAATACACCTGTCTTTCCACTAAATGGCTGTAATATGCTTGGCCTTCCACTAAATAACTGTAATACACCTGCTTTTCCATTAAACAGCTGTAATACACCTGTCTTTCCATTAAACAGCTGTAATATGCTTGGCCTTCCACTAAACAGCTGTAGCACACTTGCCTTTCCACTAAATATCTGTAATACACCTGCCCTTCAACTAAACAGCTGTAATACACTTGCCGTTCAACTAAATATATGTAATAAACTTTGCCTTTCATTAAAAAGCTGTTATATGCTTTCCCTTTCATTTAATATACATAATGGTCAGTCTTTTTTACACAAAAAAAGCTGCAGAGATGCTACCATTTTCATTAAGATTTTATACTTCAGAGAGAAATCAATTTCGATGTTTTTAAAATAGTGTTAGACAAACATGGCTGTATCTATCATGTAGATACAGAAAGCCCCCTGGTTCAATCATCATAATTTAATTATGAATGGATAAGCCCTGGGCTGAACAAAAAAAAATTAAAAAAATTCAGCACTTTCCGGCAATTCTTCTTAACTGTAACATACATTGTAAGTCCCACATGTTCTGCATGGGCTTATTACTGAACAGCACTTTTTGAAATACAGCAATTGTCTTATGTGAAAATACAGGTACAATCAACCTATGATTAGAAACCTCCAGGCAGTGACTAGACAGGCCCTTTCACTGTAATTAGAGGACTGCATCACATGTCAAATCCTTAGCATGTCAGCTGTTCTGAACGAGACCAGAATTCATTTGTTAACCTAATTAATATACAAATTTATGGATTGCCCGATCAATGCAGTTAAATAGAATAGCGTTTTATGTGATTTGTTATTAAATATGTATTGGACAACATATTATTCAACAGCATATCTACAATCATATAATACATTTTGTACAAAGATTTGTGTTTATTCAACAAATAGTATTCACCACAGCACTAGATTTTCTATGTTATATCACAAAACAAGTACAGCTATTTGAATTCTTGAGAGCTATTTTTCAGAGGTCAAAATTTCAAAATTTCCAGAAACCAAATATTTTTTTGACAACGATTCCAGCAAAAAGACATAGACATTACTGTTAAAGTACACCTCTACCCTTCTTTACTGAAACGCTGTCAAAACTGTCAGATATGAAAATGCTGAATCAATTTAAACTTCATTTATCTGACAATTCTGCTGGCTTTTGTGTCTCAAAATATTGTAGCTATAGATAAGGATATATTGAAAAACCTGCAACATGATAGCAATGATATTCAACAGACATGTGCTTTTCTAAATCTGATGTCCAAGGCTGACAACACACAATAATCAATGACTAGGACCTCATGATACTCCATCCAGTGCTGAGAGCCACAAACCAGCAAACAACCAAACATTCAATAGAATTGTCTCCCCTCTTCAAACTAGGCACACATTCACCTAAAGAGATTGGGAGATATTCCAATTCATTCTCACATATTTAAAAAAAAAAAAAAAAAAAACAGAAAAGAAAAAAAAATTAATATGAAATTCTAACTTTTGGATTCTAATCCTCATTAACCTCACACATCCCTGCCTAATTTTTCAGTATGAGGATTGGAATTGTTCAAACCCTCAAACTTCTGCAAAATAGAACAAGCAGATTTTTTAAATACTGACAAAGTCAGTTCAATTTGACTTTTGAAAAAAAAAGAACCTTATGGATGACTTAATCATAAACAAAGCAATTGGCCAATTTCCTTTGAAGTAAGTGTCTTCTATACACACTGTACACAACGTACTTGAAAATGTAAACAAGTTTAAAATTTGAAATACTATTAATTTTTAATTTGTGGTTAAGGAGTTACTGAAAAGTTATAATTTGAAAGTTGGTGTAACCGTCCCCTGAAGAAACTGCTAAATCGTCTTCATCTTGTTCCTGTGGCAGGACTAACATTCATCAGGTCCTTAGAGGGATGAGTATGACAACTGACCATGGTCAGTAACTGGATTTAACTAGTCCAGGATGAAACAAGCCACAACACTATCTCAATGGCAACAGCCATGTAAGGTCCTATACACAATGAGATGATTGGGCGTGGTCAAGGGCGTTATTCTTGTGGGGCATCTGTTCCCTTGCCATCACTTGCCACAGTCTGAGTTGTAGGCGTAACACCCACAGGAACATTATTTGACTTGTGTTGTAGGTAACCCATTGCACCTTTCCGTCCTTTGTCAGCACGCCGGAATATTGTGATTTCCTGAAGCAAACATCCAGAATGAGTTTTCAACAGAATGATTCCGGTTAAAAAACAATCATTTTTATTCCATTCCTCTATTCAATCTTCATGTACTGAAAGTAGTTATGCATGTCAATGAAGAAATATTAAGGTAAGTTTCAAAAACCAGTATGTGTTACCTGTACTCTGTTACCCTGTATGTGTTACCTGTACTCTGTAACCCTGTATGTGTTACCTGTACTCTGTAACCCTGTATGCGTTACCTGTAATCTGTACCCCTGTATGTGTTATCTGTAATTTGTACCCATGTATGTGTTACCTGAACTCTGTAACCCTGTATGTGTTACCTGTAATCTGTACCCCTGTATGTGTTATCTGTAATTTGTACCCATGTATGTGTTACCTGTACATTGTACCCCTGTATGTGTTACCTGTATTCTGTAACCCTGTATGTGTTACCTGTACACTGTACCCCTGTATGTGTTACCTGTATTCTGTAACCCTGTATGTGTTACCTGTACTCTGTAACCCTGTATGTGTTACCTGTAATCTGTACCCCTGTATGTGTTATCTGTAATTTGTACCCATGTATGTGTTACCTGAACTCTGTAACCCTGTATGTGTTACCTGTAATCTGTACCCCTGTATGTGTTATCTGTAATTTGTACCCATGTATGTGTTACCTGTACTCTGTAACCCTGTATGTGTTACCTGTAATCTGTACCCCGGTATGTGTTATCTGTAATTTGTACCCATGTATGTGTTACCTGTACTCTGTAACCCTGTATGTGTTACCTGTACACTGTACCCCTGTATGTGTTACCTGTACATTGTACCCCTGTATGTGTTACCTGTACTCTGTAACCCTGTATGTGTTACTTGTACTCTGTAACACTGTATGTGTTACCTGTATTCTGTAACCCTGTATGTGTTACATGTACACTGTACCACTGTATGTGTTACCTGTACTCTGTAACACTGAATGTGTTACCTGTACTCTGTACCCTTGTATGTGTTACCTGTACTCTGTACCCATGTATGTGTTACCTGTACTCTGTAACCCTGTATGTGTTACCTGTACTCTGTAACACTGTATGTGTTACCTGTACTCTGTAACCCTGTATGTGTTACCTGTACACTGTACCACTGTATGTGTTACCTGTACTCTGTAACACTGTATGTGTTACCTGTACTCTGTACCCTTGTATGTGTTACCTGTACTCTGTACCCTTGTATGTGTTACCTGTACTCTGTACCCATGTATGTGTTACCTGTTCTCTGTTACCCTATATATGTTACCTGTACTCTGTACCCCTGTATGTGTTACCTGTACTCTGTACCCTTGTATGTGTTACCTGTACTCTGTACCCCTATATATGTTACCTGTACTCTGTACCCCTGTATGTGTTACCTGTACTCTGTACCACTGTATGTGTTACCTGTACTCTGTACCACTGTATGTGTTACCTGTACTCTGTACCACTGTATGTGTTGCCTGTAATCTGTTACCCTATATATGTTACCTGTAATCTGTTACCCTATATGTGTTACCTGTACTCTGTAACCCTATATATGTTACCTGTACTCTGTTACCTGTACTCTGTTACCCTATATATGTTACCTGTTCTCTGTTACCCTATATATGTTACCTGTAATCTCTAACCCTATATATGTTACCTGTACTCTGTTACCCTATATATGTTACCTGTACTCAGTAACCCTCTATGTGTTACCTGTACTGTTACCCTATATATGTTACCTGTCATCTGTTACCCTATATATGTTACCTGTAATCTGTAACCCTATATATGTCACCTGTACTGTTACCCTATATATGTTACCTGTTGTTTGAAGTATCGTCTCTCCTCCTCGTCCACCAGGACCAGGTTAAGATAGTATCGTACAGAAAACTTCTTGTTGATATCCCGCATAGTGGGTGTAGACTCATATCCACTCAGGAACAGTCGGATAGGTATTGATTCCCCTTCAAGACAGAAGGCATAAACCGAACTATAAAACTGTACATCACAGACATACAAATACACTCAATACCATCCCTTTTAGCTGAAACCATGCTGAGAAAGTGTGATAGCCATAAAATGGAAATTGATTCCACTTACACTTAACATTATGTTGGGGATTCAACAATGAAAATAAAATTTCAATAATATCATAATTATCATCAAATCATTTCTTACCATTACATAACATTTACATCTGCCTGCCATAACCTCATTACAAATGTAATAGACAGCTATTGCAGTTATGAGACTATAAATGAAATTGGATACGCTGTATCAGGAAATCACAATACTCTTGTCAGGTCTTCTGTGTTTCAGCTGTTCCCAATATGAAACTCCATTGGATAAAAAAGTGTTTTTTTTGTTCAATATAAACCTTCCAACTTATCATTATTGCCCAAAATGTTATTGGTAATACAAAAATATAGGATACATATATATTTCTGAATATGACAATACTCCATGTAATTGAAAAATGTCCTTCTTTTGAATTTTCCATGACAGCCTAGCGAGTTTCAAGGGATTTGCCAGTATAAAAGTCACTTGCAGTTATATAGATTTCAAATTTACCCCCCCCCCCCCCCCCCCCCATCCACTGTCTCCGGTTAGAACATTTTATTCGCTCACCTTTCACTGGAGCTCCATCCATGATTTCATACTTGGCTATAGTTTCATTTTCATTGTATGTGTTTGGCCCTGTAAGAAACAAGACAGCCATTTCAGTGGAATTTGAAGTTTATGAAAATTTACGTCAAACAATGATTTAACTAGGAACAACAGTTACCAAAGAAATATTTTGAAACAGCTGAATGTTTTAATGATTTTACGCTTTAAGATAAAATTTTGAAAAGTGAAACAGATTTATGTATCAAATAAAGACGACCCAATTAAAAATAACTATGGAAATTAACAAAATAAAGTTTTATTATTTATATTTTTTGATATATGTAAATAATTCACAACAAGCATTGGGAATGGAATGCAGACAATTCAGT
This sequence comes from Ylistrum balloti, assembly GCF_031769215.1. Lineage (NCBI taxonomy): Eukaryota > Metazoa > Mollusca > Bivalvia > Pectinida > Pectinidae > Ylistrum > Ylistrum balloti. The sequence goes on along the minus strand of NW_026782268.1, from coordinate 596,099 downwards.
AATACATATTTATGGTTATCAATAGACATGGAAACGTCAACAACACTTCACAACAACTACACATACAGTCACAAGGGTTGGGAGGAAGAGGGTACGTAAGAGATTGGGATAAAGAGTTCTAACACTATGATAAAAATACACTGGATACTCTACAATCTAATATTCCATACAGATTTTCACAAGTGATTAACTTATTAATACCCAAAATAATCAAACTTTGAATACAGAAAGTAAAACTAACACTTGTGCTCAGATATACCATGTCATGTTTGTTATCAGATGTCAATGTTGTCATGTTTTTATCAGATAATGTCAATGTTGCCATTTTTTGTTTATCAGATAATGTCAATGTTGCCATTTTTTGTTTATCAAATGACAATGTTGCCATTTTTTGTTTATCAGATAATGTCAATGTTGCCATTTTTTGTTTATCAAATGACAATGTTGCCATTTTTTGTTTATCAGATAATGTCAATGTTGCCATTTTTTGTTTATCAAATGACAATGTTGCCATTTTTTGTTTATCAGATGTCAATGTTGCCATGCTTTTTATCAGATAATGTCAATGTTGCCATGTTTTTTGATCAGATGTCAATGTTGCCATTTTTTGTTTATCAGATAATGTCAATGTTGCCATGTTTTTTAATCAGATGTCAATGTTGCCATTTTTTGTTTATCAGATAATGTAAATGTTGCCATTTTTTGTTTTTCAAATGTCAATGTTGCCATTTTTTGTTTATCAGATAATGTAAATGTTGCCATTTTTTGTTTTTCAAATGTCAATGTTGCCATTTTTTGTTTATCAGATGTCAATGTTGCCATGCTTTTTATCAGATAATGTCAATGTTGCCATGTTTTTTAATCAGATGTCAATTGTTGCCATTTTTTGTTTATCAGATAATGTCAATGTTGTCATGTTTTTTAATCAGATGTCAATGTTGCCATGGTTTTTATCAGATGTCAATGTTGTCATGTTTTTTTATCAGATAATGTCAATGTTGCCATTTTTTGTTTATCAGATGTCAATGTTGTCATGTTTTTTTATCAGATAATGTCAATGTTGCCATGTTTTTTAATCAGATGTCAATGTTGCCATTTTTTGTTTATCAGATAATGTCAATGTTGTCATGTTTTTTAATCAGATGTCAATGTTGCCATGGTTTTTATCAGATGTCATTGTTGTCATGTTTTTTTATCAGATAATGTCTATGTTGTCATGGTTTTTTTATCAGACACTGTCAAAGACTTCTCCCAGGAAACAGATTAGGATGTAGAATCTCTCCCATTTTTCTCTTCAAAATAAACCTAAGATATCAAATCACTTTGAAAGCAAGAATACTCCGCAAAAAATACATAAGCCCAGTTTAAATATTAATGCGAAGATTATTCTAAGCAGGATATTTCTACATCAGGAATGCATTTAATGGAATCTTCCTTACAAAGAACAATAACGTAGATCACATCGGTGTAAGGGTAAAAGCCATTGTTTTCCTTGGGGAGATATAATGTACATTTCATCAATTAATATTCTACAAATATTCATGGTGACCCCTCATAAGCACAAAACATGAGTCACAATCCAGAAACTAACTAATGGGGCAATTGTGTTGATTTTCATAATCATTTTTGAAATGCTACTCACTTACAGACAAATTGCTGTAGTTTCTAAACCTTTTTCATGTTGAAAAACAACTGTTTAACTATGATCAAGCACTTGATGTACTTTGAAAAAAAAAAAAAAAAATGCAATGAGTCTCATAAATATCTGAGATGCAGATAAAGAATCAGCTACTGGGATAATATTCAAATGAACAATTATTGTTTCAGACTTACACATAAAGCATTTTGTCGAAAGTGTTGTAGAAAAGACTTTTGGGAAATTATTCATAAAGAAATACAGCATACTGTGCTTACACTGGAGGATAAACTGTACTCCCTGGTATCTCAGAACTTCCTTTCATTATTTACTGAACAACATGACACATAGACTGAGGTTACAGCTGTGGAGGTATACAGATCACAAGGGAAGTAACTGTGTTTTGACAAAGGGAAGTAACTCTGTACCTGTGCCAGTGCTTTCACGCTTGATAATCTGTATTTCCATGTGCTTGATTTTTATTCGAACTAGCAAGAAGTATATCTTTCCAACTATTACATCTTTTAAATGATACCTGATCAGGAAAAAACACAAGAAATCAAAATGAAATCAAATTCAACATAGCAACAACACAATATGAAACACTGATAAAAAGAAAATCTGTGGGCATCATAAAACGCATGTCTGAAAATAATCATCATAATGAATAGCATGTAAATGGATTTATCCGACGTTGTCGCATCAGTTACCAGACATAATCCTGTACTGTAAATGTGATATTTTGAACCAAAAGTTATATCACATTTCTTTTTTAATGAAAATTAATTTAGACATTTAAAATAGAAGTGAACAAAGCATCTTGAAACATCTGTTTATTCTCTCCGTATATTTCTTTCAAATACTTTATATAATATCAAAATAAGTTCTTCATTTTTTGGCAGTAAGGATTGGCATAGTTTGAAGTCTCATAAATCCACATGTATACACATCTGTACAACAGTGAGATGGTAGCAGGCAGTTTACAACATACAGATAGGGGAGGCATACTACAACAGACAGACATTTTGAGTCTTCAGTGATAAATGATTGGAAAGGCTGTAACACTGTTATTTAACCAAGAACAGACAATGTTTTCTTAAGACTGAATGGTTTTCCCTTCTAAGATAAGGTTTAGTTTTGGACTGACTTTACTATTAATAAGATATGCGTAAAAGTCATCGAGTCATTCACTTCTCAAATTTCCCTATTAACAATAAAACGCAAATGTCTCAAAACATTGTACCCACCAATTACACTGTCCTAATACCTGTTACAGTCTTAATCACAATCATTTACCTGTAGTGAAGACTACATATTTGTAATAAGAGTTAGGGACCACTTGTTCAAAGGACAATTAATTAGCTTAATAAGATCTTGACACAAATATTCAAAACATAATTTTTACGAAATATTAAGTATTTTTATTCATTTATTTTCTTTCTGCAGTTCTCTTGAATATCATTTCAAATTACTTAATGGGAAGTATTTCAGTCTTGCGTTTAATTTTTCTTTGGATGAAATATTTTTGTTTGTTTTTCATTAAGCTGATCATACACTGGACCCTGGTGTAGTTAAACCTAGATATCCATAGATTAGTTTTTACCTGTAGATCATAACATCTAAAAACACATTACACCTGAACCAATGAAATAAAACATGTTTGCCAAAATTCAACCAAAAATTTTGAATTTGACTTCATATGTAATTAGATATTAATAACTTGTACTGTCAAATTAAGACTTCTTCATTTTTTTTTTTTTTTTTTGTGAAAAGCAACCAGATTCACATTTAAACATTACATAACAAAATTTCTAAAATTGAAAAAAAAAGTCAAAAACACAAAAATTCAAATTTTTGACAGAACAAGAAGAATTTTTTCCCCATATTCTTTACTTCAAATTCCATCTTCCTAACAACTTTTTTACCAAAAATGGATTGAAAATTAAAAATTCACCATTCAACTGAATGTGAAGTAATCTTAAAGTACTCTGTTAGTGAGGATTTTGATTTCTTCTGATACTTTTCTCTGAAGTGTCTGACAAAACAACATGCTAAATATAATATCCCTCGCACCCTTCCTCCGCCAAAAAAGATTTTTGTAGATTCTTCGTAAGATTGCAGGTATGCTCTCTTCTCTATACAGTTATTTTCACTTGTGTTATTTTACTAGTAACAAAGAACTGTACTATTGTGTCCTAGGAAAAAATTAGTTTGGCTGTATATGAATTAATATAGTAACTACACATGTTTGAATCTACATATAATAATCATCTGTCTTGTATGTCAGGAATATTGTGACTTTGTTATCCAAGCAGTGCCACAGCTGTCTGTCCTAAACCTACAACCAGTACCTGCTCCTGTTGTTTCTCTACGCACTATAGCCAGCTCCATGTAGCGGATTTTAATGCGAACCAAGAGAAAATAGATTTTTCCGACGATAACATCCTTCAAGTGGTACCTCCACAACGCAGCAAGAAAGATTGATTCATCAGTATATTTCACAAACAATTGAAATGAAACAAACATGTAAATAATATTATATTTACTTACAAACAAATTATAGGTGAAAAGGACTATACTGTATATGCAGTGCTCCAGATAACTTTTTGACATGTGGGGTTTTCACTCCTACCTTTATAAATTGAGGGGTTTTTTCACCCCTGCCTTCATCAAGTGTATGGGTTTTTTCCATATTAGGGTAACACTGAATTTGTAAACATTTTTGACAGCGCCATAATTTGCTATGCGACTGGTTTATAATCACGATCAAGAAAGCGCTTGTTACGAGTTTCGTTTACTCGATAAGTGTCTGTTTGACTTAGATTATTGAGTTTTCTAACTACGTAATATTGGATTTCGCACGGGTTAATGACGCAAATCTTATTTTTTTCCTAGCGTGAAATTAGAAATATTGTGCGTGAAAACGCATTCACGCAGGCTATCTGGAGCACTGATATGTCCTATGATAACCTCAATAAGCCACATTTCTCAAAAAGTGAGATTATTACAGGACAAAAGACGGAGTCTGTTTGCATTTCTACTGAACTGCAATGTATTAATACTGTGTGGTTCAATCACTTTTGCTCTATGCACTCTTTGAACATGTCATGACAAAATTGTAGGTTTGACGTGCCACACCTTCTGTACAGACCAGAGGCTAGTTCAATCCTTTGATGTACATCAAACAAATCTACAGGTATATTGTAATGGCTTTGAAGTTGGGTGTTACTCCTTTGTTATCTTCAAAAGAAGTGTAAAAGCCTGTGATTGGTCAGTTTTTCCTCCTGAAACCAATCAAATTACTTCGCTTGTGCCTTCAATTTTGCTATGACTTGTTCCAGAGGTGCACAGAACGAAAGTGGTAGTAACCTCTGGAGTATCCAAGATGGGATGGCTTTAATCACAGGTACAAGATTTTCACAAGATACATGGTATATAGGATACCATGTAATATCCAATAACATTTGAGGTCAAAGTTGACAGAATTTTCGTTTCAACCAATACAGTGATCAACCTCATATCAATGCTTATGTATACCAACACAGTAAACAGTTCCCTGTTTGCCTTTATTTTATTTTCTTACCTTTGTGCCAGCTCTCTATACATATCATTCAATCATGATTCGAGAAACTCATTCAAAATTAATTATTAGGATTCACATACAACAATTAATCTACCTCAGAGTCTTGGTACAAATGACAAATACATTTCTAAATTGTCTTATGAAAGTCTGGAATTTACCACGCTATAGAAAACGTCCCATTATTTGCTTGTTATTTCGTTAAAATGTAGACAAACCACTTTAAATACATAAAGAAACAATTTGAAAGATACCAATAATTTTCTATCAAGAAATAATTTGAGTTTCATAGAGAAACTAATCAATTGTATCAATTATTCTAAATAAAAAAGATGTTATTTCTTCAACATTTTGTTTCAGTGTTCCCTGAAGTTTATAGATATTACACAACTGAAAAGAATCCAATATAAATCAGACATGTTTAAACAAGCTTTCTTCCTAAAATCTCTCGACGTCTTTTCTGTTAAAATTCTGTTATTTTATTTATCAATTTATCATTAAATATCTACTTACTTAGATTTGTTGTATTCAAATTCTATGTGTAAACAGTCTTCGATTCCAACCTCCATCTTTATGCTGTTGTTCATCTCGGGATACTGTGATAATGTGTGCACTATGATGTCCTGTTCCTTAACTGTGTCGCTTAACCTCTTAACTATTGTTACTCGTAGAAAGTAGCTACAATATTCAAAACCAATCTATTACTTATGTACATGTACAGAGAACATGCATTATCCGACACAAATCTGTGTCACTGAAAGTCTTAACCATCACTTGCCTTTACGAAAGACCTGAAACATCCAAATCACTCTACATAACTAAAACCTTAATTTTCTAATATTTTAGGAAAACGATTTTCAGTTTGTGTTTCATTCAAACACCAAAGACATAAATTTCAATGACTTTTCAAGGCATTCAAGCCAAATTCCAAAACTTTTCAGGTCTGGTAGTGAATTTTCCAGACAAGGACTGAAATTCAAGGTTCTTTTAAAGAACACATTTATATCTATATGAACTTGCTTACATGAACGTCGCGATATATTTTACACTTATTATTATTAGATATCTCTGTAACAAAAGCTGAGTTTATATTTTCAATATTAAATAAAATCATTGATTAATGACATTGTAACCAAGATTGGAAGTCATGAAGTTCAATCACAAAATAATGACAAGTCTTACAGACCTTTATGCTTAAAACTTGATTCAGCTCTAATTCCTGATGACGAAAAAAAAATCTTACCGTAATCTTACATTAGCACCTGTGTAAGATTCATATGGTTTTTCTACTTGTAAAAATTCAAAAGGGTAAGTTGTGCTACTGGTCATATCACCCGGCCGTGCCAACTCCTTCACCAGGGATGTAAACTCATGGTGATTTCCTCGGTCGTAGTATAATTCTGGAAAAACACACAGACACTGAAGTCCTCATCACATGTGATGCAATGTATACCACAAATTTAAAACAAAGACATGTTATATATAGTTACCTTCATTTGATCTAAATTTAAATTTTGCATAATATAGAAATTAATATCTGCACTTTTCTTGACAGACTAGTTTGTAATGACTTTCAAGTGAAGACCCAAGATGTGCGGTTCATTGATATCAGCGTAGAACAGTTCTAGTTTTCTTTATCTGGGATTTGAAATCAGGCCTCTGTTTCTTGAATCTTTCTTAACTGAAGGAATTTTCCTTACTTCTTAACTGAAAATTGTCCATTAGAAAGCATTACATAGTTAAGGAAATTTCCGTGAATTCAAGTTTTTCCTGAACTTACGCTATGCTTTTCTGTGATTAAGATTTCCCTAAGTTAAGGAAGATTCTTAAAGCAGGAGCCAGAGATTGTCCTGTACAGGAGCCAGAGATTGTCCTGTACTGGAGCCAGAGATTGACCTGTACTGGAGCCAGAGATTGTCCTGTACTGGAGCCAGAGATTGTCCTGTACTGGAGCCAGAGATTGTCCTGTACAGGAGCCAGAGATTGTCCTGTACAGGAGCCAGAGATTGTCCTGTACTGGAGCCAGAGATTGTCCTGTACAGGAGCCAGAGATTGTCCTGTACTGGAGCCAGAGATTGTCCTGTACAGGAGCCAGAGATTGTCCTGTACTGGAGCCAGAGATTGTCCTGTACTGGAGCCAGAGATTGTCTTGTACAGGAGCCAGATATTGTCCTGTACAGGAGCCAGAGATTGACCTGTACTGGAGCCAGAGATTGTCCTGTACAGGAGCCAGAGATTGTCCTGTACTGGAGCCAGAGATTGTCCTGTACTGGAGCCAGAGATTGTCCTGTACAGGAGCCAGAGATTGTCCTGTACTGGAGCCAGAGATTGTCCTGTACAGGAGCCAGAGATTGTCCTGTACTGGAGCCAGAGATTGTCCTGTACAGGAGCCAGAGATTGTCCTGTACTGGAGCCAGAGATTGTCCTGTACTGGAGCCAGAGATTGTCCAGAGATTGTCCTGTACTGGAGCCAGAGATTGTCCTGTACAGGAGCCAGAGATTGTCCTGTACAGGAGCCAGAGATTGTCCAAAGATTGTCCTGTACTGGAGCCAGAGATTGACCTGTACTGGAGCCAGAGATTGTCCTGTACTGGAGCCAGAGATTGTCCAGAGATTGTCCTGTACTGGAGCCAGAGATTGACCTGTACTGGAGCAAGAGATTGTCCTGTACAGGAGCCAGAGATTGTATTCACCTTATTTGTTTAGGTAGCCTGCAAGAGGCCTCCTGCATGTTGGTCAGTGAGGAAACAAACATGTTTTACATGACCTGAATGAAAATGACCCAGACCAGACTGTTCTCTGGGCAGTTAACCAGGAAAGCTATCTTAAGTGATTAATACTAACCTATTTGACCAATAAACTCTATTTTGACACCCTGATGCTCCAACTTGCTTCCAGCTTTCTTCAAGGTAACATTAACCTGTGAAAATAATTGTAGAACAATCACAGAGAAGCCTGATGACAAAAATAATTCACACAACCATATTCAAAATTTTTTATTGCAGATTTTTAAAAACTCATGATGTTGACATCATTTCTTATATTTTCTTCATCTGCAACAAATCGTTAACGATGGAAGACATTTTCATGTAAATGTAGAGTTGCAAATTCAAGAGACTACCTAAATATGACTTCATAAATAGTCCTATCGCTTACCTTGCCAGACACTGTCTCACCATCATAGTACAAATAATGCCTCTCTTTTTTACCATCTTCTGTTTTGATTTCTGCAGTTTTTCTTGATTCTTGACCGTCAAGGACGATGTCAATGTCGGCACTTTGGCCAAATCCAAAGAAACTCTGAAATATAACAGAAATGTTTGAAATCCCTTACATCGCCAGAAACATGAACAAACAAGCTACACATTTCCATTCTAACTTGGATAACTTCTTGGTCACTTTAAAGAACATTGTTATCTGACGTCATGTATACATAACATTTAATATTGTTCAATTGGTAAGTCATTTCTCATTGAACATATTGTTCTATATCAACTTTTTTTAAACAAAGGAACAAAAAAAAAAAAAAAAAAAATAAAAGTTACCTATGCAAACAGACAAGGAAGGTTATTCATAATGGGGAGACAACTGTGTAAAGCAGTTTTTAAAATGCATGCACATGAAAACCAGACCATTTCTTTGTGCTGCAGTCCAAACAACCACCATGCTTTCAACTGTTATTCCTAACTATGTTTCCAATTGGATATTGCTCTAAGTCTCAATCACTTGTCCTTTCTTTTTTTCTTTTCGTGTATCATAACTTTGATAATCATAAAATAATCAAATAGCTTTGAGAAATTTGTGAAAAAGTACCATTCCAGCTTTTACACTTATTCTACCTACATATACTGAGAAATGGGAATTAATAAAAAACAAACAAACAAACCACATCAGAAAATTAATCAATGATATACATGTACCATACCATGATCATATTTTGAATTTGTCTCAGAAAAATTTACGAAAAAAAAATAAATTAAGAAGAAACATGAATTTAAAAATATGTTATTTACTTTAAATACAATGTATATCATAATATATGTGCATACTGTGGTGTATGTATTCAGAGTCATTGTTTGTTTTAAATACAAACATGTAAATATTTATTCACAATCACAAACTCACAAGTCAACTGTTTGTGATGGTAGAAATTGATATCAAGAAGCACGGACTGATATACTATAAACACTGCACCCAGGAACAAGTGTTACGTAATCGTTAGGAATATAGGACATGTTTATTGAGAGATTGTACAGCACACAAAATCAACCAGGAATCTGTGATACACACCATTGTCCAACATCAATCAGGATAATACACAAAGGACCAAAACCAGTAACAATTTAATATCAACATAAATAGCTGTCCCCTGACTGCAGAAAATCTATATAAATAACAGCACTTAAGTAGAAGCTAATGCACTAGTGAGCTTAAGGTGATTGACAGACGGACTAGTTGTCAAACAATATAGGAAACTGCACATGCCATACAAGTCGATGAAGAGTTTACATAGCCTTGAGAAACGAATTTAAACAGAAGTTAGGGAAGGTATACGTGTATATCTACAGTGTATATTTCCATATTTTCAAATCTATTTCATTGTCTGAAGAATTTATTTTTTTATTCAATTAAGACGATTTTTGCAAAAAATTAATTACATTTTTAACTTCAAACCGGGAACATGTAAATTTCAACAGTTAAATTCACATGGTAGAATAATTTAAACTTGATCACTACTTTCATTTAAGTTTTGTATGTAGAACTAACTTAATGGTATGGTATAGCTATTATAACATTATTTCCTTAAATTCAAGAATATAATTCAAAATTAATTGATTTCTGAATTCATTCATTTAATTTATTTTAAAACAAACACAAATTAAAATGGCTCATTTCCACTAGCTGTTTTCATTTTTTCACACAGATTGATAGCCACAATGAATAACAGAGAATCAGTTATGTTTGATACTGGAAGCATCTGATAAGCTCTAAAATAATGGCAAAAGGTCATCACCAATATAGGTACCAGGTACTTCACAAGAACTTATTTGGACAACGGATCAAGATCGAGCAACATGAGATACAAGTTCTATTCACCGTCGTCTTAGTTTCAGTTCAAATTTACTTTGATCATTTACATTGGCCGAAAAAAGCCTGAAAATGTTTAATTCTGTGCTTTTTATGTGCTTTAATCTTCAATTACCTTTAGTCACTAAATATTATAAGCCTGTTTTGTACTGCAGTCAGCCCGAGGATGTAGAGCACTGGTTTTATTATAGGAAATATATAACAGATGAACAAACAATTTGTTTACACTTACAATCATGGCTTCAGTTCTGTAAGAAATACATAAACATGGAGACTGAAAAATATTTTGAACTGCAGACAGATAGAAAATATATTACAAACATGACAGGACCTCATTAGATTTACAAATCTGAGGGTCTTTATATGTGAAACAAGAGGCTACCTAAATAACACGTCATAACAACCAGTTCCACATGGAACCTGACTACCCAGGACACTTCATCTTCCCTTCTGTGATAGTTTAAAAGAAATTTTGTCAGAATCTGTTGACCTGTAATCAGCCATTTTTATGAGCTGAAAATTCTGAAATTTAGCACATCAGTTACACAGTATATCTGCTGTCTACTGAATCCTACAGCTGGTGAACATGTCTGAAGTGTTTTTTCAACAATTAAAAACCTTTCTGTACTTCTACATATGATTGTTTACACACCTAAGTTGTATACATGTATGTAGTAAACAGCAGATCTCTATTTGTTACAACATGATTTGATTGGTAGAATGTTAACTTTCCAACTGGAATATTTTTACAGTTTTAAAACTAGATCTCAGCTGAAAATCTAGAATATGCAAAAAAAGCCAGCAAGAAGATCACATATTCAATTTGTGGTATGCGGATATACCAGTTTCAATTATCTCTTTCAAGACTTTCTGGAAAACTGAACCTGAACATTCAAAATCATTCATATTATATTTCAATGTATGTTGAATTGTATCTTAATAAATCTTCATCCAGGAATGTTTAAACTCTATTACTTGTGTTGGATTGATGTTTCTTACAAATGACTCGTTACATACTTTAAAAAAGCACTATATCTATGTATGTCTTCAATGAAATGGCCTGAAATGCATGCATAATTTTGTGAACAGATTTTTTCAACTCGCTAGTCGGAGATGTGTACAGTAGTGAGTACTGTATCTGCGAATGTACAGTACATAATCTTAACTGTGGAGTAAATCTGTATCTAGCAAACTACCAGCGTTTGAGAGCCTGGTTCCAAGACGCCATTACAATAATACCGATATAGCTTTTCACATTGATGACAGACCTCCTCACCATAGTGTGAATTTGCAGAAGGGGAAGTGTAACCAAATTTGATTTTCCATTGAAAACGCAAAAGATTTTGGTTGTAACATGCATTCACTGCATTACATATCACGACAGCGTTTGCTAATAACAGACGACAAACGTCATTCCGTTCGCTTTGGAGAACTGTCATACAGTCACATGATGCTGCAGCAACACGGTTAACATACCTCCCACTACAACAAGAATTTACATCAAACTACATCAGTATTACAATATAATTTGTGACTTTGGAGGCACGTTTACGCATGTCGTGTTTATAAGTGAAAGCAACGCGATAATCAGATCACTATTGCAGGTGAAACGCGTTTATTTACCATCTCTGGGTCCCTCCTCCTTTCGGCTAGTACATCAAATATGGCGTCCAGATCTCGCGGAAGTGACATTTCCATAAATTAAACTCAAAGTATTGTTAATGTTATTTATGTGAAAATAATATTTCATTTGTTGTTAAATATTAAGAAAAAGGCGAAAATTTATTAAAATGTTTCCTTTTGTATTTTGATATATTTTTTCATCATAATTTTTTTTCAGGTGCGTTCGATTAAGAAGTTACTTTTTAACCTTGTCTGTTCGATGACCTCCACTTATTTGGCTAGAACGATTAAGATAGGTCAATTAACGTTTTCCTAACGCATTATACGTAGTTATTTTCATTTCATTATGGATACGAGAAACCTCCCGACTAAATAGTCTTCGTTTATTTTATGTTGCTGGCAAGGTTTGATTTATTTAAGACTGCTTTGTATAATACAAAAGTATAACAAACTGGACTGTAGTGAAGAAATTTGAATCCATTTTTCACCAAAAATACATAACTAATTTTTTTCGAAATAAACAGTAGAAGAAGGCTTAATCATTTTCAAATTTGATTGTTCCAACACTTTGATGACTGATAGCTCCTGTTAACTATTTATATCTGTAAAAAAAATTGCTTATGTTAAAGCTATTTTCAACTAAAATACCACCCAGTGTTGTATATCACATTCCGTCCAAACATCATTAAAGCAGAGATGTATGTGATATATACGTCTCTGATTAAAGAGATAGAAATTTTAAAAAATGAGTAATTTTCCAATTGACGCATATAACTTTTGTGATATGTCACTTTAATTTATTAGTATTATTTTTGTTAAGAAAACGAGATTCACTTCTCACTAGCCGACAGAATGGCTTTGTAAGGCTGGTAAGTGCTAAGTCCACACAAACTACCTCACAGAGGCACAGGTATATAAGAATATTTTTCTGATAAGAAAAACAAGATGGCCGCCATGGCCACCATCTTGAAAGAAACTCGTGCTCAGTTAGTCTGAAGAGTTGTGACTATTTATCCGCATAATGACCGCGACATAGACAAGACAGATAGTGAAAAATTGCGGATAAATATTCTTAGTCAGAGGCCCTTTCGATTAGCTTGGTTGGGAATTGAAAATAAAAACAAGAAGAATGGAGAATGAAAGAAGTGTTGTTATTTTTTTGTCTGGTAAAAAATAAACAACATGGCATAAATGGGAGTCATTTTACAACATGATTGCATAATCAACTTATTTTCAAGATAACAGCTGTATCAATATGATTTCTTCTTAAGCATTTTATGTCATGGCGGGGAGTCCGTTGTCAGTCTGCCGTCAACTTTTCTCCTGAAACAGCTTCCTCCCTATAAGAAAATTACCCATGACACTGATAACGGGCCAGTACCATACTTCGATATAGGGCTATCAAGTTTATTCAAATTAAAGACCTTGATCCACATCCAAGGTTACACGGGTCAGATGTGTGGTAAAATCTTCAAACAACTGTATGAAGGGCATGGCCACCAGGTTTGTTCAAATATTTGACCTTGTCCCACTTTCAAGGTCACACGGGTCAAACGTTTTAAAATTCTAAACTACTTCTTCTCAATAACCAAAAGGTCCTTGGTTCTAATATTGCATCTGTAGCATATTTGAAGGACCTGGCAACCAGGTTTGTTTAAATATGTAACCTTGACCCGCTTTTAAGGTCACAGGGGTCAGAAATGCTAAACATGTCTTCTTATCAAGAGTCAAGATAGTCAAGATTCAAGAAGTTTTATTTAAAGTCACATATTACAAACAGGACAAACATTAGCACTGTAGTGCTATTCTTGCGACAAACATAGGTATAAGATTAACAATATCACAGTGCAGTTATATAAATACTATGTACATAACAAGATCAATATCAACATATCACAGTTAGTTTAGACCTAGATATAATGATTAAAGATACAGTTTAAAAATGGATTCTTGTATCTCACACAAGGATTGCTAAATGTTGTATATCAACATTATTGTGCACTGTACTTGAGTTACCTCCCCCTGAAATTGGACTGAACTTGTATACTCAATGGTGACACCAAGCAGTTTTTGTAATTGTTTTAATTAAATGTTGACTAATATGTAATATTAATCCTATTACAACGCGTATGTATTTGTCAGTTGAACCATGCACATATTAAACTATGTTTTGTAACTATTACACACTTAAAAATACCTTAAAACAATTTCACAAAGCCGGGAATAGGCCTAACAGCAAGCAGTCGTGATGCGTGGTGGAAAACCCTGATCTCAGTTACATGGAACTTGACCAATCATCTATAACAACCAGCAACACGTCATCAAATAGTACATGATTTTATCCAATAGAATTGATTCTATTTTGAAATTGGTTTCACCCGTAAATTAGGAGTTTCCTTAGGTAGTTTTCTAAACGGTGTAAACCGAATTAAGCGCCAACCAAATTAGACCGGCTTGAAAAAAGTGAACACGCATTTCTTTCATTTCATTGCATTTCATACTGATAAAACAAATATCTTTCTGGCATTTCAACAAATAAAATAAATAAAATGAAAATAATGAATAATAAAAAAAACATACATATAACAAAGGAAAATACAAAAAGTAAAAAATACAGACATTTGTAAGTTAGATATAAGTAAATTGAGAACTTTTTCAAGCTTTTTTTCATTTTTGTGCAAATAATCTATTCAATACATCTAGATTTCAAACATTCTTTTCAAAATACCTTAAGCTTTCAGCGTTATATTGCTTGATGAAAGCAAAAGCAAAAATGTGTTTCACCTTTTTATAATTTCATGTAACGAGAGAAAAGGTGTCTTTTCTAAATAAATGATCACAATATTATGAACTATAAATGTGTATACTGGTAAATAATCATCTATTGGATATATAATGCTTTTTGGCACTTAACAAGAAAATAATAAAGAAAAGAAATTTGAATCACAAAACATGTAATGAAATACAATTTTCAATGGATATATCAATTACACATATACACCAACACTATTTAAATGTGCATTATACAATTAATGCAATTCAAATTGGATTATTCAATCAATATCTAGAAAGCAATACCATTTTGAATGGATATCTATATCTTATGTAAAATACCATTATGAATGGAGATGCACCATGCAAATTACCTGCCCAGAACCAGGTTCACAATGCAATAAAAAATTTGATCTTCTGACACAAACGTTTTGTATAAATTCAATATTAGTTTGGCATGACAGGTTTTGGAGTTATGGTCAGTGGCCATACATTTCCAACACATTCTTCTCTCCTTTACTCTCTTTTTATGTGAGAGAATTGTGAGTCTGTTTTGCTTTTCTAACACTTGTTCAAGCACACATGTACCTTTGTGAGAAGTGCCTCTAAAAAACTGCTTTGTTACAATGTCGTTGAGTTTTTCTAAGCCCTGCTGGCTGTATCGGACAATAGCACCATATTTTCTGGTGAGTTCACCTACATGATACCTAAGCATATCAATGTACGGGGTGACATCTATGGCTTGATAACAACTTATGTACAAGTCACACCACAACTTTGCTTTGTATTCTATGTCATCAGCATCTGGGGTGTCAGATTTAATACACAATGCTCAGCTCTCTAAACCCATCCCACAACTTCTGAATCTAAACAGCTTTATTTCGGCCATCAAAAATCTCGGCTGAATCAAAACGGTCAAGCAGATAAATTTCTCTGGACCAGTGAGCTCATGATACTCAAATCTTTAACTATCAACGTTTACACCAAGTTCAAAATGTATTCCCAACATTTGCAACACATTTTTGAGCTTCAAGACATTCTTTAACTTATCTTGCACTGTAAAGGTAAAAGTTAAATTTTCTGTTATGTTTTCCATGCACCTAAGATCAGCGAAGATTAAATAATTTGCCAGCAATGCGTAAAAACATGTGAAGGTGATAAATCTGTGTTTGACACAGAGAAACAATTATTGCCATTTTTTCTCCTTTTTCCCTTGGACATATTTTGCCTTTGTACCTCATTGTACTTGTATTCAAGCCTAGCCCCATGAGTAGTCCCAGCCCCATGTGTAGTATCATCCATAGACCAATGTTTTGACAGATCTAATTTCTCAGTTTTGCTACATATGTAGTAAAGGCAAAAGTCTTGTCAAGCAATTGAATGTATTCCAAAAACTATCGAAAGAAATTTGTAATCACCCCAAAACATTATTTCAACTTTGAAATTTCTTTCATCGACTGTCAGTGTAGTTCCCTGTAACTGGTCTACTTCTTTTCTGAGGTCATCTAGACCAATTTCAAGGTCTTGATATTTCTCTTTTGTTCTACTAATAGCTAATGGGTAGTTACCCTGCGCAGAAGCACTCTTGTTCTCATTGATAATGGTAAAAGTCACATTTTCAACATGAACTCTCTTTCCCACATTAGTGCCATCCCCAGAAATTTTAATTCTGATGTCTCCATCTGGTGCAAAGTTTTTGTTCATAAAATATTGGACAACACATTTACCAAGTGTTTTTTCAGAGATTGTTGAACACCAAGGCCATGTGGAGTAATTTCAATATTGAACTTAGAATTTAATTCAGCCACAATCTTACTAATAGCATAACTTCTTGGAAGTGCTTTAAATAACATACTCAATTCATGGTATGCTTCATTACTAATACTGAAAGTATCCAAGATGTATATAAGGGTATTTTTGTCATCAACATTTTGATTCAAGTCTGAATTTTCTTTAAGACTTATAATCAAAAAGCTTCAAAACCTTGTCTTCATTATTTCTCGTAACTGCAACTGAAATAGGAGTAACCCCATTTTCTGTCAGAAAACTTAATGCTGTTCTACACTTATCTGTGTCTCATTTCCTAAGTTTTGATTGATACCCAGGTGTACATTCTGTGAATGGTTTGCGCTTCAGTGTTTTTTTTTTTTTTCATTTCTTGAGTTTCTGTTGCTAAACTAAACTTACATAACTTTTTTCATTGTTTTCTTTTTCCTTTTCTTCTAACTGCCTCTGACTGACTGCCTTTATTGTCTCAACCATTACCTGTGTCTCTTCCTTGTCAACCATGACATCCCAACTATATTTTGTAAACCTGAGTCCCTCCTTAAACTTCTTGATCTGATTACCACCCTTTACTTTAGCTTTCAAAGCCTTTGTCTTTAATCTGAAAAGCTCCGCACTTAAATATTTAAGACTAAGGTCATTTTGCAAAAGTTTAAGTGTACAAGGCTCTTGCACAGCTTTCGTTTCAAAACTGATCTGATGATAAAATCTAATTCAAAATTTCTCAAGTAATTACAACCATTTTCTATGACAGTATAACTAAGATTTCTAATCAACAAAGTCATAAAAACAGAAGTCTTTTGATAAATTAAAGTAAGGAATCATTAAGGAGATGTGGCAACATTCTTTGGTTGCCGACACACTTAACAAAAGTAAACACTAGCTGTGTTCCTCTAGAATTTGAACAAGCTTTCAATTCCAGTTGATCACTCTCAGGTTGCTTCTTGATTTCATATTCTCTCAAATATCTTCGCACTCTTAAGTAGAATTTCATAGTCCCCTTCCGCTTTCAACACACAGCAGTCCCCAGTTTTCCCGAAAATTTTGGTCAACATAAATCTGGATGAAATAGTATATGTGGTCCTAGATCTTGTCACTTTGTGGACAATAGCAACATCTTTTAATATTTCAAAATCTTTTTCAATTAATGGAATCCGTAGGTATACAAATCTGTTGATCTTGGTACCAACAGTAAGGTGTTCTTTGATAAGGACACCTAGATCCTTCAGAGCCTGAGGGTTGCTTTCAGTTTCAATGAATGGTTCCAATTTATCTTCTTCTATCAGTCGATCATATTTTTTACTCCAACCTGTTACAGAAATGGAATTATATAGTATACAAAAATATTTGTATGATATAGAACTAGAAAAATGTCTCTGCTACCCTATAATCCGTGGCTCGCTATATATAGTGATTTGGGAACAGGGCACAATATGACGGACAGATGGACATGTGTGCTTATATATTTATATTGTATATATGATTTAGAGGGAATTTCCAAATTCATTCAAAGTTCTGTCTACAGATCTCGAAAGAAGTATGATTGAAAGTAGAAGGTTATAATGATGCAGTGAAAAACACTGTTAAATATTTCATTGATATAAACATCATATTTACCAAATGTTATTCTTGGGCTTTATATAGATATTGTTAATTACTGTGGGAATTCTATCTTCACTCAGATTTAAGGCAAGAGTTTTAACTGGAATTAATAAAGTGAAAACATTTAATTTGACAGTTACCTATGAAATGGATTTTCACATAGCCATCAAAAGTTTCTGTGTCGTCTAATATCCGGACAGGATATAATCCAGGAGTCCATGTAGGCCTATCATCTGCCCCGAGACACTTTCCCCTTGCAGGTCCAATATCAACAGAATTCAGTTCTCTGAAATCATAATAAATTAATGAATTTCATTTCGACACTACCCAGTATATAATGATATATAGGTATAGGCTGGTTAGGGATGGGATTGGGGTTATGTAGGGGAGATGGAATTGGGATGTCGGTTGTGGTTTGATTATTAGGCGTAATGTCCTACAATTTTCACGACACCGGATTGCAAAACTAATAACTCCCGTATCACTTCAGTCTAAAATCATAAACTATTGTTTTAACACTCACTTCAACTATAAGTTAACATTGATATCATACTCACTTATAAGAACCTACCGGGTCTCCAGTAGCTCCAGCTTTGCGATTTGTAACTCTCCGCCTTCGTGCTGTTGCCCTTTTTCTTTTCTCCCGGCCTCAGGATAACAAGGGCAGGTAACTCTAATTCATTGTGCAAAATATAGTTGATATGCTCAGCATTTTATCAAATGCACGGTGACCGCCTTATATTCCGAAGGCCCAATAGTCCGAGCGAAATAAAACAGCCACCCGCGCTCGTTGCAACCTTGTCCTAATATGCGGAAAGCCCGGCAGTTCTTCAGCATCCTCATCGTCATCAACAATTTCCGCCAATATTTTGTCGAAGGTCTGTTTTATTTGGACAGTTGGGCCATCTTCAATCGCTGCTTTCATTCGGTTAAAAGCAGCTCCAGACTGGATGACGACATCGTCTGCAGGATGTTCGTGTTCCGTATTCTGAAATGTTTACAAAGGATATATTTACATTATATATAGTTTAATAACAGATTTGAATTTGTTATCTATATTATGTGACTTGTATTTAGGTGAATTTGATCTGCAAATAAATAAGAAACATTCTGTTTCACTTCTATGATAAAATAACTTAACATTTATAAATCACGGTTTTAAAATAAAATATGTGGCTACCTGTTTCAGGAGTTTAACCGACAGAAATATTTGGGCAAAATTCTGCAAATAATCGCCATTTTATATTTACAAATATATACATTTTTATATATGCACTATCTAAATTAAAATTGGTAAAAGTACACATTTGCTACATATCTCAAGTACATTGAGGTCAGCATGTTTATCGTCAATGTCGAATGAATTTGAAGTCAGCGCTGCACGACATTCCTTTCGCCAACATCGCCAATATATTTTGCGGCAAGTATCGCGATTTATATGGTATATGAATCCATTATACACAAAGATTTTACCCTGTTTGATTCCATCCATACAGTACGCCATGTTGTCCGAAGGACAAACTGGTTTCAGCTTGAGCCCTTTGTTTATACGCAAGACTTTAAAATGTGTTTTTTGTTCCCGCGCCGCAAGTTTTCATTATTTTTTATCATTCAAGTCGGAATCCATGAAACTTTTACCGTGCAGGATTTTCCCAATTTTTTCTTTTTTCTTTTCGCGCCATCTTCGCCGCTCATGTACGTAGGATTCCCCGTACTGTTTACCGTGTATGATTTCGTCTACATTTTTTTTCGCGCCATTTCTGCTTACATTCCCGTCGCTTAAAAATATAAGTCGCCTTTATAGTACAAGACAAAAAAATAGGGCCATTTTTTCTGATGATTTTTTGTACCGAAACCTGAAACAGATATTACGAAGAGTTCTGATATTATTACTTAGCTATTTTTTTTTCTTCAAATTTCGTCATTATTTCAATAACAGTGGAATAAGAAACAAAAATTTTCGGACGATCGGGCCTTCGGACTATTGGACTTTCAGACTATTGAGCCTTCGGACTTTTAGGCCTTCGGAATATAAGAGTGTCATTGGTTTTGCCCCATCAAAGAGCATAATGCTATCACCACAGTACCAGCGCAACATTACACTATATACAGGTATGGCCGTTTTAACTAGGGTCGTTATTGCAGTGAGGCAGTTTTGACCATATACCAAATAAATCATGAAATATCCTAATTGCGGCATAATTAAGAATCTCGTGGGGAATGGAGTATCTATGGTAATGAACATTAAATTGTCCAGATTTGGATAAGCTTAGGATTTCAAGGGAGACAATCGCAATTGAGAAACGTTATTGACCTGAAAAATGATAACCGTTAGATTAAATTGTTAATATTGGTGGTAATTGTGTAAGATTTTTGTATATTTGGGTAAGATAATGGTACATTTGGGTAGATTTGGGGTATATTTGGGTAAATCGTCGCGCCGGTCAATCTGCGATTTCGTTTTTTGGTCTTTTGTTACGGAGGAGAACCCACCGCCCCATATATAAAAAATCCCAAATACTTGAGACCCATGCATTCAGGCAATGTTTTATATAATTTACAACAGCGTGATAGTTATAAATCATAAATTGATGGAAAGACATTCTTCTAAATTACTTGTATATGTGTCAAAACAATTAACTGTTGTAAACCAAGAATTTCCACTCATTTTCCCCGGCAACTTTACTTTCCAGCATATTTACAACGACAGCCATTACACGGAATCACTCTCGACCCGCGGTTGTAAACATACCAAAAAAGAAATTCTCGCGAGATTAATGAAAATGGTATATTTCCAACCACAAGTATAGAGATATGAAGGGCTGCCAAGTTTGTTCAATTGAATGACATTTTCTCATTTTCAATGCCACGCGGTTCAAATACGTTATTGTCGCCATACGAGTTTAACTGGCTTGTAGCATACTTGGATGGAGAGCCCTCATGCTTGTCCAGATGAATGATCTCGGTCGGGTTTTAAGGTATCGTGAATGCCAAATGTGTTAAAAACTGGAAAAAAAATATTTTCAACAAACATTAAGTCATGCACGTGTCCGGGAATTTGTGTGGTAGAATAGGCTTTCTAGTTTGCATGTACTGACTTAACGAAATGACATAGATTTTTGTGTAACACAACAGGTGAGCGATTTGAGCCCATTAGGCCTTTTGTTTTTACCGCCCTTCAGTTCCACTGACGTAATGATCTGCAACTTTGTAAGAATATTTAGAAATCGTTTCCGTTAAATGAAAGTTTTGGGGTCTCATTATTGGAATTATTGGAAACTTGCCAATGGAAAATTCAGCATGCAGTGCTTGCTAAAATGATGTGTTGAAATTGTTTCCACGACAACCGTTAAATGCCGCAACATGATGTCCTGTCCTAGGGGAGGTAACCCGTGCTCAATGTTTACGTTTTGGGCCGTGTGCAAAATGTTACGGCTACCTTGTATGTCATATGCATGTTGGCGCGGTCAGCTCACACACCGGAAATTATCCACTCACCTGGAAATCCGTCCAAACAGGTGTGTTTTCATACAGGTAAGTGTTTAAACATAGAATCAATTATTTCTTACTTGTTGTTCTAACTTATGATTCAATGAACATGTCCAAAGCCAGGACAAAAGTTTGTTGTCATTGCTTTATTCAGACGGTATCTGTTTATTTTGCCAGTTAAGATTTGAATGATAATGCAGATATATTTGTTTACTCTGTAGTGTGATCTGTCTCTCGGGCGTGTTATATTAATCGTCTGTGTTGATTTGATCTAAACATATTACGGCTATTAAACTCAATGCCTTATAGGTCTACGCAACCGTTTATTTACTCATATATCTGCTGAGAAATGAATCATCAGTGTTTCTGGTATAAAGATGATTTTTTATCAGCGGAACCAGAGACGTATAAAAGGTAGACTCAACTTGTCAGTTGGGTGTTGTCTATAAATTATTATAATGAGTGTATATTTCCTGCAGTAGGTGTAAAACTTACCTGAGAGAAATTTTCACAAAGACTTGCCAATCTTTTAAAGCCGCGGGTTGATATATGTGGAGATTTGTCAGATTGAGTATACAATGTACAAGCTTATCTCCCCGCGGGCTCTGTGGTATGTTGAATGAATTCCTTAGATCAGGAATCTTAGATTCCAGTGTATAAACTCCATTGAAAAGTCTGAGCTTAGATCATGGTTTTACCATGGTCAATGACCTGTCAGGGTTAAACAGATTGGTTTGTAATTTTATATGACATGAATTATCATTCTATAAAGTTGTTTTTTTATTAAATTAATCTTTGAAAAATTGTAAGACATCTTTTTTTTCACTTCTGAAAATTTAAAATGAATAAGTAAATTTATATAGATAACTTGCAAGCCATTTTATATATTATATAAATACCATTTTGATATTATACATATTGCCTTTGAACAAATATGTAATTTGATTTTTTTAACCTATATTATGATGGTATGTTGGCTCTCAATGACTTGCATCTGACAATCACAACGATTACTGATTTTTATGAGATTTTTTTTTCATGTTCTTTCCCCACTGTGAATTTGATTGACAGATGATTAATGAGTCAAGGAAAACGATTTCTCATGAATAACATAATGATGTGTAGTGACTTCATTTGTCTAACACAAGAAATGTTATCAATTATATTTATAGAACCAATAACTTTTTGTACAATATATATATGTATCAATTTTGATATAGATGAGATATGTTTCATTGTATCTAAGCTCTCTGTGTTAACTAAGCTCTGTGTTAACTAAGCTTTGTTAACTAAGCTCTCTGAGCTCTCTGTTTTAACTAAACTCTGTGTTAACTAAGCTCTGTGTCAACTAAGCTCTGTGTTAACTAAGCTCTGTGTTAACTAAGCTCTCTGTTAACTAAGCTCTCTGTGTTAACTAAGCTCTCTGTTAACTAAGCTCTCTGTGTTAACTAAGCTCTGTGTTTACTAAGCTCTCTCTGTTAACTAAGCTCTCTGTTAACTAAGCTCTCTGTGTTTACTAAGCTCTCTGTGTTAACTAAGCTCTCTGTGTTAACTAAGCTCTCTGTTAACTAAGCTCTCTGTGTTAACTAAGCTCTCTGTTAACTAAGCTCTCTGTTAACTAAGCTCTCTCTGTTAACTAAGCTCTCTGTTAACTAAGCTCTCTGTGTTAACTAAGCTCTCTGTTAACTAAGCTCTCTGTGTTAACTAAGCTCTCTGTGTTAACAACTTTGTTATCCTTAATATGATATACATGAAATTTATATATTCTACTCTAATTAATTCCTCTATACAAAAAGGAAAAAAAGAAAATGAATTTATTATTTTATTAGAATTTTAGTTGATGCAGAACAAGTCGGGTATATTTAACTGGAATTGAGTGTTTTTCTGTCAGTCCATCTATCTGTCAATCAGCAGACAGAACTTTGTGTAAAGTTAAAACTTCTTATTGTGGAAGTCATTATATATTGATATATGATTAGTAGACTTGAAAGACTTGCCTTGTATTCCTAGTAGCTAGTTCATGACGTAAATTGAGAATTAACGATCAACAAAACAAAAGGAGGGAAAATATCAACCTGGAGGATTCCTGCATGGTTCTTTTTCTTAAAGAGAAAACTTCTGTAATACCAATAGTTTGACTGTAACGGTAAATGAAACCAAAATACTTAAAAATGTAATTAATTTTTTTTATTGTACAGCAATTAAAGAATTTTATAACTGATACTAATCACTCTTGTTGGTTCTGAGTGAAGCTTGCTCTTGTGGGGTAGAGAGAAGCATGAGAGGGGTTTTACTATGGGAGGAAACCGGAATACCCAGGGAAAACCAACATGGTCGGGCAGGTGACTTAAGTTTCATGTCTTGCGGGTAGGATGGAAGAATTGCACCTGGTGCCCAAATTACATGATCATAAGAAGAAACGTGTGATCTTATCTTTTCTTACATTTCTGCTTAATGCTCAACTTTGTGGTATTGTAATGACTAGTTCACCCAATGTAACCGTTCGGTGTATCTTCCTGGGGGCCTTGAGGGTTTCAGTGTGACAGCACTATAAATTTGGCTTCAGTTTTGTACTATTACATGCAGGCTTGCAAGTACCCTCCTCACATGACAATTGCTGTGGATAAAACATTAAAAACAATGAATATAAAACCAAACCCAGGAGATCTATGAGTGAGAGATTAGTATATCACCGTTACTGTACTCCCCTATTATCTAAATGCTTAAAACAAATACCTTTTAAGGTTGCAGAGAACATGCTTTGTTGAAAAGTGACCCCATAATGCATCAGATCACATCTGATTGGGAAATCTGTTTCAGTGAAAAGGTCAAATGTATTCCACTGTGCCCTGCTGCTGTAATATCTTAAACAAAATTTTTCTTGTATTAAACTTGTAAACAACAGGAAGGGAGTATCCAAAACTATCTAGTTAACAACAGACCCCTGGAATTAATATCTGGAGTGCCTCAAAACTGATGTCCAGCATATTGGATCAGCATTCTGATACTTTGGCTCTGCCAGGGAAGTTTACCAGCAATTTTTTTATTGAACACGTAAGCTAGTTGTGGAAACAACTGTGATTTGGGTCATGGAACACAACATTTCTCAGTCACTTAAACATTCTATAGATGTTGAATATATCCAGTGGCCTTTACCCCTTGTTGACCTGTGTTTGACCACAAACAAACTACTAGTGTTTTCCTGATATTACTAATCAAGGTAAGAGGTATCCACATGCAAGCTGACAATGTTTTTCTTGGCATTTGTTTTGAAAGTCGATATAAATCAGAAGGATGAATAATTGTACCTACAAGGGACATGACTGGCATGATGGCATAAATACAGATTGTGCCGACAGTGATCGTTTTGTCATGTTTTACAGCAAAAAAGATATTTCCAAGGAATAGACAAAATGTGTGTTATTTTCACAAAATAAAGAAAAATCCAAGAATGTTTTTCAATTTGTTTTTAGAAAAGAAAACCTACATTTTCCCATTTTATGAAAATAAGGACTGTTGTAAAATCAGAGGGGAAAAAGACTGGTCCACTCTTTTAATGATGGTTAAAGGCTAAGGGATTGACTTTGATTTGAACGTGATATTCCCTGCTACAGGCACTAGATAGATAAGGTAGACAATGTGTTCTGGTAAGGAAATAGTACGCCATATAGGATTAAAAGGACTTGATTCAATGTACATAGAAATATTTTGTCAAGACATATCACATGCACTATTGGCCGGCGTGACCTCACACCCTGACAATTTTGATTGCTGTAACATCTCACGCTTCCAGGAAAAATAAAAATAGTGATTTAACTCAAGAATACCAGTACACCAGTACGAGACGTCTATACCAAGTGTTTCACAAGTACCTGTCCTTCACATGTTTATGACTGAAACAGATCGTCTAGAACTGTCATTTGCAACCATATACAGGATGATTTTAAGATTGAATTCAAAATAACCAATGAAGATATTGTTATGTAAACCATACATAACGTCAGGCCCTATTTCTGTTCATAGACAATCTTTAAAGGCACCCAAGCCAAATAAGTTCAAAAATTGTTTTTTTTATGTTTAGGAGACACATCAATGAAATAAAGGATTATCTGTGTACAATTCATTGGCAAACTTATGTTAAATGTTTTACTGACGATCTTGATAAATTGGCTTCCATTGTCTGTTTTTCGAGGATAAATAACTAATAAAACGATGTATTGACAGAAGCAACAATCACCAACATCATCTTGATACGAATCTAATTTCTAAAACTGCTCGATGATGTCATAACAATAATGTCACAATACATGTGTACACAATATAATATTGGCGCTAAACGATATATCAGCAATTCACGACATCCTGGGGGCGCGCAAAAATAAACATATGTTTTAAGTCATTAACTATGAAAAACGTAGTGCATATCATTAATTCAATTAAAATCAAGAAGCAAATTATAAAGATGCCAGAAAATACGGTATATAGCTTTGGGTTAGTATCTTGTCAACAAGTAATCAGTATCAGTGGGATAGATTACATAAGACTTGATGCAAATTGCCAAGTCATGGTGTACTGTAATAACATTAGAGGGCCATGTATGAACAGCCATGATACTAATTGACTGAGATTTTCTGACTAATTTTGAACATCACCATGCAGATAAAGTTTAAGTAACTTGAGTCATTATAGCTGGTGTAGACCTGTGTTACCACTATAATTACAACTTTGTTTGTAGAATATTCTACAGACGTCTGATATCAATAACAGGTACAGTGTATTATCAATAACGAGAATTTTGTTTGATGTCTAGTCATCTCCATAATCCAATAACCTCTCATCTGTTCTGGGAAATTTGTTTAAAATTGGACACATAATACTGTCTCTTATCCTGAAATAAAGGTATAAAATCCCTCTTTACTATTCAGGTCACATATGTTTTTGAGAAGCAGTTGATGTCATATTTGCATTCGGTGTAAATTAAGCTAACAAGACTTTAAAGTACTGGTTCAGGAAATATATATTTATATTTGTATACACATGTAAGTCAGAAAATAATTCATGATGAACAGGAAAGATGTTAGATCGTTGCCCTCAGCTGTTGTGTGTCATGATCACCATCCAATGATGTGCTGAACTACATCTGTTGTGTGTCAACATGCAATTGTGTGTGAAATCACATGGCACGGATGAAATACACAGACAACAGTCTTTACCATGCACCAGTAAGGCTTCCACATCTGGCGAACATGTAAATCCAGAAATACAAGGAGTGTTAAAACTAAAAATAGATTTGGAAAGCAGGATATCATGTTCAAAACGGGCAAAATAAAAATATTTTACAACAAAAATAGTGAGGCTGATGAAGAATGGCATGAAGGAGGTACACCTCTGAATCAGCACTATCTGAACTAGATATTATTGCTGTGATAATGGTGCTGAGTTAAATGACCTACACTCTTCTATTTCGCTCGGTGCCCTTTATATTTTCATCCTGATTTTTATTACCAGTATAGACAAAGCCTGTTTTGAATGATGATAAGATGGGTTTACTGTACACGTTTGGTTTTATGTCGGGTCATTGGCTTTCTCTCAAGTGCAGCTGAAATAAAAACTGGTGGTGATATACAATATTACTTTCCATTTTTGTTCAGGTATATACTGTAGATACAAAATTAATGGGTTTCTGTTTCTTTCATAAAAATATTAATTTTTATTCAGGTACATTAGGCTCATCCAGAATGACGTAGATATGAATTATTCATACAAATTGAAGTCTAACTAGTTTCCCAATGTCTTTTCTTCTGTCAATCTGCTCCTAGTGTTCTTTGCTACTTGTTACTTGTTTGTTTTTTTTCTTTTATCAGCTTATTGTATTATTTATGTAAAATGTGACAGACTTGATGCTGAAACATGATCTGCTTGGTCCAGTTCCTCCAGGAATACTCATGATCCAGAATCATCTCTCTAATGCTTACAATGAAGTACAGTTACAACCTAGTGCAAAAGATGATGTGAATTTTTGTTCACATGGTCTCAATAACTTTTTGGTTTAAATGTTTACTCCTACTAGTTAGGACAGAGTACAGACCTTGCCTGTTCTGTCAGATTCAGTTCTTACTGCTTGTATTAAACACACAGTATGGCTAAATTGCCTTAAAAATTCGGTGAGCGAATTTTTGTTAAAAACTGCACTATGTACTGTACTAGGGATCAAAGTTACAGCCTCTTGACTGTCACTTGGAAAGTGCCCTTGAAAAATCCCAGTTGATATGAAAGCAAGTTGTATAATGATTATGATGTAATTTATGTCTTACAGAATTTTGAAGAAATTTGAACCAGCATTATAAACAGAATGGCAGAACGGTGTCAAAGATGTATGAAACCTGTGTACTTCGCAGAAGAACTTCGTGCCTTAGGAAGGAAATGGCATAAACTTTGCCTAAAATGTGGTGAGTAGTTTCCCATATCATCAGGAGTGACCCTGGGTGTGTGTACATTAAACTTGGAAGATAACTCAACTCTTCCCCGTGATGATAAATCAACTAATATAATTATAGATCTACATATCTATATATATGTAAGGAGTGATCATATGATTTATCATATATAACTTGTTAAAAGGTTCTACATTTCAATGAGAATTTGTCTACAAGGTTTGAGTGTAGTTTTTATTTCCATAAATCAAAACCATTAAGTCTAAATGGATATAAAGTAATATATATGATACCGGAATACGAATTAATGGCAGCCATCAAAAATGGGTAATAGATGCAAGCTGTATATAGTAGTCAGGTGATGTTGTTGTTTGTCACATATAACATATAAGAAGGTACTCAACACAAATAAGTAAATACACTTAATTATATCAACAAATTAATGGTATGATGATGAATATATGTGCTCAATATTAAGACAGGTTTTGTTTTCTTCAGTTAAGTGTTGTCTAAAATACCCCTGTTTTCTTTTGTGTAAATATTTTGTAGAGAAATGGTGGTGAACTTTATGAAAACTTTATTATAAAATGAGTCAGTATGATAAATATTTGCACTAAGCCTTATGGAACGACATTTTACATCACGTTCAAGGTGTCCTTCTATTCAAGGTCGACTGTGTCATCAGACCATGCAATAATGCAGGTTAAAGGATTGCAGTGTTTTGAAAAACATGGATGACTTTCAGATTTTATAAAAGAAGAAAGATATCAAATGACAGTTTAAATATTGATATTGTTTTAGATATGTGTTAATATTGTCTTAACAGAGTTATCTATCTTGATAGCCACTAATGACATCCCAATACAACTTATGACATCATAATTATATCATTGTTGATGATGTCACTATATACATATACACTTAGGTAGAACTAACCTGTTCCAGTATTTTGTAGGACTTAAAAATATCCTACAATTTTGTCCTAAAGAAGCCGACATATTTCGGCCGAAGACCAGTCAACATATAACGGCATTAATAAATAATTAGAAACATCGTATATCTGGCTTGGTGCGACCACCTCCTAATTCAGATTCTTTTCTAATTTCTGTACATTGGAATTTCAGTTATTTATTGTATATTTTGATAATTCAATTTCGTTGGTAGTTTTTCAGAAGATCCCTTCTGGGCACCGCCTTAAATCAAAGGTCTAGTGCTTTTGTATTGGAAAAATGATTTTATTACAATTTATGTTAAATGTATGGGTTTTGAAAATCCTCTCAAGTTCGGCATTACTGGAATGGAGATCAATTTATAGCGTAACCCTCCTCTACATATCAGAGTTTCCGGTAGCTACGTGATTAATTGAACATCATATTTGCGATAATAGTATCTTTGTAAATATTTGTTCAGTGTCAAATTACAGGATGTCAGTGCATCTGACTTTCAGATTTCAAAGAACCCCAGGATGGTTAGCAGGGAAATTGTTTATGTGAACAGGTTTTCTGAAGATAAAGGTGCAGCTAATTTAAAGAAAGTTTCATGCATTGATTTAATTTCGCAACATTCTTGTGAAGAACATGAAAAACCTGAAAAAACATGAAAGTGAATTTCAAAGGATTTTTTAAAATTTGGCTCAAAACTAGTGATGGATATCTAATGCTGAACAGCACTATTCCTAGTATGCGTTTTATTTCATATCATTAATCAAATGATAAAGGGGAAGATATGGGGCTAATGCCAAAGTTGAACCTGCTGTGATGTGAAAGTAAGCTATTTACTTAAAGGTGAGATAGACCCGATATGACTCATCTGTGTTCTCTCTGTATCGGTCATCATCTGCCTTATAGTGGAGAGGTTCTGTAGGAAATGCATTGGTATAAATAGGCACATCTGATAAATTCTTAACTGTATATAATTAACAGTCAGTTATTGTCCCTCGTTATTCAGTGAGTGATTTTCAGTGTATGGGAGAAAGTTTGGCTTGACTAGAAGATTTAGAGAGTGAGAGTTCATGTAGTGCTTAATTCGAAACATACTGAGAACTGGTTAAAATACCAATGTAAGAGGAGAGAGCAGAGTGAGAGATGGTAGGACAAGAGACAGATAAACGTCCCAGAGGAGGGGTAAACAAAAGGAGAAGGAGAGAGAGAGGGAGAAATTGAGGAGGGAGTAGAGGAAGATGGTAGGTTAAGGGACATATTAGTTTGAGAGGAGAAAGTCAAGACTGACATGGTAGGACAAGGGTCAGATTAGTTTGGAAGGATGGATTAGAGAGAGAGAGAGAGAGAGAGAGAGAGAGAGAGAGAGAGACATATATTAGGTTGGGAGAACAAAATAAATTGTCAAATCCTTTTTGTTGTTAGTTTTGAGTACCAGATAATCCTGACAAAAAATGATGGTGGCCCCACAGATTTTTCCATGAAAAAGAAACTTGAAAATCCTAGCTATGTAATGTACACACTCACAAATTTGGACATACATTTTCTAAAAAAAAACTCCACACATTACATGGGTTTTTACAATATGCATTATTCTACAGATGGTGTTAATTTAGGACATCAGTAATGTTTTGTAATGTTGAATGGCTTCTGTTTATTGACATAAATGTTGACTAGTGTTATATACTAAACCTCAATCTACATCTAGATCTGATGATGTTAACTTCCTATGACATTTAAAGCTACTATTTTTTATCTGTTCTGACCATAGTCGCCAACATAGATGGACACACAAAAAAATCAATGTAATAGGGTTAATATGGATGTCACTTCAGCCCCTACATAGCAACAGTACAGGTGTTACAACATCAGTTTCAGATATCTGATCTAGGTGGAGCAGGTGTGAGACCAGAAATCTGATACTTGAGAGAGAGATTAACATGTGTTTATCAGCAAGACATGTAAGGCAGCATCCACAACGCGTAATAACTCATTGAAATAGCAAAACAATTTTTATGGTTTACTAATAATATTTTCACTAGTGCAACTCGGTGTACCACTGTGCTATATATAGGGCCATTTAAGTGTATGGCATTGTCAAAGTTTTGTCTTTTGTCTCTATACCTAGACACCAAAATGAAAAAAAAAGAAAGAGAGTTTGTTTAGTTTACAAACTGTGGGACATTCCAAATTAATGATAGATCTACCTTGGTTTTGTCCTACTGCTGAAAGTAATTTTAGTTACTAGATAAGGAATTTGTGAAATAGACTAACCAGAAATAATTCTCATATTGTAACAAAGCAGAGAGTTACAAATTAGATTGCTAGATAAATAAGCAAAACATATGTACCAGGTATTGATATAAATATTTTAGGGACATTAACTTATCTTGTCTTATAGTCCAAAAGTAGTTACCGAGATGCAACAGCATACCTGTGTAATGGACTGTCTACTTGTTCATTGACAAGCATTACTAATACAAGGGGAAATAACTCCAACTTTAGCTATAACAGGTTTTAATTACTAGATAGTATTAACTGTGCATTGTGTCCAACAACAGGGGAAGTAACTCTAGTCTTCTCTTACAGCCAGTTGCAACAAATTGTTGGACAGTACTACCTGTACTGACCATCAGGGGGAAGCGTTTTGTAAGGCCTGCTACGGAAAGAATTTCGGACCAAAGGGATATGGCTTCGCAGGTGGTGCTTCAGGCCTTTCTGCCAACAGTACGACCAAATATGGACAGGTGGATGGGTAAGAAGTATATGCAGTTATGTACAGTTGAAAGATACCTGTATTAGTACAAGGGGTGCCAGGTAGGGGCAGGGGGACAAGGGCTGCCAGGTATGGGCAGGGGAACAAGGGGTGCCAGGTAGGGGCAGGGGGGATAAGGACTGCTAGGTAGGTACAAGGGGTGCCAGGTAGGGGCAGGGGGACAAGGGGTGCCAGGTACGGTCAGGGGGCTTAGGACTGCCAGGTAGGGTCAGGGGGACAAGGGGTGCCAGGCAGGGGCAGGGGGACAAAAGGTGCCAGGCAGGGGCAGGGGCACAAGGGGTGCCAGACAGGGGGATAAGGACTGCCAGGTAGGGGTAGGGGGACAAGGGCTGCTAGGTTGGGGCAGGGGGATAAGGGCTGCCAGGTAGGGGTAGGGGGACAAGGGCTGCTAGGTAAGGGCAGGGGGACAGGGACTGCCAAGTAGGGTTCAAGGGGACAAGGGTGCCAGGTTGGGGCTTAGGGATGGACATAATGAACTGTACTACTGACTTAATTTGAAAAAACATCCATGAAATATGCAACAATTTAGTACATGATCTTTTGAACATAATTGATGCTGGCAGATGTTTCAGGACATGGCAAAACTATAAAATAAATTATTAAATTTCAATAAAATTTGAGTATAGAATGAATTGTTTTCACCTCCTTTTAAAGCATTTAAATGTAAGTGAGTGGAATATATAGACTGGGAAAAAAAGTTCATACAATAGATTGTGTTATGTTGATAAGTGTCTTTTCATTTGACCAGTGAGCATTTTGTTAATTAGTGAGGGTGTTAAAATGTTCAGGATTCAGATAAGTGTTATTATTTGATGTAAGTTTTACACTGCGAGTTTGGGATATTGTATAAGGTAAGTCTTGCTAAGTATGAGATACATTGGTGAACCACATGATTTGGGTTTGTAAACACACTATCTGACGATGGGGTTGACTTGCTATGTCCAGAATCAATAACTTCGTTAAGGCTGTATCAGCGCCATTGCTCCAAACACCGGCCAGTTGGGCTGCACGGGATGCATGCCTTCGTTGTGGACACACCGTCTACTATGCAGAGGAGGTTCGTGCCATGGGACGCAAGTGGCATAAAATCTGTCTCAGTTGTGGTAAGTTGTATTCAAATTATCTGCTTGGTGCTAGTACATTTCCCAAGTACACAGAGGCATGCTCTTCAGTTGTTTAAACACATTTATTACTTTTTATGTACCTGGACAATCTATTGAAGTCAGTTTGTTTTAACAGCCATGATACAAAATATTTCACCATAGTATTATTAAATATTGAATAGAAACCAGTTTTGATTATTCCAGAAACTCTCTTTAAGCCCTGGTTTTTCAGTCATAACTTTACTTATAGACTTGATTGGACTTAAGCTACAGCTGATCTTGTTGTCAGTTGTATAAATTGCTGTAAACTTGATATGAACACTTGGTATACCTCAGTATGCACTGCAACCGTCCTACTATTTCAGGGCATTGTGGGAAGCCTCTGGATAGTTCCACTTGTACGGATCATGATGGAGATATTTTTTGTCGAAACTGCTACGGCAAGCTTTTCGGTCCTAAAGGTTACGGCTACGCTGGCGGAGCTATGCTGCTCTCCATGGATACGGGACGTCCTTACGAGATTCCCTTGGAGTAATGAACTCATTTGCATACACGTATTTGTTTGCATTTGTTAAAATGTTTCATAGTGGTCTTGCATAGAAGCTACAGAGCAATGATATTTTTCAACTTCATCTTGTACACAAATTTAATTAACATGTATGTACATGTTTATAACAACTATCCCCCCCCCCACCACCTCCCAAAAAAAATTTTTTTTAAAGAATTAAAATAATCTTTTCCAATTTTCTAAATGCACTTAAGAAGGTGCGGCTTATCCGTTAAATACGGTAATGCATTTTTTACATTAGATTTTAATAAACCTTTATATCTACAACAATTTAACATTTTCAAAACTGTACGATCACAGCTGTATATATTCAAAAGGCCATAAGCCATACCACAATACTTAAGGAATACCTACTGCTGAGGAATATAATGGTCTGAGTCAGTACTGAAAATTTGTTTCCCTCAAATTCACACTCTCTTGAAAAAATTCATGCATAATTCTGTCTTAGTACAAACATGAAAACATTATACCTCTGATGTTCATTTTTCTTTATTCTTTATGAAAGTGATGAAGTTATTTACTTGAGAGCATGGTAGTTTAGTTGTCAAGACTGATGAAAGTTTGCCTTGACCAGCCCTATAGTGCATTGTGATAGCTGAAATGTCCAATGTTATAACACGCATGATGTCCTCAGCTTCAAATAACTTACTCCAAAGGTTGAAAACTAAATCAATACGCAACTCGGACGGTACATTTAATTTCAATTTAATTTATAAAATAGGTTAAATTGAAGATGATTTAAGTCATTTGCATGTTTATAATGTTGATAGAAATGTTTACTTGTAACTTAACATGATATTGTGATTTGATATAAGTATAAAAAAAAAAGGTTGGACAAAAACATGAGAAAAATTAATACTAATTATGAGGGAAGATTATATAGAATGAGTGATTACTATTTAGAGGTAATTATCATAGGGAGATTCTCTTTATATTTCGGAACATTTTCTACAGGATGGTAATGTCAATAGAATAGAAGTTCTTATAACAAAACAAGTAGAGGATTAGAGTGTGACGTCTTGACGACATTACAGTCACTTTCATCAGACAAATGACCAGTGTGGAGCGAACTAGCACTGATGTATGTAGTGTCTGAGATGGTAAGGAATTGACCAACTTTTTCAGCTATATTAAATCCTATGTACCATAAGGTTGAAAATAGAGAGACAAGATGGTAAACAGATGATAGACCGAAAAAAGGTTTTCTTTCTGATATGAGTTAAACAGTTTGATGCCACAACACTTTAGGTGATTGGAATATCATAAGTATGTTACCAGTTCAAATAAAATCCACGTTTAACTGATGTAAGTCAAAGTCATGAGGAAGGCAAAGAAATCTATCATATTTTTATATAGGAGAGTTTTTACTTCATACAGAAGAGTGGTGTTATCTACATCTGTTTATCATATTGTTGTAATCAGTGAATTCATTTGAGCCTTGACATTTGACTATTTCAGAAGTCAAATAACTTACCTGAACAGTCAAAATGTGTGTGAAATAGACATTTCCTCTCAAACTCAGTCAAAAAGATACTTTCAACAATTAACTAAATGTCCTGATTATCAAATATTTGTCTTGTAACCATAGTGATATAGGCCTCCTACGTCACATCACAGAACAGTTACATAGGTATGTGATTAACTGTGATTATCCTGCAAATAAGCACAGGGGACCAAAAGTCTTACTTCTAACTCAAAGTTTGTGGATGGGCTTATTACAGGACAATGAAGTGGCATTTGTTGATAAATTTTCAAAACAGCAATATACATTGGTGAGATAATTACAAAGTATCGGCATATTGCTTGACAAATATATTTTAATGTGATATTCTGAATGATTCTAACGTTATTGTGTCTATGAGACATGTTATAATTAAGATACTGTACATGGTTTTATAACAAATATATGAATTAAAATCTGTTACATTATGATTGGTGTTTGTTGTTAATTTAACTGAAGCATTTTTTGTTTCTGTAGATCTTGGAACTTGCATTGGTATACATGTAATGATATTTCTTACTGTCTTGTCTTTTTGTATGTTTACTATTGTTAACCTGATTTAACCTCTATGCTTCTTCCTGTTAGAGTTGAATAATTCCATCTTTTTTGCAATGCAGAGTTATCTGCCCTTGTGACCAGGTATTGGTTGTTGCATCATTTGTTTGTAAGGATAAGCATCATTCGTTTGTAAGGATAACATCTAGAAAAAAATGGTGTGATTTTCTCACACAAATTAATGGCGTAACCATAAATATATGCTCATAAGAGCAGATAACTCTGCATTACAAAAAAAAAAAAAAAAAATGGCATGCAATGTAAAAGAGACAGTTATATGACTATCTGTGTAACTGGTAATTTCTTTTGTGTTTTTGATAAATCAGTATATTTCTGATTTGTATATTCAACCATGTTGTTATTTGACATATAAAAATGATTTTGAAGCACAACAATGCTTTGTATTTATGAAGCTTGATATAAAAAGCATGAATTCTGAACTAACAAAGGCAGCGATTGCACAGTTTGTAGATTCTGAACTTTGTAATCTTTGGGAATATCCTTGAGTATGATGTTTCTTACCTATGGAGGTTTGTGTTTCACAAGAAGCTGAGAAACACAATTATCAGGGTAGTTTCTTGGACAAGATACAAATTACTTAAGATGTAATGTGCCTCTAGCACGTTCTTCATTGAGGAAGTCACCAGCTCCGACATGGAGACCCAGCATGGAGTGACCATAGCTGTTTGTGGGACAATAAATCTACACAAACATTTTGACATAGTGAATTTAAGTATACAAAGTGGAAACTGTGTATGGCTTCAGAGCTCTCCCGGATTTTTATTTATTTCATTTATCATTGAAGATAAGGGAACTGAAAGGAACTTTGTTTTTGCTTATCTTGTTTGATATCCTTAACAAACATTTGAAGATGTTTGTGTTTCGGATAGCTGTGTAAGTAAGCATGTGAATGTGTTGTTGATATATGGTGCACTAGACTCTGCATGCTGGTGCTGCAGATCTTGCCACATTGATAGTTGCCATGGCTCTGAAAGTAGCCATGTTTCCTGTTTGTGCAGGACAGATGCTTTGGTTACTAACTAGCTTAATTTGTGATAGAAATTATCTTTTTGACTTATACATAACTGATAATGGTCAGTGGTTCAGCATTTATAATGCTGGGGAAAAACATGGTGACATGTACATGATGTTCTGTACTTATAAATGGTACATTTGTAATTATATATTTATAGAAAATAAATACATTTCTGCATCAATATTGAATCTAATAGTAGAATGAAGTAGTGATAAAAACTTCCTTTTTGGGAAGTGGAAATAATTGAAATTCTCTTTCGAGATAAAAGGTTAAAGGTCATGACCCTTTTAATTTTTTGTTTAATTAATGGATTTACAGGGAAAAATAAATTTACATACAATATTTTATGCCAAGGCGAAAATTGCTCCTGTTAAAGTCTGCAGTGAGTGATGCTTCCAAGTCCTGTAATGCCCTAGAGGACATTCTGATTGGGTTCACCAACACTTGCTACACTAATTTGAAAGTATAATAGATTGGAAGAAATATTAAAATGAACATTTGATAAACATTTAATGTTCCCAATAAGAATGCAAGAGTTCGCTACCTTTTCTCCCTAGAGTTATCTGTAATTGTTTTTTTTATATTTTTCAGCAATGTCTCGCACTATGCCCAGGCCCAGGCTGCCCCTGTTATAAACGGTGGAGGTGGAAATCGGTTTGGTGGTGGTGAGAAATGCCCACGATGTCAAAAGACAGTATTCTTTGCAGAAGAGGCCCGCGCTAATGGCAGGAAGTGGCACAAATTATGTCTTAAATGTGGTGAGTGGTAGGAAATTCTTTT
Source organism: Ylistrum balloti (assembly GCF_031769215.1). Taxonomy (NCBI): domain Eukaryota; kingdom Metazoa; phylum Mollusca; class Bivalvia; order Pectinida; family Pectinidae; genus Ylistrum; species Ylistrum balloti. The sequence continues at coordinate 558,833 of NW_026782268.1, read as the reverse complement.
TAAAAAATCGTGTTTTTCAACTAAGTGATATTGATTAACAACAACCTCCAAATGCAGTTTAAAAATGTGTTGATGATCTTTCAGCGAACTGTAATAAAATGCTGGACAGCACCACCTGTACAGACCATGATGGAGAAGCATATTGTAAAGCATGTTATGGCCGAATGTTTGGCCCAAAGGGCTATGGTTTTGCTGGGGGAGCATCTGGACTATCCATGGACACAGGCCGAGCAGGGGAAATAACTACAGAGTAAGTAACTCTAGGGTAAGGGTCTGGAAATTCAATTGGAATGTTAGAGCAAAGAATTTATCAAAAGTTGCCCTCCAACACCAGGTGACCATAGATAACATTTATTGTAATTTCATATGAACATTTATTAAGTAGTGAAGGGATGTAAATTGAAGCACTTGTCAGTGGTCGCTGGGCCAAGCGTTTTTTTTCAATGATTTATAACATCCCTTAGCAGAAAAATGTTTCAGGTATATATGACATATATTGTGCCAAATGTCATACATATATATGTAGCCAGAACACTGACGTTGGTCGGTGAGACGATACTCAGATACGGGAGGAGTCACGGAGACGGAAAACCTGTCAACCAACCAACAGTCGACAGAACACTGACGTTCGTCGATGAGACGACACCCGGACACGGGAGGAGTCACGGAAACGGAAAACCTGTCAACTAACCAACAGTCGACAGAACACTGACGTTCGTCGGTGAGACGATACCCAGACACGGGAGGAGTCACGGAGACGGAAAACCTGTCAACCAACCAACAGTCGCCAGAACACTGACGTTCGTCGATGAGACGACACCCGGACACGGGAGGAGTCACGGAAACGGAAAACCTGTCAACTAACCAACAGTCGACAGAACACCGACGTTCGTCGGTGAGACGATACCCAGACACGGGAGGCGTCACGGAGACGGAAAACCTGTCAACCAACCAACAGTCGACAGAACACTGATGTTCATCAGTGAGATGATACCCGGCACCGGGAGGAATCACAGAGACGGAAAACCTGTCAACCAACTAACAGTCGACAGAACACTGACGTTCGTCGGTGAGACGATACCCGGACACGGGAGGTGTCATGGAGACGGAAACCCTGTCAACCAACCAACAGTCGACAGAACACTGACATTCGTCGGTCAGACGATACCCAGACACGGGAGGAGTCACAGAGACGGAAAACCTGTCAACCAACCAACAGTCGACAGAACACTGATGTTCATCAATGAGACGATACCCGGCACCGGGAGGAATCACAGAGACGGAAAACCTGTCAACCAACTAACAGTCGACAGAACACTGACGTTCGTCGGTGAGACGATACCCGGACATGGGAGGTGTCATGGAGACGGAAAACCTGTCAATCAATCAATCATACAGATATGGAGAAGATACTGGACCTGACCCTCATCTTTTAAAAGTCTTACTAGGATTCAATGGAATTTTGAGGTCATCTGACCCAAAAGGTTGTTCGTTGTCCATTGTTAGTTGTCATCTGTTTGCTGTCTACCATTTTCTACGGTCTCCAGGTCCTTAGGGATCAAATCAACATTTTGAATATGGGAAATGATTGCCCTCTCTAAATGATTTTTCTGACAAACTTTGGTTAAAATCCATCAAGAAAATAAGATAGAGTAGCATTAAATATTGTCTAACTTCCCCTTTTGGGGCCCTGTCCCCAGGTCCCTAGGGGGTCAAATTAACATTATGTATAGCACATATAACTGCCCTCACCAATGATGCATCAGACCAAATTTGGTTGAAATCCATCAAAGCTTGTAGAAACAGTAGCATTTCAATGGAAAAGAATACACATAGCAATTCCTTGTATTTAAAATGTTGAATTGACCCCTAGGGACTTGATGTGGGGCCCCAAAACAGGAAGTAACTCCTTGTTTTACTTTTGATTTGATCCCTATAGACTTTAGGAAAGGGCCCAAAAAGGGAAGGAAAGGGCCCAAAATGGGAAGTTAGGCAATATTTTGCTCTAAACCGCTGTTCCTTCTTAATTCCAGGGTAGATTTGACACCCATATTAGGTCTGAAATATTACTAGAGAATGCCTGTAATATCAGTGGTCCTGAGATTGTCCTGACCAAATCTTACTTTTTGGTTTGGTCCAAAATCCAATATAAGTCGTCATGAATAAATAATGTGAACTTCTTCAGTTTCATTTGCACCATTGAGAAACTGTTTTGAAGTTTCATTTGTTAAGGAAAAGAAACAGATGATATGTGATATGTTGTTATTTTTAAGGCTTGTCAAAACTTTGATATGGTAGGCACATTAGCCATTTTGTAACATAATTGCACAACTGTTTTTTTTATTAATAAAATTTATCATATATTGGTTTCTGATACATTCAAGGAATGTGCAGAATTTGAATTCTTCAAATTTGTAATACAACCATCAGCAAAAATTCTGTGGTCCGTCCATCCATCTGTTGTCGTCAGATGACTGGTAAAGGCCGGAGCCATCTTGTTCAGTTTTAGGAAAGAAGAAAGTTATGATTATGTCTCCTATTGGATGTTTATTAACCAGGAATATTTGTTGTTTCTCCAGGAATGTATCACGACTGGCAATGGCACAGGCTGCCCCTCTGATAGAGGGAAACATCCAGCAATCCAAATATGGTGGTGCAGAGTTGTGTGGTCGGTGTGGCAAGCAGGTGTACTTTGCTGAGCAGGTCATTGGAGGGGGAAATGTAGGTGGCTTTTCCTTCATTAAAGTGGTGAAATTTGCTGAAACACATTCTTCTCTGGAGCCTTTAAATACTTAATATTTGGAATCTTCATTTATGAAATATTTATCCTTCACTGTTAAGTTGTATATCTACCATGTTGAAATTTTTTCTTTTAAGTAGAAATGTCTTGTCTTCTCAAGCTTTATATTCTTTTATTAACTTTTGTGGTGATAATAACCTAATTGCAGGGTGTGAAATTTCAAATGTGGAACGTTTAACAATATTCTCTCCTGGCGGTTCCATATTATCTGCTCTGTTGTTTGTAATATTCGTTAGGAGTTAAATTTTGCTTATGGTCATTAAAGACACAGTAAAATCAAATTCCCAGCAAGCATTTTTATAATCCATCAAAATGTTTTAATGTGTTATATGTCTGTTAACACAGATACCAATTAAAGACATGCATGTTATCCTGGTGAACTAGCACAAACTTCTGAGAAATATTAGCCATGAAATTACATAACTGTCCAGTATACAGTGCCACATTTATATATTGTCTGCATTAATATATAAAGGGGTGAAATTGTGTTGACAGTAAATTTATATCATCCACACCTGTCTGTCGGACTTTTAGTTTTCTCTGTATTTTACACAAAGCCTGCTTGAAGTGTTCTGTGCTCTGTGTTTCAGACTTACCACAAGGCCTGCTTTAAATGCTCTGTGCTCTGTATTTCAGACTTACCACAAGGCCTGCTTTAAGTGCTCTGCATGTGGAAAGAACCTTGATTCCACAACACTGACACAAAATGATGGAAGTATTTTCTGTAAAGGTGTGTATAATGTTGTAATAAATCAGAACAGAGTCTGGGAATTCATGAAAAGCAAGCATTGTTTCAATCCCTACTGTATTTTGCGGATTATAAGCCGTAGCTTTTTCCCTAGGCATTAGGGCGTGCAGCTTATATACAGGCACAGCTGGACAAAAAATCAACAGAACGAAAGAAAAAACATAATGGTTCAAGCGTAAGAAAGGGTGTGGCTTATATTCTGATGCGGCTGATATGTGAATCTAATAGAAAAAATTGTTAAAAATTGGCTCTGTGACTTTATATCAGTGTAGTTTGTAACACAGAACATATGTAAATAATGCCACTGGCACCTGCTGGACAAACATGTTGTTACAACAAAGAACACTTGTTATTTTTCTTACAAAATTGATGCCTTCATGCCTTTTTTTATTATTATTATTATTATTTTGACAGCTTGCTATGGGAAGCATTTCGGACCAAAAGGGTTTGGTTTTGGCCAAGCACTTCAGCACACTGCCTAGAGACATTACAACAGATCCCTTGTTACATATCAGAGGACCAACTCTGGGACCAGACTACAAACTCTCACCTTGTGGACTTATGAAACCAAAAGGAAATACTCACTAGAAAATTTACCTCAGTTATATCGAGTTTTTTTGCACAAGTAACAAAATTTTTATTCTGAAAATTATAAGGTCAGCTGCTATCTTACCTATTGATGGTTATGTTAAAGACTTTAAAATTTCATTTGTTTGACAGAAATATTTTTATCAGAAATGGTATGTCACTGAATTATAGTACAGAGAATCTGGTCCACTCTGCAATGTTTTATATCGGCTGATAAGTCTTAGACACAACATCATCAACACCATCAAGTATGCTTATTTTTATCGCATGTGCATTTAACTCTCAGTTCTTATCGTTGTTTTCTTTTCCATTTTATATTATATTTTTTTTTCATTATTCCAGAATTTAGAGACATTTCTATCACAATTACTTTGTTAACAATGAAATGTTAATCTCGTAAAATTAAATCTTAATAAAGAATCTCAGAAAGGAAAATATTACAAATAAAAAAAAATTGAGTGTAAGAATTATTAACGGATATTATAAATAAGTTTTAAATATCAACACTCAGATTTAGAGAGAGAGAGAGAAAAAAAGATTTAGAGAGAAAGGTTTCTGAACATTCGATGTCTGAACAGAGCATATGTACATGTTATATTGGTATCCCCAGTTTACCAATAAAAAGCCCAGGGAATCTTACTCATTGGATACGGGTACAGTAAAACACGTTTATAATGAATCTCTCGGCACTAAAATGACTATTTTGTTATAAGCATTGTTTGCTTTATACAAATTAAAAAAAACATGCATAATTTGTTACAGGAAATATTGACACAATGTTACAAAAACTGACTTATTTCTTAATGATAGGTACGTTTAGGCATTGGTTCGTTACGTGATATTTGTTATATATAGGAATTTTACATACAGATGAAATATTATATATATATTATATGTCATCAATTCATTATAAACGTGTTTTACTGTAAAGGGATTTTAGTTGGTATTTTTATTTTGGAAGTTGACACTACATGTGTCAAAAGAACTCTTAGTTATGAGGGTGGGCTTATTACCAAGCATAGGCTAATCACCTGTTATATACAGTAAATTAATGTTGTGTTTAGTTTTGTATTTTTTATGTATATTTGTTTGTTATACCAGCAATGTATTTTACCGGTAGCTTTTTATGAGAGTTTTATTTTTGTTTTAGACAATATTCGCACAATGTAAGTCAGTTTATGACTACAAAATATATACTTTTCCTTATCTGCAATTTTATTTCTTACAATTATTAACCTGATGTTTATAGATAATAACTGGAAACTCTGAATTTAAGATTGATAACTTTGAAGGGGAGTTAACATTTCCTCAGAATTTTATCATTTTTGTTGATATCAGAGATGTTGATTGTTGAACACTCTTAGCATGTGATTTAAGTGGCACACTCCACCTCAATTAGGTGTGATAGATTTGGAAAAAAGTTCTATACTTTATTAATTTATCCTACAACTGGCACCTGCCACAGATTTTTTGCTATATTCAGCAGTGATGGAAACCAGCATGTGCGATAATTTGACAGAATTACTCTCTGAATTTACTTATATATTACATGTAGGTGCTATGAAGACAATGAACACCAAAGCTATGATTGATTTTCATGTAGATATTGTTTCAGTCTATTTATCTATATAAAATGTGAAAACTGGTGTTTATCTATATAAAATGTGAAAACTGATGTTTATCTGTATAAAATGTGAAAACTGGTGTTTATCTGTATAAAATGTAAAAACTAGGATTAAATTTTCTCTCTTTTGATGTTTATATGTACTTCAGTGCTAAATTTATTCAGAAAATATTAAAACCCTGTTAATGCTTTCTTCACATTAAATCATGTACTAAGTAATTATGAAAAATCAAATCCTTGTATTTTCTCTCGTATTTGTTTACCTTGTACTTCAGTATTGTTTACAAATAATCATTTATATATAATTAGCATGTTGTATAAATTTTACCTATTCTAATCAAACTTGAACAAAGATATATCAGTGTCATTTACAATACTATAAATCACATGAACACATTTAAAAATCCAGTGACTGTACATGTAATTCTATACAGGAATCAAGAAAGGATTTAAGAAACCCTTTGAGTACAGCAAAATTTCAAAATCATAATTTATCAGTTAAATTATATACCACTAACTGCTTCATTTAGATAATGTACTAAAATGAGACTGCTTACAACATTAAAAAAAATGCCAATTTATGAAAAATGTAACAGATATGATATATATTGATTGTCATAATATTAAAAGGTATTTTTACTGTCAGCAGATACTGTAAATCATTTAGGTTTCGCATAATAATTTATTTCGCAAATGCTGGTCTAGAAATTACCTTAATTTCATGAATGAGGAGTTATTTAAGACGGGGAACCTGTGATTGGGAGGGATTTGGATTCATGATTGACTTTACTGGGATATTAATGCAAAATATAAGTGATTTACAGTTAGGTCTGACAAGGTACTGTAAATATTACATTAATATTTGTTAGCTGTGTTAGTTCACCTGTTATAAATTTCCTATAGATTTTTGTCAGAACACTCATTCTCTTGTTAATGTTAAAGACATTTTATTTACCATGCCAAGTATAAATGGTTATAGGATTTCATTTAAACAAGTCCATTAGACGTTTTCTTGACATTTGTTGTCTTTGATGCAATGTTGAATGTATTACATGTAATATGGACCAAATGAGGCTTGCAAAGTTACCTACAAAACAGCTGACCTGTTTGATATTAATGTCTATGTGTGGCCAGTTTCAAGAGTATTAAGATTTTGGGTAGAGTTACTGCCCCTGATTGAAACTTTTTGTTATTGATACAAAGTACACAGTACTTTGTAATCTAGTGCAACCTTAAAGTTTGATTGCAGTATATGAACTTTTCTTGTGCTAAAGTTCATCTACTTTGCTTATGAGAGGCAATATAGGGCTCTGAATTTATAGCTTTGTGACATATTTTAGATTAAAAGGTTTGTTTGATATATGAGTGAGGGCTATATGGGACTACTAATACTTGAAAAGTCCTATTTTGTGCTGTTTTGATATGGCTGAGATTGTGAAGGTTTATAAAGCTATTTATGCTGCCCTAGGAAGCCTGTTTGAAATTGTGTTTTGACTTGTTGAAGTTTGTTGATGTTTGAACTTTGTTGGCGGAACTGTTTTTGTCCGCAGGAACATATGTCAGTGCCTTACTTGTTAGTCTAAAACATTTAAGCCCATGTAGGATATTATCTGGATGTTGTTACAATAAGAATTGTAAGTTCAGGTGCTTTGGAATCATCAATACATTATGTTTTCATCCTAATTTTTGTTGTGTATGATTTTAAAAATTATGTCAAATGTGAAATATTTTAAAAATTGTTTAAGTAAGAATTTTCGTGAGTGGAATTTGAGACTTTATTTATTGCCAAAGAAAGGAGATTCATTTGTCTTTATATCATTATGGAAAATTAATTTCAGCACATAAATCAGTGATTAGGTATTCTAGTAGCACCAGTGTTCCTTTAGGTAAATTGTACATCTATGACAAGTATTAAACAGGGAATTCGTCCTTCACATTGCATGTATCTCAAAAGTTAATTTAAGGCACGGTACTATCTTCTGTCTCCACTATAATTAGACTATGCCTAGACTATGTTAACAATATTTCATAATCTTTCATTCTTAATGCTTTTAATATTTTCAGTAATTTATGTCTTCTGTAAAACTAACCTGTGTATATTAATGGAGTAGAAATCTGGCAGTTTTCAAAATGGAGACTATGTTCTGCCAAACGGGACAACTGGAGATTGAGTTATATAACATTTGTCTGTACATTAGGCTGTTACAGAGGAAATTTATTGTAGATAGAAAGATACATTCTGATTTTATTCAGATTTATACAATGTATTTATATTCTAAGTCATTACCTTTTTCATGTATTAAGGATTTCCAGATGTTTTTCAAGGCTTAGCTTATGTTGATATCACTGCAGTATTAAATGTCGTTAAATGTTGAGTAGAGTTTTTGTTAGCTCACATGGCCTGAAGGACTGGTGAGCTTATGTCATGGTCTGGCATCCGTCGACTTTCACTTAAAATCTCTACAAGTCATGAATGGAATAGAGAAATTTATTTGAAATCCTTCTGTAGGAATGTGTTAGTGTTGTCCTAGTTTGGTCTGAACTATGCTTGTGTGAAGTAGAATCAGTTTGTATATATAATGGGGCTTGGCCCTCTGGGGTGGGAGAAGAGAAGTGGTCGGAAGCATATTTGGGTGAAGGGGAAGCAATTTTGTAGAAATGGTGGGATTTGGCTCTCTAGGGTGGGACCAGGTAGCGACAATAGAGGAAATGTGGGAACGCCTATTTCTGTTCTGTTTTAGTCTGAAACATACCTAATTGAATGGAACCTAATTTTTCATCAAATAAGTCTGACATCAGAGATATGATGCCTAATAAGGGAAACAACAGTTCTTAAAATCCTTCCTTCTAACAAGGAAATTGTCCAAGTTTGTTCAAGGCCTGGGTCCAAATAGGGAAATTAATCGTCATATTTGAAAGGAAGTAACTGAATAACTGAATTAGCCAGGTGAGCGAGGCAGGCCCCATGGGCCTCGTGTAATGCTTTTTTTGAACTAGTCATAATTCTGTCTTATGAAATCATTGTTGCTCTGGGTATGAATTTTCTGCAGAACTTTGCAGATTATATAAATCAGCCATTCAGTTTACAGCTCAGTTTTCTGAATAAAAGTAAGAATTTGCATCTAGAAAAACTGCTATACAGTACACTGGAGCATTGAGCCTTTGGACCCTGATTTAAGGGTGTATGTCACCTACAATTTAGTGATTGGTTAAATCACTTGAAAGATACACACAGATATTTGTACATCATCCTAGATTTTGAAATAAAAGGTGATAAAAAAAGGCATTTAAGATTAATTAAGTCAGAGTAATATTTATTTGGTCATGTATAATTTTAACAGGATTTTTGTCGTCAGCTATCCCAGTGACTGTATTTAGTGTTTCAGATCATCCATGAAGCATTCCCGCTTTAATGTACACATATATAACTGGTTATTTATTTTATAAACATGTTGCACAACTGGCCTGAAAGCATGTTTTGATGTTAGAACACTTACACATTGTGTACATCAATGTTACTGTGTTCAGAAAGAAGATTAACATTCTGATTTTAAATTGCATTGGTTAAAGTGGTAGATGTGAGTTAACTTTTCCCAAAGAATGGTTTTTCTGTCAGGTTTGATATTCAGTCAGATATTGTCAGGCAGGTCTAACGTTTTCAACTACATTTTGACTACCAGCATATGAAAAAAATTCTTAAAATTGGAATAGATTTTCTGGTTCATAAATGAGTTGAGAAGTATTTCCTGGTATAAGCATGATTGTTTTTTTATGGTGAAAAGGTCTTGCATTTCTTTGTGTATTTTTGAAAGTTATTTTACTCTTCAAGATTATGCAAGGATCAGGTTTGAATGTAACCTTGAAAAGTGCCAATTTTTGTCAAATGTAACAATGTGATTTATTTTCACTGTGTTTGGTAGATTGTATGGCCTGTGTTGCTTACACAAGATTCCAAGGCTGGCGAATTTTATCAGCAAGCAAGGTATTTTCTGTCTAGCTTTTCATAGATTTTCATACATTTTGTTAAGTTTAGAGCCTTGAAAAGTGACCAGTGTGTAGAAATTGACCTGGCTCCAGTTCCTTAACTTAAGGAAATTCCTTAAACGTAAAATGTTCCTAATTGCTGTTTTTCCTGTGCTACAATGGTTCTCTGTGGCATTATTCAGTTATTGAATTTCCATAATTTAGGAATATTACTGAATCTGGAATCTGTGTACTTCTTGGCAAAGCTGGTTAGTCATTGGCCTGAAGTCGAGTTCTTGAATTTTTAAAGTCAATTGGGATGTTGGACCTGAATTTCTACACTGAGGTTTGGTTTAACCTATTTAGCCAGTGTGATCCAGAGTTGTGGCTCTGTTCTGGACCTGGATCCATTTAGAAGGATAGTTTTGGTGGGACCATCAGAACTGGTTGTGACATTAACCTAGTATTTATTGTACATGCTTTTTGTTTTTGTATTGTTTTCATTGATATTGTCTGAATAAAGCATATTTGTAGAAATGTGATTTTGTCGCGTGGTTCATTTATAAGATGGAAGATCCCGTCTCTCATGACAGGATTCTCAAGTTGTATTGGGAAACTTGCTGACTAAAGAATGCTCTTCCCCAAATGAGATCTCCCTGTGTTGATCAAGGATATGAAAGATTATATCGTTATGACCAGCTGAGTGAACATTCCGAATGATCGGGAACAATTTGACGGAATGAGATCAGGATTCTGATATGCTAAACGCCCGTGAAATTTAACAGTCTATCGTGATTTGATAGGTTTGGCAAGATTGCCGATGATATTTTTTTCAAAATGTTTTTTTTTTCGACAACAACAATGAAAAAATCCCGACAAGACAGTCATGTTTTTCTTTATTTATTTATTTACATTTATTTATTCATTTGACATTTTTTATTCATTGTTTGGCTCCACTGTACCTTATGTAAATTTGTAACAAAAACAGAAAGAAAGCAAAAATGAGTCAATCCTTTCGTTGAACGTTTTTTCTTTTGAACATTTTGATACATGGTTTGACTCTATTGTATCTCGCCTTACTTTGTAACTTTTCACTTTTGTACAATCCTGTCCTCAGGGTCGTCAGTTAAGACAGAGTTGCTTCCCTTTCATTTACGTCGAAGCGAAAAATGGTGTTATATATTCTGTAACGAAGAACTGTCGGTGTGTTGACAGGAACACCGATTGTAACTGTTTCTCGTTGCAGAAGAAATAAAATTAGTCCATGGAAAGCATTTGCCAAATTTGCATAAGAACGACTATGAAAACAGTACATCATCACACGAAACGAAAAAAAACATCAATGGCACAACTACAAATGATAAATGATTTTGTCGCGGTTTCCACTCCTTGAGCGATATATGTTTATTAATGATTTTGTGTTTGGGACTATTTAAGTTCACGATAATACCGATAACCTCAGGGTAATAACTACTTCATCAAAGTAGATATTTATTTAGGAAGTCATATATCTTTATCTTTTGAAATAAATGCATCTACGTGTACTATGGGGAAAAAAACGGTTGATATGATAGCGGATTTTATCTCTGACAACACAAACGTTTTTTGTGTCATCCGATAAGCCCGCGAACTGTCGACAATTTTCTGTAACCTGATCTAACGCCGTGTGCTTAAATTCTATAGACTGTTTAAACCTTGTCAACTTAGCGTTAGAAGAAATGTGTTTACTTTTTCAAATTTTACTTTTAAAAGTCATCTTTAATGCTTATTTCAATCTTCCGTAGGTTCAGTATTAAACCCTGATCCCTACACAAATCCGTTACAGACCATCGAGATTTAAAAATTAATATTGTCCTGTCTACTCTCTTTTCCCGGTATGTCTAAACATCCGGTCAAGCAGACTCAAGCAGATTGATAATTACCTAATATAGCCATACGGATTAAGCGATATAACGACCTTGATTTTTGAATTGTTGGTTGAAAGATAAGTAAACTTTACACAAGTGAAGAGGCGTTTCTGACAAATCATGTCTGGGCCGTAATCTTAAGATCAATAGGGTATTTATGGAGAGGCAGTATCTAGCACGTCCCAGTTTTCTTGTATTTCAATCCCCGATAAAAATATGTTCATTGAAGGCTGCTAAAATTGAAAATTTTTAGTGAATGTTATGTACAGATTTTTATTACGTGCCAAACTTAGCAGAAAATTTGTTTACATAAACAAGGTTTTTCACATCTATTATCAAAAATAAATTTGTATAAGTCGGGAATAATGATTTTTTTTTACGTCTTTCTGTTAGTTTACAACACTGGTTGTGATCCTAGTTGTCTGTTCATACGTCTGTCTGTTACCTGTTTACAACACCGGTTGTAATCCTAGTTGTCTGTTTATACGTCTGTCTGTTACCTGTTTACAACACCGGTTGTAGTCCTAGTTGTCTGTTTATACCTTTGTCTGTTACCTGTTTACAACACCGGTTGTAATCCTAGTTGTCTGTTTATACGTCTTTCTGTTACATGTTTACAACACCGGTTGTAATCCTAGTTGTCTGTTTATACGTCTGTCTGTTACATGTTTACAACACTGGTTGTGATCCTAGTTGTCTCTACAACACCTGTTGTCATCATGGTTGTCTCTACAACACCGGTTGTCTTCTGGTTGTCTCTACATCACTGGTTGTCACCATAGTTGTCTCTACAACACCGGTTGTCTTCATAGTTGTCTCTACAACACCGGTTGTCACCATAGTTGTCTCTACAACACCGGTTGTGATCCTAGTTGTCTCTACAACACCGGTTGTCTTCTGGTTGTCTCTACATCACTGGTTGTCACCATAGTTGTCTCTACAACACCGGTTGTCTTCATAGTTGTCTCTACAACACCGGTTGTCACCATAGTTGTCTCTACAACACCGGTTGTGATCCTAGTTGTCTCTACAACACCGGTTGTCATCATAGTTGTCTCTCTACATCACCGGTTGTCACCATAGTTGTCTCTACAACACCGGTTGTCATCATAGTTGTCTCTATAACACCTGTTGTCATCAAAGTTGTCTCTATAACACCTGTTGTCATCATAGTTGTCTCTACAACACCTGTTGTCATCATAGTTGTCTCTACAACACCTGTTGTTATCATAGTTGCCTCTACAACACCTGTTGTAGTCAAAGTTGTCGCTACAACACCTGCTATCATTATAGTTGTCTCTACAACACCGGTTGTAATCCTAGTTGTCTGTTTATACGTCTGTCTGTTACCTGTTTGCAACATTGGTTGTAATCCTAGTTGTCTATTCATACGTCTGTCTGTTACCTGTTTGCAACACCGGTTGTCATCATAGTTGTTTCTACAACACCAGTTGTCATCAAAGTTGTCTCTACAACACCGGTTGTCACCATAGTTGTCTCTACAACACCGGTTGTCATCAAAGTTGTCTGTACAACACCGGTTGTCACCATAGTTGTCTCTACAACACCGGTTGTCATCAAAGTTGTCTGTACAACACCGGTTGTCATAAAAGTTGTCTCTACAACATCGGCTGTCATCAAAGTTGTCTCTACAACACCGGTTGTAATTATAGTTGTCTCTACAACACCGGTTATCATCATAGTTGTCTCTATAACACCGGTTGTCACCATAGTTGTCGCTACAACACCGGTTGTCACCATAGTTGTCTCTACAACACCGGTTGTCATCAAAGTTGTCTGTACAACACCGGTTGTCATAAAAGTTGTCTCTACAACACCGGTTGTCATAAAAGTTGTCTCTACAACACCGGTTGTAATTATAGTTGTCTCTACAACACCGGTTATCATCATAGTTGTCTCTACAACACCGGTTGTCATCAAAGTTGTCTGTACAACACCGGTTGTCATAAAAGTTGTCTCTACAACACCGGTTGTCACCATAGTTGTCTCTACAACACCGGTTGTCATCAAAGTTGTCTCTACAACACCGGTTGTCATCAAAGTTGTCTGTACAACACCGGTTGTCATCAAAGTTGTCTGTACAACACCGGTTGTCATAAAAGTTGTCTCTACAACACGGGTTGTAATTATAGTTGTCTCTACAACACCGGTTGTCATCAAAGTTGTCTCTACAACACCGGTTGTCATCAAAGTTGTCTGTACAACACCGGTTGTCATAAAAGTTGTCTCTACAACACCGGTTGTATGTCATTGTCATCAAAGTTGTCTCTACAACACCGGTTGTCACCATAGTTGTCTCTACAACACCGGTTGTCATCAAAGTTGTCTGTACAACACCGGTTGTCATCAAAGTTGTCTGTACAACACCGGTTGTAATTATAGTTGTCTCTATAACACCGGTTGTCACCATAGTTGTCTCTATAACACCGGTTGTCACCATAGTTGTATCTACAACACCGGTTGTCATCAAAGTTGTCTCTATAACACCGGTTGTCACCATAGTTGTCTCTACAACACCGGTTGTCATCATAGTTGTCTCTATAACACCGGTTGTCACCATAGTTGTCTCTACAACACCGGTTGTCACCATAGTTGTCTCTATAACACCGGTTGTCACCATAGTTGTATCTACAACACCGGTTGTCATAAAAGTTGTCTCTACAACACCGGTTGTCACCATAGTTGTCTCTACAACACCGGTTGTCACCATAGTTGTCTCTACAATACCGGTTGTCATCATAGTTGTCTCTACAACACCGGTTATCATCATAGTTGTCTCTATAACACCGGTTGTCACCATAGTTGTCTCTACAACACCGGTTGTCACCATAGTTGTATCTACAACACCGGTTGTCACTATTGTCACCATAGTTGTCTCTATAACACCGGTTGTCACCATAGTTGTCGCTACAACACCGGTTGTCACCATAGTTGTCTCTACAACACCGGCTGTCTAAGTTACATATATAATTCTTTCGTTTAGACATCTATTAATACACTTCAATGTAGCTATACTTAAATGCCTTTGTAGTTCGGATCTATTCAGTGTAACCTATTGTAGGAGTCATACACGAGTACAGAAGAAGCCCGGATACAAGTATGTTTCACGCCTTATATTCCTGTGTTAGATTTACGTGTTAAGCCTGTTCGTGTTGTGGGTTTAATTTTCTCTACACGATCACATTATCATTCGTATTTCTGGCCATTTATATAGCGTGACATTGGCAGCATATCATTTTGTAATACAGCAAGTCATGTGTATTTCTGCAAGCGCTCAAGACCGTAACTAGGCATTAAGGCCACGATAAAATTAAGTTTAATTTTTCTGCGAATGTGAAAATGTGGCAGCATTTTGACAGATTCAAAGGGTTATGTTGTTCCCAGAAAAATATTTAGTGAGAAGACAATGTTTTTTTCACATTGCTTAACAGAAGAAATCTAAAACTATGTATCATCATGAACCGGTGAATACTCTTTTCAACGCTTTTTTCACCTCTCACAGAAACCTGGCTAAATTAACCGTTCTGTCTGGTTACATGCTCACGTCCTCACTAAGGATATTTTCTCTTCTCATCCTAACTTAACCATACAATTTTTCTTCCTAATGTTTTTCAAGCACATGGTTCCCGGCGTTTTCCACGTGAGAAAGCTTTTTGGTTCTGTACCAAGCCACCACATAGCTAATAGATGAAAATGAATACTTGATTAATACAACATAACGTTTTCTATCACCTAAGATACTGACGGAAGCGTCGCTGGTCACACCCAGTGTTAAATGATAGGGACGGACGTTATGCCAATGTGCCTGCAAGTTGACATTTCAACTCAAATGTCACAATCAAACGTCCCGGATATTGACCCCATTTATGTATTAGCGTTAACATGACATAAAACAAACAAAGCAAACCAAATGCATCACAAAATAACGCTACAAGGGACGTCTCTATAAAAAAAACCCAACTAATACAGCCCACAGAACATCACACTTCGGAACGTCTCTATAGAAATCCAACAAATACAGCCCACAGAGCATCACACTTCGGAATGTCTCTACAGACATCCAACTAATACAGCCCACAGAACATCACACTTCGGAACGTCTCTATAGAAATCCAACTAATACAGCCCACAGAACATCACACTTCGGAACGTCTCTATAGAAATCCAACTAATACAGCCCACAGAACATCACACTTCGGAACGTCTCTTTAGAAATCCAACTAATACAGCCCAGAGAACATCACACTTCGGAACGTCTCTATAGAAATCCACACTATACAACTTACAGAATACCACACTTTGGAAATCTAGATAATACAACTTACGGAACATTTTAACAATACAACCCACAGAACGTCAAATTCGGAACCTTATTTCAGAAAGCTAAATAAAACAATCTACCGGACAATCTGTTGCCGGTTCGCGTACGTCTCCCGATAAATAGACGCGATAAAGTTTTTTAGAAATGTTGATGTATAAATTACTAAACATTCAGAATTTAGCAAAAAATATCATTTCACACCACTGGAAACAAAGGTGTACCATAAACCCATTTTAATCTCCCAGAGCTAATTCCCTTTCAGAAAGTACAGCGAATTAATGATAAACTTGACAGCAGATCGGGACCAAAGATGTGTTGTCGAGCTATATTAAAGAAAACCCAACAACATTTATAATTCAAAGAAACAAGTGGCTTATATTAACAAATTTTGGTGTCGTTGTATTAAAAAAAGTTGAGAAAGAATGAGTCATGACTATCAATGTATAAGCATGTATGTACACATCAAAGTCAATATTTACTTAATACTTTGAACTTTGTGTGGACTCTTTAAATATTTACATTTCTTTACATAATCCTATCAACACAGAGTGTTGTGTCTTTATTTGATAAAACATAACGTGATTATCAGTGACATGCAAGTCTATAATATTAATCACTTAACGATGGAAATTTTATATGAACATAATTTAATATACGATGTGATTTAAACACTGACTTTCTTTATGTGTTATAAGATGTTGGTAATGTGGCAAATTCTACGGGTATAGAATAAACAGCGACCAGAAGCCTGTAAACATAATGTTTTTATCTGGACATAAAAACGTCACAGAAAATAAATGGACATTAAATTTCGTGTTATTTAAAGACAAACTCTATAGACATTGAAATTTCGCAGAAAACAAGCGGACAAAATTTCCTGTTATTAAAAAAAAACTCTCTGGACATAGAAATGTCACAGAAAATAAATGGACAATACATTTCGTGTTATTTAAAATAGATGTAAGTCAGTATTTCCGCAGATGAGACTGGAGAACTTGAAAATGATTTCCAGCAATACGGACTCATATGGAAAACATTAGTTCAGCCGGGAGAAGCTTATATTTGATATTGATATCCATATACATTGTATAACAATACTGAGTTATTTGAAAAAAAATACGAGGTGATATCAATGTTTTGAACATCACATCATACTTTTATAGTCTTGTTTATCAAAAAACAGTGAAAATAAACTGGTCTCTTCAAAATCATCAACAGAATTCAAGGGGACAATTATATAACAGGCTCTTTAAATGTCCTTTTTTAGTTTACGCGTAGCACAGGGTTAAGATATTGACAAGATGTGTTTATGAAACACTATGCCCCCGGTTGCAAAAAAAATCTGAAGAGGGACATTAAATCTGTGTTGTGTAAGGTATGTGTTAATTGCATGCAAAATTAGTGTAACACTTATGTCTTCATTGTGGTAATGATTTTTTTTACTTTCAAATGTAGGTCAAAGGTCATGGTCAAGGTCACACGGTCATAAAGGTCTTGTCACAAGTCGCAAAGATGCCAAACATGCAAAATATGAAAGCCCTACTTCTTACAGTGAAATATTTATGGACAAATTGACAAATAGACAAGACATAAACAACATGCCCCCGATCATTCGATCCGGAACATAAAAACGTCTCAAGACATTGCGTTTTTCACTGGTATTAGCAATGGAGGGAAATTCAAATCACAGACATAAATCAACGAAACGTAACATTCCATGTAAAGTAGCTGTGCATCAGTGATTTTTTCAATTACATGTCTTACATGACACTGGTATTCGGAAGCGTAAACGTGTCTGATTCTGAAACAGTATAAATGGCGGAGTTTCATTCTAAACATACACAGGTATAGTAATGACGGCTTTGATATACGGAGCGGGGCGACATTTGCGTGATTTGAATTTGATTTAGTTCAACAGAAAAATAATAAATTCAAAAACCTGCTGTTTGGCATTGATTTATTTAGAACAAAGTGATGTTAATGACTGCCATGTATGCAGGTACGCTTCGAATAATTTATATACATATTTACAAACACGGAAATATATTTAAAGAAACATGCGCAAGTGTGAATTCTCGTAATATCTCGTGATTGATTTGTTACTTCGCCTAACGTAAAGTCTTCGGCACGAGCAAGACTCTATTTTTGGTGTTGCTTTAAACATGTCTCAATTCGTCGGAAGATGGAGGGCCGAAAAAGCTTCCGATCAGGTCCCGGGTTACGCGGAGTTTATATCTGTTTTAGGTAAGGTTTTATGATCTCTGTAGGAGTCAAGAAGAACAGTTTTGTTTGAATTTGTCAGTCTTGTTGTTTGCACCTACAAAACACCAAAATACATATTCGAATGATAGTATAAACAACATATTGTCATTATTATTAATTTTCATGTTGTTACTTTTAAATATTTGTTTTAACACGCCTAAACGTCATTATGAATATTTCGTTTCTTTTCTGAAATCGTACATCGACGTACACCATAGCTGTCAATAGGTCAAATGTTCCAAAAAGCTCACGACCTGTTACTTCATTTGTGGACATCAAAAATTCAAACTGCATTTCCACATATACACAAACCACGGAATAATTGTTATAGAAAATGATATGTTATCACTGATCCAAGAGATTATCACGGTAGTTCTTCCGTGCCATATTTGTTTTCAAAATCCAAAATACTATATCCATTTAAACAAGAGTGATACCAAATTCGTACCTACAGATAAAAGAGGAACACAAAAGACGGCTTCCTTAAAAATTGTATAATTTGAAAAAACCATACGATTTTCCAGTACTGTAAATCCTACTTTTTCGAGGGGGCCAAATTTCGTGGTACTGTAAGCAGTAGTCAATATATCAAACAGCACTAAAATTATTTATTTTGATTTTAAATTGTTTATCATTGCATGGTTTATGAATGTGTTGATGAGGAACATCCACAAAAAAAAAAAAAAAAAAAAAAGCCACCGAAGATAAAAGATTTCACAGTAATTTGTTTAATGGATATTTACCTCACAATACACGTAATTGTAATAATAAAATCCCAAAAAGATAATTAACAGATAATTAGGTAATGATTACGGTACAATTAAGTTGTGATAACGAGAAACCGCATATCAAATCCTTATTGTTAGTACATAGACTTCAAAATTTGGAAGCCGTACACATAATTTTGATTAAAGTTTTGATGTAGTGTGCTGTCAAATTTGACCATACAATAAACATCGGTTACCTTTATTTTTTGCTGAAAATTCAAGTACGATGATCGGCTATATATTTGAAAAAAATACGACAGCCTCGTGAACATGGATATACTTTTGACGTATCGCTTCATCTCCCTTTATTCTTTATAAACAATTGTATTTAAATTTCTTTCCCACGTATTTTCTATGGGTCTTTTAATATGCAGTGTACTCACCTTCCTCAAGTACACTCGATGTGAATTTTACTAATTAGATATACCACCTTCATTTACGTGTGTGTACCTGTTGGGAAACAGTCCTGCAGTCTCTTTACATTAAATAAAAACCTTTAATTTACATCATTTATATATAGACTCGGTATATTGGTCTGCATATAATTTCTCATCAGTATATTATACTTAAAAGTATAACTATTAATAAATCAACTTGAAATGTATTAAAATTAGACTACGTAAACTGACACTATGGACTGAAATGTAATACACGTCTATTTCTCATTTCAAAAATTCAACAAGCAGATGATTATATGGAAGTTGAAATGAAATTTCATGTTAAAATTTACTTCCGTTTGAAAAAAATGATTTTATCGACTTGAAGCTTTATCGAGTCTTTTACCAAACTCTGCCTTCTGTTGGTATATGTCTAAGAAAAGCATAAGTATATACAGAGATGTAACACACACACACACACACACACACACACACACACACACACACACACACACACACACACACACACACACACACACACACACACACACACACACACAGGAAACACACCCCCCACACACACACACACACACACACACACACACACACACACACACACACACACACACACACACACACACACACACACACACACACACACACACACACACACACACACACACACACACACACACACACAGAAGTAATTTCTGACACCAATTAATAGGTACGATGTAGATGCATGCACTGTAGTGAATTAACTTAATAACGTTTATTCCTCTGTCATGCGGACGAGTTTTATCTGCAATCTTAAAAGGCGATTTGACTTGAAATATATACTAGTATGGGTTTTTTTCTCTCTTTTCCACCAAATTTTGGTTTTAGATCCGGTTACATTACGATGACTTGTGTCTATGTCGTGACAAATCTGAGTCATTAAATGCTATCTTTTAACTTCATGTCGCAGAGTATTTCGTAATAGGATGAGCAATATAACTGGTTAACCTATTGTCAGTGTAATACGAGCCATGAGCTTCATGCTATCGTATATTCACCTGCGTTTATCACAAACATGTTACCTATTTTTTTGTCAGTTTTTGAGATTGCAGATGGCAGATAATGCTGACGGACTTTAAATGTCCAAGGTTTGTCGAAACCTGCAAATCATGTTTGAATTCATACACATGTACTTGAATATCTTTTAAAATTTTGTTATACAACATATATCTTCTTTTTTTTAGAGAGAGGGTGGGGGGGAGGGGGGATGAATCACGTTCATCATTTCCTCCCCATGAAAACCTTTCTTAAATCCGCCAAATATGATAAAGATTCATTTAACTCCAACAAATTTATGACGCGGTGGAAAATCTAAATTGCAGATCAATAATTTAATCGACCCGCAGTAACATAACCCCGTTGTAACGTACCACAGACTACAACAATTTGAAATCTATATCGACACATATTAAGCCACATTAGGCTACCTTTCATTCACATGGGGGAATCTAGGGCTCAAGTGTCACTCTTGATCATGACCAGAGTTTGATTAAAACGCACCTTGATATTTAATAATCTTTATCAGTCTTCCTTCTTCATTATACAAGCAACATGTGTCTACATGTATAACGAAACGAACAGGAATCACCTAGAAAAGTTCAACGGCAGAATAACTACACGTGTTACTGAAAGTATACTGAGAGTTTGATTAGCCATCCGCTATCGATTAAATTCATTCCGAGGTTTTGGTGATAGGAAACCATACATTGTATGAAAAAAGATCACTCTTCAAATCAACAAAATCGAAAATCTCCGGGAATATGATAATTGTGAAAGATGATTGACTGAGAAATGTTCCTCTACGAACATACGAGTATTAAAAACCCAATGTTGGTCACAACACAACTTGCTTTCCGTCCCCTTTCTCGCTATATTTGTGTATCCGTTATAACTCCCTTGGGAACGCCTAACGCCACGAGACTAAACGGTTGTTGCTCTGTTCTACAGCAACTCAAATCAAAGTCTTTAAAATTGTCACTTGCCGTCCTCTAGTTTTAAATGATGACTTTGAGGGTGGTAAGTTAGGCTTCATGACAAATAAACTTCAACGTTTAGACCCTTAGTATTACTAATGAGTCCTAGAAGGACGAAACAGCTGTATGATGTAGCATCACTGACGAGTCCTGGAAGGACGAAACAACTGTATGATGTAGCATCACTGACGAGTCCTGGAAGGCCGAAACAGGTGTATGATGTAACATCATTGAAGAGTCCCCGAAGGACGAAATAACTGTATGATGTAACATCATTGAAGAGTCCCCGAAGGACGAAACAACTGTATGATGTAGCATCGCTGACGAGTCTTAGAAGGACGAAACAGCTGTATGATGCAGTTTATTTCATTGTTTGGCTCTACTGTGTCGAAATCTAAATTTGTCGTTAAAGGTGCTATATTCACTTGTGCGTCTTTTGTACAATCTTTCATATAGCTGATGGTAGACACTGCTGGTGCACATTCAGTCCCTAAGGTTTGCCAAAACCTGCATGTCACGTTTTAATCAATTCGAATAGTGTATGGCTCAGTATACACTCATGTACTTGACAACGTCATAATATATATATTATAAAAAGAAATCTATAGAATTAGGAGGCAAGTGCACCTCCTCGTCTATATTATTATTTCTACCAATCACTTCGTATTTCCTCAGTCGCCTCCTAGTCTTCAAACTTTAAGCCCTACTATCACTGACGAGTCCGAAGGGGACGAAACAGCTGTATGATTTAGTGTTTAGCCCTACTGTATTCAACTCTAAATTTGTATCAAAAAAGCGCTTTTCACTTGCGTGTTTTTTGTACAATCTATAAGTGGCCCGATTCCAATTAAAGTAAAACAACTTTTTAAGAATATATTAATAATGACCTGCATAATAATTGAACATGGGACGATCAAAGTCTGCGAAAACCGCGTAATTATTCCGCGGTCTACTTTTAAACCGAGAAGTTCCAATCAGCGAAAAATTACTCAAAACACACACTTTCAGCATAGTGTATGTACTTGTGTGTATATGGTGGTATCTGTGTGTGAATGAATAAATGATCACATTTGATATGGTTTGGGGTATAAATCAAGGGAACATGTCTGTCTGAAGGTGTCCACATTGTTTCAACATGTTTGTGTGGTAGTGTCCACATTGTCTCAACATGTCTGTGTGGTATTGTCTACATTGTCTCAACATGTCTGTGTGGTAGTGTCCACATTGTCTCAACATGTCTGTCTGAAGGTGTCCACATTGTTTCAACATGTCTGTGTAAAGGTGTCTACATTGTCTCAACATGTCTGTGTAAAGGTGTCTACATTGTCTCAACATGTCTGTCTGAAGGTGTCTACATTGTCTCAACATGTCTGTGTGGAAGTGTCTACATTGTCTCAACATGTCTGTGTGGTAGTGTCCACATTGTCTCAACATGTCTGTGTGGTAGTGTCCACATTGTCTCAACATGTCTGTGTGGAGGTGTCTACATTGTCTCAACATGTCTGTGTGGAGGTGTCCACATTGTCTCAACATGTCTGTGTAAAGGTGTCCACGTTGTCTCAACATGTCTGTGTGGAGGTGTCCACATTGTCTCAACATGTCTGTGTGGAGGTGTCTACATTGTCTCAACATGTCTGTGTGGAGGTGTCTACATTGTCTCAACATGTCTGTGTGGAGGTGTCTACATTGTCTCAACATGTCTGTGTGGTAGTGTCCACATTGTCTCAACATGTCTGTGTGGTATTGTCTACATTGTCTCAACATGTCTGTGTGGAAGTGTCTACATTGTTTCAACATGTCTGTGTGGTAGTGTCCACATTGTCTCAACATGTCTGTCTGAAGGTGTCTATATTGTCTCAACATGTCTGTGTAAAGGTGTCTACATTGTCTCAACATGTCTGTGTAAAGGTTTCAATATTGTCTCAACATGTCTGTGTAAAGGTGTCTACATTTTCTCAACATGTCTGTGTAAAGGTGTCTACATTGTCTCAACATGTCTGTGTGGTAGTGTCCACATTGTCACAACATGTCTGTCTGAAGGTGTCTACATTGTCTCAACATGTCTGTGTGGAGGTGTCTACATTGTCTCAACATGTCTGTGTGGAAGTGTCTACATTGTTTCAACATGTCTGTGTGGTAGTGTCCACATTGTCTCAACATGTCTGTCTGAAGGTGTCCACATTGTTTCAACATGTTTGTGTGAAGGTGTCTACATTGTCTCATCATGTCTGTGTGAAGGTGTGTATATTGTCTCATCATGTCTGTGTGAAGGTGTCTACATTGTCTCATCATGTCTGTGTGAAGGTGTGTATATTGTCTCAACATGTTTGTGTGGAGGTGTCCACATTGTCTCAACATGTCTGTGTGGAAGTGTCCACATTGTCTCAACATGTCTGTGTGGAGGTGTCTACATTGTCTCAACATGTCTGTGTGGTAGTGTCCACATTGTCTCAACATGTCTGTGTGGTAGTGTCCACATTGTCTCAACATGTTTGTGTGGTAGTGTCCACATTGTCTCAACATGTCTGTGTGGAAGTGTCTACATTGTTTCAACATGTCTGTGTGGTAGTGTCCACATTGTCTCAACATGTCTGTCTGAAGGTGTCTATATTGTCTCAACATGTCTGAGTAAAAGTGTCCACATTTTCTCAATATGTCTGTGTAAAGGTGTCTACATTGTCTCAACATGTCTGTGTGGTAGTGTCCACATTGTCACAACATGTCTGTCTGAAGGTGTCTATATTGTCTCAACATGTCTGTGTGGTAGTGTCCACATTGTCACAACATGTCTGTGTGAAGGTGTCTACATTGTCTCAACATGTCTGTGTAAGGGTTTCAATATTGTCTCAACATGTCTGTGTAAAGGTGTCTACATTGTCTCAACATGTCTGTGTGGTAGTGTCTACATTGTCCCAACATGTCTGTATGGCAGTGTCTACATTGTCTCAACATGTCTGTGTGGTGTCTACATTGTCTCAACATGTCTGTGTGGTAGTGTCTACATTGTCTCAACATGTCTCAACATGTCTGTGTGGAAGTGTCCACATTGTCTCAACATGTCTCTGTGGAGATGTCTACACTGTCTCAACATGTCTGTGTGGAAGTGTCCACATTGTCTCAACATGTCTGTGTGGTAGTGTCTACATTGTCCCAACTTGTCTGTATGGCAGTGTCTACATTGTCTCAACATGTCTCTGTGGAGATGTCTACACTGTCTCATCATGTCTGTGTGGAAGTGTCTACATTGTCTCAACATGTCTCTGTGGTAGTGTCTACATTGTCTCAACATGTCTGTGTGGTAGTGTCTACATTGTCTCAACATGTCTGTGTGGTAGTGTCTACATTGTCTCATCATGTCTGTGTGGTAGTGTCCACATTGTCTCAACATGTCTGTGTGGAGGTGTCCACATTGTCTCAACATGTCTGTGTGGTAGTGTCCACATTGTCTCAACATGTCTGTGTGGTAGTGTCTACAACATGTCTGTGTGGTAGTGTCTACATTGTCTCATCATGTCTCTGTGTGGAGGTGTCCACATTGTCTCAACATGTCTGTGTGGTAGTGTCCACATTGTCTCAACATGTCTGTGTGGTAGTGTCTACATTGTCTCAACATGTCTGTGTGGTAGTGTCTACATTGTCTCATCATGTCTGTGTGGTAGTGTCTACATTGTCTCAACATGTCTGTGTGGTAGTGTCTACATTGTCTCAACATGTCTGTGTGGAGGTGTCCACATTGTCTCAACATGTCTGTGTGGTAGTGTCCACATTGTCTCAACATGTCTGTGTGGTAGTGTCTACATTGTCTCAACATGTCTGTGTGGTATTGTCTACATTGTCTCAACATGTCTGTGTGGAAGTGTCTACATTGTTTCAACATGTCTGTGTGGTAGTGTCTACATTGTCTCAACATGTCTGTGTGGTAGTGTCTACATTGTCTCAACATGTCTGTGTGGTAGTGTCTACATTGTCTCAACATGTCTGTGTGGAGGTGTCCACATTGTCTCAACATGTCCGTGTGGTAGTGTCCACATTGTCTCAACATGTCTGTGTGGTAGTGTCCACATTGTCTCAACATGTCTGTATGGCAGTGTCTACATTGTCTCAACATGTCTCTGTGGAGATGTCTACACTGTCTCAACATGTCTGTGTGGAAGTGTCCACATTGTCTCAACATGTCTGTCTGAAGGTGTCTATATTGTCTCAACATGTCTGTGTGGAGGTGTCTACATTGTCTCAACATGTCTGTGTAAAGGTGTCTACATTGTCTCAACATGTCTGTGTGGTAGTGTCTACATTTTCTCAACATGACTGTGTGGTTGTGTCTACACTGTCTCAACATGACTGTGTGGTAGTGTCTACATTGTCTCAACATGACTGTGTGGAGGTGTCTACATTGTCTCAACATGTCTGTGTGGTAGTGTCCACATTGTCTCAACATGTCTGTGTGGCAGTGTCCACATTGTCTCAACATGTCTGTCTGAAGATGTCCACATTGTCTCATCATGTCTGTGTGAAGGTGTCTACATTGTCTCATCATGTCTGTGTGGAAGTGTCTACAGTCTCAACATGTCTGTGTGAAGGTGTCTACATTGTCTCATCATGTCTGTGTGAAGGTGTCTATATTGTCTCAACATGTTTGTGTGGAGGTGTCTACATTGTCTCAACATGTCTGTGTGGAGGTGTCTACATTGTCTCAACATGTCTGTGTAAAGGTGTCCACGTTGTCTCAACATGTCTGTGTGGAGGTGTCCACATTGTCTCAACATGTCTGTGTGGTAGTGTCCACATTGTCTCAACATGTCCGTGTGGTAGTGTCTACATTGTCTCAACATGTCTGTGTGGTAGTGTCCACAGTGTCTCAATATTTCTTTTTGGTAGTGTCTACATTGTCTCAAAATGTCTTTGTGGTAGTGTCCACATTGTTACAACATGTCTGTCTGAAGGTGTCTATATTGTCTCAACATGTCTTTGTGGTAGTGTCCACATTGTCTCAACATGTCCGTGTGGTAGTGTCTATATTGTCTCAACATGTCTGTGTGGAGGTGTCCACATTGTCTCAATATTTCTTTTTGGTAGTGTCTACATTGTCTCAAAATGTCTTTGTGGTAGTGTCCACATTGTTACAACATGTCTGTCTGAAGGTGTCTATATTGTCTCAACATGTCTTTGTGGTAGTGTCCACATTGTCTCAACATGTCTGTGTTGTAGTGTCCACATTGTTACAACATGTCTGTCTGAAGGTGTCTACATTGTCTCAACATGTCTGTGTGGAGGTGTCTACATTTTCTCAACATGTCTGTGTGGAGGTGTCTACATTGTCTCAACATGTCTGTGTGGAGGTGTTTTCATTGTCTCAACATGTCTTTGTGGTAGTGTCCACATTGTCTCAACATGTCTTTGTGGTAGTGTCCACATTGTCTCAACATGTCTGTGTTGTAGTGTCCACATTGTTACAACATGTCTGTCTGAAGGTGTCTACATTGTCTCAACATGTCTGTGTGGAAGTGTCTACATTTTCTCAAGATGTATCTTTATTTTATTCAATGTAATGCATACAACAGTAGATTTACAAAATAGATTCAGGTTATCAAAGGGAGATAGATTCTGTTTTAGTCTTTCTCAACTGCTCATATCCGTCTCAAAGTGAGGCTATAATTACACCCGTGTCTGTTAACATAACAATGGCCGCTTTCGACTATTGGTGATCTGTCTATTTCAGATGTACCAGCCCATGTCCAGGAAATGATCAAAGGTAAAACAGCCACATTAGAATTGACCCTTGAAGGGGATACATGGACCTCTAAGTCCAGCCTTGAGGGCATGCCGGGAAGGATCAACGTATTCCAACTCGGACAGGAAGTGTCATCAGAGAGGATGGACGGAACAGTACAAAATGTGAGATTGTCAGATTGATTAGTAAACTTTTCTATAGCGAACACCTATCAAGTTATAATAATGGACTGTTTGGTTTTTTTTTTAATTATATATGCGTTTTAATCGCTTGTTTGATGTCGTTCCCTTTCGGTGACTTTTTCTCCCCACCAGGTGTTGGTTCCTATGACATTTTCTCTCCACCAGGTGTTGGTTCCTATGACATTTTCTCTCCACCAGGTGTTGGTTCCACCAGGTGTTGGTTCCTATGACTTTTTCTCCCCACCAGGTGTTGGTTCCTATGACATTTTCTCTCCACCAGGTGTTGGTTCCTATGACATTTTCTCTCCACCAGGTGTTGGTTCCTATGACATTTTCTCTCCACCAGGTGTTGGTTCCTATGACATTTTCTCCCCACCAGGTGTTGGTTCCTATGACATTTTCTCCCCACCAGGTGTTGGTTCCTATGACATTTTCTCCCCACCAGGTGTTGGTTCCTATGACATTTTCTCTCCACCAGGTGTTGGTTCCTATGACATTTTCTCTCCACCAGGTGTTGGTTCCTATGACATTTTCTCCCCACCAGGTGTTGGTTCCTATGACATTTTCTCCCCACCAGGTGTTGGTTCCTATGACATTTTCTCTCCACCAGGTGTTGGTTCCTATGACATTTTCTCTCCACCAGGTGTTGGTTCCTATGACATTTTCTCTCCACCAGGTGTTGGTTCCTATGACATTTTCTCTCCACCAGGTGTTGGTTCCTATGACATTTTCTCTCCACCAGGTGTTGGTTCCTATGACATTTTCTCCCCACCAGGTGTTGGTTCCACCAGGTGTTGGTTCCTATGACATTTTCTCCCCACCAGGTGTTGGTTCCTATGACATTTTCTCTCCACCAGGTGTTGGTTCCTATGACATTTTCTCCCCACCAGGTGTTGGTTCCTATGACATTTTCTCCCCACCAGGTGTTGGTTCCTATAACATTTTCTCTCCACCAGGTGTTGGTTCCTATGACATTTTCTCCCCACCAGGTGTTGTTTCCACCAGGTGTTGGTTCCTATGACTTTTTCTCCCCACCAGGTGTTGGTTCCTATGACATTTTCTCCCCACCAGGTGTTGGTTCCTATGACATTTTCTCCCCACCAGGTGTTGGTTCCTATGACATTTTCTCTCCACCAGGTGTTGGTTCCACCAGGTGTTGGTTCCTATGACATTTTCTCTCCACCAGGTGTTGGTTCCACCAGGTGTTGGTTCCTATGACATGTTCTCTCCACCAGGTGTTGTTTCCACCAGGTGTTGGTTCCTATGACATTTTCTCCCCACCAGGTGTTGGTTCCTATGACATTTTCTCCCCACCAGGTGTTGGTTCCTATGACATTTTCTCTCCACCAGGTGTTGTTTCCACCAGGTGTTGGTTCCTATGACATTTTCTCCCCACCAGGTGTTGGTTCCTATGACATTTTCTCCCCACCAGGTGTTGGTTCCTTGGTTCCTATGACATTTTCTCCCCACCAGGTGTTGTTTCCACCAGGTGTTGGTTCCTATAACATTTTCTCTCCACCAGGTGTTGGTTCCTATGACATTTTCTCTCCACCAGGTGTTGGTTCCTATGACATTTTCTCCCCACCAGGTGTTGGTTCCTATGACATTTTCTCCCCACCAGGTGTTGTTTCCACCAGGTGTTGGTTCCTATGACATTTTTTCTCCACCAGGTGTTGGTTCCTATGACATTTTCTCCCCACCAGGTGTTGGTTCCTATAACATTTTCTCCCCCGCCAGTATGTCTGTTTTTGGTTGTATATATACAAGAGATCCTATGACATTTTGCCCACCATGATCTGTGTTTTGGTTGTATATATACTCCCATATGCCTTTTTTGTGTTGTATATATACGTTCAAATAATAGTTATAATTGTATGCATGTTTATGGTTGTATATATACATCCCATGATCCTATGACCTGCCCGCCTTTGTATGATCTGTGTTTTGGTTGTATATATACAAGGCCAGTTTAATTACAAAAAAAATCCCAGAGAGATTTTTGACACACCATTGTATGATCTGTTGTTTGATTGTTGTATATATACAAGAGATCCCATAGAGATCTTAATGCCCGCCATTGTATGATCTGTTTTTGGTTGTATATATACAAGAGATCCCATAGAGATCCTAATGCCCGCCTTTGTATGATCTGTTTTTGGTTGTATATATACAAGAGATCCCATAGAGATCCTAGTGGCCGCCATTGTATGATCGTTATTTGTTATTTATATACAAGAGAGCTAAGAGAGATTTTGGCGCCCTCATTTATACAAGAGATTTTCAAGAGGTCCAAATCCCCGTATTTGTATGATTTTTTTTCGTCTCTCATTAATGAGATCGTTTCCGTCTCTTTTTTCCAATTTGACCATCGTTAAAATACATTGTGGATAAAGTGAATTCTACATTTTAAAGTTGGGGCAGATCCATCTGGCACTTCAAGAAATAGCAAAAACAAAACTTAAATTTTCAAAATCCAAGATGGCTGTCTAGCAGATTTGTCCCAAAATTAAACATTTTCAGATCAATTTTCATATACAGAAAAATCCTACTGGCCTTTAAATGTTCATAAAATTCTATCGAACAGAGAGAGGAGGACTGGGTCTTTGATCAATAATTAATTACGGAATGTGTATAAGGCTTGGTAAAGATTGAAGAGACTTAGTGAAAGACACATTTTATAGAAAACTTTTGAAAAAGTTAAATCCCTCAAACTGTCCAGGGTTTAAATATGGTCGAGCAATTGTCTTGTTGTCAACATAATTAATTTTAAGGGTTAAAGCTCCTGTTGTGTCAAATATTTTAATTCAAAGTTATTACAATGGCGATGTCAGTGTTTTGCTAGTTCTTACTCGTGTATCTGTCATTTTTTAACAGAAATTTACATCTTGATGACTTGAAACCAGCCTGACTTACCTCGTTTTGTTTGTTTGTTTATTTTTTTATTCCAAATACGTACCTAGTAATTTTTCACCTTGTATGTTATAACAATAAAACCAAGATTACAAATGTCGCCCGCTTTCATATAGAGCGTACACGCTATAACATACTTATCTCAAATTCCGTACGATAAACGGCTGAAGACAATATCTTGGATTTGAGCTAAACGTTCATATGTCTTTGTTCCCAGTTTCGGAATACTATCGATGGCGAGACATGGATTGAGGAGATCACGCCGGTATCAGACCCGAATGGAAATTCCACTGTGACAAAGCGGACGGTCAGTGGTAATGAAATGCACGTTGTAAGTATTTAGATATTCTAAAAAAAATAAAATAAAAACAAAACTCGATCTTTTATAAGGAAATGACGAATTATACCCAAAATTTACAAAAACTCCATCTCTTATAAGGAAATGACGAATTATACCCAAAATTTACAAACCGAGAGTATCAGTGAAACTGGCCAATGTTCCCAGGAATCGACTTATTGGACACAAAATTTAATCAAAGGGCAATAATTCTGTAATTAAGAAGTTGCAGGCTCTGAATTTGGTATACTGTACATTTTTTTAGTATGATTAATGTATACACCAAGTTTCAATAACTCCTTAATTATGCAAAAAGAGAGTTATATTTCTTGTACGCTTCACTTCTACTCATCACGATCTATCTACTTATGAAGTTTCATGTTGATACCTCTTATAGTTTTTGTGTTATGCTCCGGACAATATTATGACGGACGGACGAACGGCCGGACGCCTAGACAAAACGGCGACTAATGTTCTCCCTTCGGGGAGCATCAAATATTAAAATGACATTAGAAAGCAGGTGGATACACATATAAGACACAAAAAGGTCAGTTTTTTGGTCGTGCTCCGACATTTTTTATCCTTATTAAATATATATAAATGTTTAGTCATTTCATTATCAGTGTAGAAATTACCACCTTTGCTTTACATGATAAATATCACCATGATTAAGAGAGTTCCGCAGAGATACGATATCCATGCTACGTCTTAATGTTCTTTCATTATTTCTATTCCAGAATGTGACCATTGTGGGACACGGAGTCTCCATATCATTTAAGATGTTAAAAGAGTAGATTGTATTTCACTTAATCCATCCATCATTTTCGGCCATGCCCAGTGTCAAGTAGAAGAGGAGATATGCTTTAGCAGTTATTCAAAGACATGACTAGCCATTTGTTGGCATATCTATCAGATTTGCTGAAATATAAGCATCAAGAAAGGTTATGTCGATGTACATCTAGGAAAATATTGGATTAAAAATGTTTCATTTGCTTATTTGTGTGTTTGTTCCTCGCTTATATAGCTTAAGGTTTTAGATGTACAATCAATTTTTTACAACTTACATGGCGAGTAGACGAAGTCAGGCAAAAACTTCAAAACATTTAAACTCAAGTTATCTATTGAAATGTGTTTTAACTAATGTATATGACGGTGCATTATACTTGTTTTACCTAAACTAACAATAGTTTATCGGCAGTATTTAAATACAATAATGGTGACTGTTGGTTAGTTGACAGGTTTTCCGTCTCCGTGACTCCTTCCGTGTCCGGGTGTCGTCTCATCGACGAACGTCAATGTTCTGTCGACTGTTGGTTAGTTGACAGGTTTTCCGTCTCCGTGACTCCTCCCGTGTCCGTGTATTGTCTCACCGACGAACGTCAGTGTTCTGTCGACTGTTGGTTGGTGGACAGGTTTTCCGTCTCCGTGACTCCTCCCGTGTCCGTGTATTGTCTCACCGACGAACGTCAGTGTTCTGTCAACTGTTGGTTGGTGGACAGGTTTTCCGTCTCCGTGACTCCTCCCGTGTCCGTGTATTGTCTCACCGACGAACGTCAGTGTTCTGTCGACTGTTGGTTGGTGGACAGGTTTTCCGTCTCCGTGACTCCTCCCGTGTCCGGGTATTGTCTCACCGACGAACGTCAGTGTTCTATCGACATGTTCTTTCAATTGCTTTACATGTTCTGTAGTCGTCTCCTATGTGTAACACTTAGTCCTTCATCATCACTGACGAGTCCTAGAAGGACGAAACAGCTGTATGATGCAGTTTAATTCATTGTTTGGCTCTACAGCATCTAAAAAAATTATTTAAAGTTCATTTATATGTCTTTAGAACAATGGTTACAATATCGCAAAATAAAAATAATGATTTACTAGGAATATGTCTGCAAGTCAAACTTATGCGTTTCGTGATAAATAAGATGAGTATTTTACATACGTTTTTAACATGTATTTGTAATGTTTATTGATGCCCTATTGCTGTGTAGTTGGATAAAATCTTGAAGTATGAAGACTATGTACATGATTAATGGGTAACGGGGCACATTATGATTTTAAAATCCATAAACTGCCAGGAGTGTATGTATAGATTCCATTACTGACTCTGATAGCTGAATAAACACGGACTGGCAAAATTATGGTAAATGTTTGTACAACAAGACAATTAAAGTTTGATATGGATTCAAGTATATTGCATTTATCTTCAACTCAGGAACACGCGAATGCAATAACACCCATATTGATCAGCAAATCAACAAAGAGCGAATATACGTCGATTTTTCTTACACTAGAAATCCACATTGTGACTGTGGAGCCACTTTAACTGTTTTGCGTTAAATAAATTCATATTTTTTTTTTACCAGAGTCCAGATTATATTTAATTGTTTTATGTATAGAAAATTGGGATGCCAGTACATTTGAGAAATTAAGACAATATAAGATAATTCAGTTGACCTTTTGAACTTGGTTTAGGTGTACATATATTCTGTATCTATAATGAGACTGTTTTGTTCTCGCGTTCATCACATGGTGATGATGTGGTTACTAGGGACTCTCATACAGGATAGGGAAAGACAGCACACGCTAAGACGCTTCTTACGAAAGGATAGCGTTATCATTTTATGTAGCGTAACCATGTCACATATTGCTGACGTCATCAATTTCGCCTCACATTACATAGTACATAAATGATGACGCAATGAATAAATTTCACAACTTACCATATGTTACCTTTATTCAATGTACGTTAGGAAAATAAAAAAAAAGTTTTTTTTTTCGTTAACAGAGTTGTCTCAACCCGCGGCAAGCCAAATCTGTACACTCGAGTTGAGTTCTCACTGTCTATAGACCAGCACAACCACATAAAAATCTTCGTCCTCGAGTTGAAATCCCCTCGTCACTACTTTCGTCTATCACTCAATCGAAGGTGAAAGTTTACACCGAAGATAAGTTAATCATATGAAAATAGTTTAATACTTCAATCACATGTATTGACACGAATTTTCCACAACGTTTAATGTAAAACCAATATTAATGAATCATTGATTACAGATATATATTTTTTTTTTAAATTTCGTAATAATTATGTAATGGATGAGTTTGTATGTATATAAGACCCTGCCAACAAATTCACCAATGACCACTCTTGCAATGTAAACACACCCAGACAGCTGAATAGCGTCATTGGTATTTTTCCGATGGTATAACGGCATGACAGGCATTGATCTAAGTCACCCCTGTCGAACTGGTAAAGTACGGCAGCCAGAAGGTATCAACGCATATGATTAAAACGACATTACACATTGTTTGTTCGCTTGGTTTATCGCCGCGTAAACAGAAAGGATATTTTTGAGGCGAGATTTCCTGTTATAGATGGTGACTACATCATTGAACAACATGCGAGAGGCCCGTCGGATGTCATCCATAGCAACTAGTGTAAAGAGTCTTGCCCAAATCAGCACTGACAGTTCCTTCTCTCAGCTTCCTGCTAACATATGTTAAATAACATAGCTTAACCTACTAAAAATAACAACGGAACTTACAATTTAAAGTAAGTTAAAGATAGTTAAACCAGGGCAAATAGTGAAATATTTATTTGTTCAAGTTCCGTTGAATTACAGTAAAGAATGATAAATTATGTTTAAGTATGCCGAAAGAGGAGTTAATTAAAGTTTGATCATGATAAACCTTCGTAAAATTGCGTCAGGAAGAACGCTTAAATACGCACAATTATAGTGAAAGTTGTGCGTAATGTATACGAGATATCACGTGACTAAAATAGTTTAGGTAGGTGGTAGTACGTTCAAAGACGTTTGTTTATTGCTGTAGATGTATTTTGAACATGTTCAAAAGGTAAATCTCCTCTAACGACTTTCTCGAGGATTTTAGAAAATATTTTGAAGAAATACTACGGTGAATTAGTATAAAGTCTGTTGAGTTACGTTTAAATACGTTGAAGGAGGTTATTCTAAATACGTTAAGCTACGTTTCTAACGCATAATTAATGAAGGCTTAAGTTTAAGTGAAAAGATTTGAAATAGAAAATTGATAGATTAGCGAGTGTGGCATACGGGTAACATCAGTGCGACCACTTTAATATGAGATGAAATATATTCGTACCGTAAATATTTAATTAAGTCGAAAGGACGAGTTGTTCTTAGCTGATGTAGTACACAACTCTTATCATTTGGACCATTATCCTCGTTAAAAAAAACGTACGGACTCTATTAAATATCATACCGAATCGGTCTTTTTTATTTCATCAATCTACCAACCTTATGAAGTGTTGGACGTTTTCAAAGACCTGAAAATGTCGATTTATTAATATAAGTTTATTTAAACATATATCAACACGAATTAAGTCCCTAACCAAGGAGGTCTTGCGGTCGGGCCTAAATCTTCACCGCAACGACATTTTTCAAATTCTTATGATTGTACAAGTAAACGAATTCTTAAGTTTTATAGAAATGGACACTTGTATATACATGTATACACTCAACATGTAACATGTAATTCATTTCCGCACGCTAAGGAAACGAGATGCAAATATTCATCATTTTACAGGCTAACCACAGAAACGTAACACCCTACAAACAACATAGAATCCTATGTTATGATAAACATTTGAGATTTTGAAGTCTAGATTTAAAATCTTGGGAGTTGTATCCAAAATTGTTATCTATATCTAAAATCTCTTTGGTTTGTATCTTAAAAAATAATTGGTATTTTTGTTATTGGATATCTATTGATTTGTTTTAAAAATCAAACTCTGATTGTCAAATGACTTTGTATACATACAGTGAATATAAAATACTCACTGTGCTTTGTATTTCATACAATGTATAGTGTATTGTGATATCGTCCTAAGATCCACTGTTAAAGAAACTCACACCATATTTCATGTAAGTAATATGAAACACTTCATTTGAATTAAATTAACATAATTTCGTTTCAACGTAATCATTTTTGAATTCACACTTTTTATAGGAATAACAGGAAAATATTTGCATATCACACCCCACGACATGTTAAGGGAGATTTTAAAAGTCGACATAAAGTATGTAACTGTTAAACATACCTTATTTGACATAAACACACATCATTTCTTACACCAATGGTTTGATCATCCCGAGATAGTCATTCCTCGTGGTCAGAATGTGAAGGGACTCCGCTATCCGCATCAAAATACATAATCCAACTTTTAAACGTTGGGTATTATCATTTGGAAACGTGACATTACTTGCTTGGATTGACAAAACTGTATATGGCGGATGCCGTCGATGTAGTAGAAGACGCTTACTCTTCCGGAACACTTTCACTGAATTTGTGTTGGAATTAAGGTTATGTTAACCTGTCCTTTTTTTCTTTGTTGGTTTTGCATACAGGCGGTTATAGTTCTACTTTCTTGGTCCAGACCAGAACCGGTATATAAAATAGAGTGATACTCTTCTGTAGAATAAACACCATGTTTATCTATATTTATTTAAAGTATAGCATTAAATTAAAGAAAAAAGAATGTTCAAAAGAATAGAAACCATTTCTACGTGAAAAATGTACTTTACTAAGACAACCTACTAAATTTGAAATTTAAAACACATCGTGATTAAGCAAATATTTCATTCGAGGTTCGTCCAGGTGATTTTGAGAGCTGACACTTGTATGTAAATTGTGAAATATTTTAATTGCAGAAAGTAGGTTGCTCCTTCACAGCTGCCGTAATGGCTGTACTGTGAGTCACATTTAAATGTATATAACTACACGATTACGGACTCGTGTGCTCAGTCCGTGACAGATTTCTTGAGCAGTTGTATTTTGCTATCTACATCTAAATCTCCAACATGTCGGACGCTTTCCTTGGAACTTGGGAAGGAACCACACCATGTGGGGAGGCCAAAGGATTTGATGAGTTTTGCGAAGAGATGAGTATGTTTTGAAAAGCAACAATTATCAAACTTTATGTAAACGGCATCAAACATTTTCTTTGGAATTGTTTTGTATAGCCTTGTCAAGCTGCCAATATCTTCATATCTAATGACTGACGTTACAAAGAAAATAGATATATATGTAATACATGGTGAATATTGTTTACAGCATTTTTTTTTCAAACGCTTGACATACCGTGTGACTTTACCTGTTTAGGTATTGGCAGTTATGAGTTTATAATACATTGACAAAATTGTGTTAATATTAAAAATCTTTGATTTTTATTTTTGAATTTGGGGAAAAACTTCTCTCTATCTGAGTTTTGACAGGCTTTTTTAAATCACTTACCTCCCTTGCTTCAAAAATTATTCTTTTCGCGTTACATATGATTCTAATAAGGGCTAACGATCTGTATGCTGTTTATTGATTCGCCGTTTTTCTATAATGTCCCTAATTTAAAATTGCTTTGAAAGGTGTTTCCTTGTTTGTATATCTTCTTGTAAATCTTTGTTAATCGTTGGTAAACCTGTTACCACCACTGTGTACTTATAATTCCAGTATTGAACAACTTGTGTTTCCATTTGATCACATATTACGATAAAGAGACTTCCACGCTGTGTCATTGTTTTCATTATTAACCGTCTTTGTCATAGGTCATTCTTTTAACATCGGGTGTGGTGAAGTTATCACTGTCTGCAAATTTGCTTAGTGTATTTTGTCAATGGACACATATCGATATCGCCAGGTAAGACTGAAATGCGGTAGATATGAACTCACAACGTTAAAGTCGAAAATGTAATTTAACATTAGGGAATGTCAACAGAAAAAGTAACGACTGTTACTATTACAATAGAAAGGCAGAACAACAATTAGATATTTGGATGCAAAATGCAAAAAATAAAGCACGGTGACGCCTTCGTTTTTAATCATGAAAAGTACATCCTCTCTCTCTCGGTTCTGGTTAGTGTTGAGCACACCGGTATATGAACAAATTTCAAACATGAAATGCGATAAAACTACAGCAAGACAACAGTCATAAAAAGGTGTACAAGGATACTCCTGAAAAAATGCATAGAGAGAAAAAGCATGTTCCCGAAGGGTAAGCGTCTTCTACTTCATCGATGACACCCGCCATGTAAATGATATCAAAGATAAATACCCAGGACCCACCAGGCAGCTTCATAACTCAAAGCGAATTAGAATATATTCCAATGAATTCATTACGATGGCCGAAAAAAATTCCCATAATCTTAATCTTTTACAAAGTTTACAAGGAAACTGATAACCCAGGGTTGAACAGTGGAATTCAGAAAGATAAAGCAATATCGCGCCCTCCCGATTTTTGGGTAGTGTTGAACATACGGACTCAGAAGTACACAGAATGTCATATCCAACTTGAGACTAGCTATTGTTGGTCATGGATAACCATACGAAAACTCTGCTTTTAGCTAACATTTAAATGGTTTGGTAGCTCTACAGTTTTAAGTTGAGTTTCCAACATGCGAAAACGTTTCAATAACAACATTTTGTACATTAAAAGTCAATTTTAATTATATAATTCTTTTTGTTTAGACATCATAGGAAAGTTTTTCTTATGTTAGGTATCTGTTTATTTCTGTTACAGAAACACCAGAGAAAATGATTAAAGAATTCAGTAAAACGGTCTTTTCATTGGCATTAAGAAAAAAGGATGATAGCCGCTGGGATATCGATATGATTATCGACGGAAAAGTTGCAAAATCAACAGAGTTTACATCAGGGAAAGAGTTTGACACAGTGGGTTTGGATGGGAAAGAGTACAAGGTATGAATTTGAATAATAACTGAAAGAACTCGCGTTCTAAGTTGGAAATCATACACGTACTTCTTTTCTCTATAGTTTTATTCGTTGATTTTATTTCCGTGGTTTGCCTGCAGCCATGAAACACAAAGCAATTTTGATATAACATAGTGTTATTTTTTTATAAAGAATTTGCGTGTATAGTATCGCTCGTAAGAGTTTTATCAGGAGTTCGGAATATAGTTAGAAGTAATTGTAATGAAAAGTACCACTGGCTTTGTGTGACAATATCTTTTATGTATCTGCACACTACGACAAGAAACGACACAACAATGAACATGAATGAAAAAGGCCATCCTTACAGAGAGGGTGACTTTGTATTTATTTATGAAATTAAAAACATATCTTACATTTTCATAAACCATAAAATGAACAAAAAACAAATTTTTCAGTAGTTATAATAAAAAGCCAATGTGGGGTTAACAAAAAAAAAAAAAAAAAAAAAACCGCCAGTAGAAGTAATTGTGATGAAAATTACAACTGGCTTTGAATGACAATATAATTTCCAGTGTTACAGTCAATATATATAATAATTCAGATACCTTGGTAATATTAATAAATGATAATTAAACTTCAATATATTATGTTACCCACTATTAATTCCTAAATTTAGGTATTGGTTGTATGCTACGGTGTCCTATCTGATGTCTTATTGATACCGTTATAGAACGAACAAATACATCTTG
Source organism: Ylistrum balloti (assembly GCF_031769215.1). NCBI lineage: Eukaryota > Metazoa > Mollusca > Bivalvia > Pectinida > Pectinidae > Ylistrum > Ylistrum balloti. The sequence goes on along the minus strand of NW_026782268.1, from coordinate 519,821 downwards.
GCATAATTTTGTTGAAGATTCTTCTCGTCATGAATGACACTGAGATGACAGAAAATGCTGTACCAAAGGACGGCAGCAGTGCGGGATCAAAGACAACACGAACGATCAAGGATGGCATCATGACTGTTGTATGTGCCATCTATGTACAATGCTATTTCAATTTATTCTTCACATTAACTCGGCAAAGGAGGATGGGGGTGGGGGTGGGGGGTGGAGGCTATATAATGAATAGTAATATGACATGCTTAACTGCGAGGGACGAAAAAAAGCATGATCCAGTTAAAGCCAGTTTTTGACTCTTCTCTCTTCTGTATCAAACTTTATAACTCTATCCTTTTCCAAATGATATGACATTCCGATACATTATATTCCCGAATTTTATTAAAGAATGAAACAAATTTTATTCTGTCGAATCGTAACAAAATTTTATTTTGTTTCAGAAATCATCTGCGAATAGTAACCCAAATAAATGCATGACATTTACCATGAAAAAGAAGTAGAGTCAGTTATACCTGTAAAATGTCTGTTTATAAGGATGTGACGACCATTTCGCCGAGAACGTAGAATGGAGCTGCCCATGGTAAACCAGTTGAAATGTTCAAGGAAAAACGAAGATCACAATTGTACACGTCAGAGAATTATGAATGAATCTTGACAATATGAATATCAATATACTTTGCAATATCACGTGTTTGTTTTAACAGCTTTGTTTCTATTTGGGACTTACGCCATTAAATTGTTAGTTGAAGTTGTTTGATTGTGTGTCGTGATAACATTAAAGCTATATACACATATATATATTATTCTCCTGTCTATTGAATATCAAGCATTGTTAACTGGAAAAACAATGAAAACTGCATGAAAGAGATTTCTTGATCGTGTACTGGTTGATTAATATAGCTATTGTTCACAAATTATTTCATATTGAAATTAAATATCACATTATATTTACATTTTGCATTGTCGCCTTCCAAGATGGCGTCATTTTCGCGCAGTGTTAACCTGCTCTACCTCAGATAACACAAATTGCAGCATATTTTTATGTCAGTCATTTAGGATTTTCAGAAAGGACTTCCAGTAAATCAACAAACTGAGAAAAAAGTATCATCTGATTGAAATTACAATATTTTGAAATATTATCAGAAATGTAAATATAACTTTTGAACTATATAAGATTGCATTTATTTTCAATATGAATGCCAAGTGGACGATAGATATGTAAACATGACGTCCGAACTATTTATCCGTCACCCAGATTGCATTCATATCGGCAATAAAAACAATAGAACTACCGCACAATAGTTAAGGATACTACCTTAATTTTCACAAGAGCGTTGGGTAAGACCGAGTTAAAAAAATTCAGGAATGCATGAGAAGAACCCTTGGTTTGACGCTGATAGTACATTGTGTACCTGAAGAACATCATCTTTACGGTACAGTTGTGTATTTAATTAGACAAAATTTCATTATTGCTTGCTGGTTATCCTGACAATTATAACATTACAGAAGGCGTCAGATCACAGAAGATTTTGTAATTATCTTCAATCAACGAATTGGTCATTTTTAGCTAAAAACAACTATGCGTTTTGGGAAATGATATCTAGTTTAAATACTGAAAATTTAGTCCTACGGAAACAAATTTTAGTCAGATTATGTAAACACTATGGTTCTGAATAAGACATTGTTATGCAGAAATATAATTGATATTCATTTTAAACGAACGTCATACTACTTACAATCAAAGTATTGTAATATACAAGATACATGAATATACATGGTATACAATAAAACATGTAACTATAGCTCAGATGATCTATTTTTATGGCAAAAAGACAGCACAAAGAACCAAATCACAGAAGGAATATTGAAATAAACGAAACAGAACATGCGTAATGTATAAGGCATTGCATCAACATAAAAATGAGTTCATAGCACAAATAAAAATAACTATAGCTTTTTACTGAATTAAATTAAAATCTCAAGAAAGCTAATTCAGTTAAACATTATTTTTGGTAAAAAAACATCCTTATAAAACAAATATATATATATGAAGATCTAAGAACAGGTGGTTGGGCCAGTCCCTACCAACCAAATTCCTTGACCAGACAAAATAGAGATATAAAAAGGAAAAGGAAATGGAAAGTATAAAAGAGGGACCATACCAGGTGTGGATCAACCTCCGGAATTCTGGAAAGTATTCGCATTTCCACAATTCATTTGGGAGGCTGTTCCACATCCGGACAGCCACATAGGAGGAAATAGAGAATATATAGAAAACTCATTGATATCTGTATGTCAACGTGTATCATAATATAGAAAACACATTGATATCTGTATGTCAACGTGTATCATAATATAGACAACACATTGATATCTGTATGTCAACGTGTATCATAATATAGAAAACACATTGATATCTGTATGTCAACGTGTATCATAATATAGAAAACATTGATATCTGTATGTCAACGTGTATCATAATATAGAGAACACATTGATATCTGTATGTCAACGTGTATCATAATATAGAAAACACATTGATATCTGTATGTCAACGTGTATCATACTATAGAAAACACATTGATATCTGTATGTCAACGTGTATCATAATATAGAAAACACATTGATATTTGTATGTCAACGTGTATCATAATATAGAAAACACATTAATATCTGTATGCGAACGTGTATCATAATATAGAAAACACATTGATATCTGTATGCGAACGTGTATCATAATATAGAAAACATTGATATCTGTATGTCAACGTGTATCATATATAGACAACACATTGATATCTGTATGTCAACGTGTATCATAATATAGAAAACACATTGATATCTGTATGTCAACGTGTATCATAATACAGAAAACACATTGATATCTGTATGTCAACGTGTATCATATATAGACAACACATTGATATCTGTATGTCAACGTGTATCATAATATAGAAAACACATTGATATCTGTATGTCAACGTGTATCATAATATAGAAAACACATTGATATCTGTATGCCAACGTGTATCATAATATAGAAAACACATTGATATCTGTATGCCAACGTGTATCATAATACAGAAAACACATTGACATCTGTATGTCAACGTGTATCATAATACAGAAAACTCATTGATATCTGTATGTCAACGTGTATCATAATATAGAAAACACATTGATATCTGTATGCCAACGTGTATCATAATATAGAAAACACATTGATATCTGTATGTCAACGTGTATCATAATATAGAAAACACATTGATATCTGTATGCCAACGTGTATCATAATATAGAAAACACATTGATATCTGTATGTCAACGTGTATCATAATATAGAAAACACATTGATATCTGTATGTCAACGTGTATCATGATATAGAGAACACATTGATATCTGTATGTCAACGTGTATCATAATACAGAAAACTCATTGATATCTGTATGTCAACGTGTATCATAATATAGAAAACACATTGATATCTGTATGCCAACGTGTATCATAATATAGAAAACACATTGATATCTGTATGCCAACGTGTATCATAATATAGAAAACACATTGATATCTGTATGCCAACGTGTATCATAATATAGAAAACACATTGATATCTGTATGTCAACGTGTATCATAATATAGAAAACACATTGATATCTGTATGTCAACGTGTATCATATATAGAAAACCCATTGATATCCATATGTCATGCGTAGAATCTCAATGATATTTTACATCTTCAACAAACAAACAAAAATACCGACATGTCAACATAATCATATTCCAAAATCAAATTCCATAAAACTAGGTTAAAATTTGAAAAAAAAGAAAAGATTCACACCGTGACTCCGGGAACCAGGTGTTCCGGAAGATTAAGCGTCTTCTGCTTCATCGACGACATCCGCCATGTAATCCGTGTCCAATCCAAGTAAGTAATGTCACGTACACAAATGAGAACAGGGCTTATAACAACGGAACCAACAGCAAAACTAACGTCCAGCTCCATATCACACACACACAGATATGATAGTTCTCAATTAGATCACTATGGCGACCGTAAAACTTCCCCTTAATTTTCATCAATATATATATATTTTTTAAAAATCTGATTAATGAGTTTGTCCGTTAGTTAACGACTTCTTGCACAAAAATCATGATTATGGAAACAGGCCCTTGAATGTCGAACCAACTGTGAAACTGTGTTAAATGCATCAGCTACACTAGTGCATGCTATACAGAATATTAAATGTTATTAACAGCGATACTGTCTGTCTCTTTTTACTAAATAATGTCTCTAGCTTGTGATCCAACACAGATGTTTTATAGACAATAAAAAAGAGGGAGCAAGACAAAATCTTTAAACCATTTTTACTTCTTTGGTCCGATATTTGCTAAGGAATATGACTTTAAATAATTTGAAAGCTATGTGAGTATGTATGTGTGTATGATCGTTTTGCTGTGTTTGTCCTGTTTTCTTCATACAGCCGTGCTAAGTTGGTGATTATATATATATTGTCTGGAGAACTGAACAGCTGGATGATCACCCAAACCCACCCAGTCCCCACCTTTTTGATTGACAATGGTTAATGCTGATTTCGAGTTGTTTAAACCAGATCTCTGGCTGATTCAAAGTTTATTCAAACTATTTAGTGTACGTCTTGGTTTTCACAACACCATTATTTTAGTTGATGATAGGCTTGTATATTTTGATAATATATTGTTTTCTCTAATTTCACATTTTATTGTCTTAGATCTGTGTTATGATGTCGAAAGTAACCCGGGTCCAGAACAGAATGTGAATTAAGTTAATTTAAATGCAAGATCTCTCAGAAACAAAATAGCACTGATAGAAGCAGAACTTGAAGATAATGATATTATTTGTATAACCGAATCACATTTAAACCCATTAATTTCTGACCTTGATATCCAAGTACACTCTTTTAATCCCAATCCTCATAGAAAAGATAGAACTACAGGTCGGTGTGGTGGGATTATAGTTTATTATAAGGATACTGTTGTTATGAATAGGAGAAGGGATTTGGAAAGGGATGATATTGAACTATTATGGTCTGCAGTATTAATTCATAATCACAAATTTCTACGTGGTTGTCTATACCGACCAGAAAGTAATATTGATTACTGGACTAAATTAGATGATACACTGACCAGAGCTACAGATACTTCAATGGATGTTGTACTGACAGGTGATATAAACATTGACATGTTACATATACCTTTAAATGACCATTTATCAATGCTTCTTATCAAACATAACTTATCTAGTCTTATAAATGAACCCACAAGAATAACATCTGACAGTGCAACTTCCATTGCTGTTATCTTCACTAAGAACCAAAATATAGTTAAAAATACTCATGTGTCTCCACCATTTTGTAGTGACCATTCCTCAGTACATGCTTCCGTTTCTTATTCCGTATTAATAAAAGTAAGCTATAAAAAAACTATTCTAAGATATGAAGAAGCAGACTTTGATAGCATGAATAATGCTTTTAATGATATAGATTGGTTGAACCTGTCATTAAACCAGGACTCAAACACATTCAGTAGTACTATAGTCAATGCCATTGCAGATCAGGTCAATAGTTTCATTCCTACAAAAATAATAACTGTGCGTCCTAATGATAAGCCATGGATGAATTGAATTGAATATTAGATTAAAAATGAGACAACGTAATAGAATTCACAGAAAAGCTAAATTAGGAAATAATCCTCATTATTGGGAAAGATTTCGAACTATACGGAACGAGACTATTGACCTCATTCGTGAGGCAAAGGCAAACTACGTAACAAAAAATCGAAAATTCACTTCATTCAATTCATCACCCCACAGAAAAAGTTGAACTTCTTACTAATCACTTGATTAATATTTCTTCATCATCACCTAACCTTGAATTACCTCAGACAGCAAATCCCAATACCCCTACTCACTTGCAAATATTCATGTCACTGAACAAGATGTCTCTGACCAAATAAATATTCTTAATACTAATAAACCTCCTGGCCCTGATGGTGTTATTCCTAAAGTTGTAAAAAACCTTCATGCCTCTCTCAAATTACCTCTTATGCTCCTTTTTAATAAAACATTAGAATCAGGATTGATACCTAACAGTTGGAAACAATCAAATATAAATGTAATGGTTCATCTAATGATGTTTTTAATTACAAACTAATTTCCATAACTTCATGCTTCTGTAAATTAATGGAAAACTAATTTTTAAATATCATTTTAACTATTTGACTGAAAATAGCATACTTACAAAGCACCAATCTGGCTTTATACCTGGTGATTCTACTGTTAATCAGCTCCTGTTTATTTATAATGAAATTGTTAGTAATATGGATAAAGGAAAGGAGCTCAGATTTGTTTTTTGTGAGTAAAGCTTTTGATAGAGTTTGGCATGAAGGTCTCTTACATAAGCTCAGATTATATGGTATCCATGGAAATTAACTTCAATGGTTTGAAAACTATCTTTCTGACAGAATGCAAAGAGTAAATACTGAAGGTTATTTTTCTCAGTTTAAGAATGTAACAGCAGGGGTACCCCAGGGATCTGTACTCGGACCTCTGCTGTTTCTTATTTATATTAATGATATCATTAATAATATCTCTACAAATGTCAAACTTTTTGCAGATGACACTTCCTTATATGTAACACAAGCACACTAGCACTTAGGACTCACACTTCAAGAAAATGCCGCATGGAAACAACACATTCAGAATATATATATAAAAAGATCTTAACAGACTAGACATTCTTCGCCTTGTAAAAACAAAAGTTAATAGGAAGTCATTAATTGAAATATATGTAGCATTTATCAGGCCACTCTTAGAGTATGCGGATATAATTTGGGATAATTGTACACAACAAGACAAAGATCTTCTTGAATCCATACAACTTGAAGCAGCAAGAATCATTACAGGATTGAGATCTGGGACTTCACATGAAAACACTAACCGTAAGAAGAAACAAACACAAACATATAATGATATACAGAATTATACATGCACAGACACCACAATATTTACAAGAAATCTTAGATCCCTTGATTAATATTCAAAATAATAACCCCTATCCTCTCAGACAAACAAGGCTTTTTAACCCACCTCTGTGTAGAACCAATACTTACTTCGAAAGCTTCTTCCCTCACATGTGCCGCACGATTAATACCTCTAACACTGACTTCTCAAATTTTCCCTCCATTGCAGCTTTGAAAACAACTTGAATAAAAATATAGAATCTGATAGTAGATCTGTTATAATATTTAAAACAGAGGGTAACAGAAGGGCTAATATTATTCTTTGCCAGTTAAGAAACTCCTGTAGTAACCTAAATTATGATTTATACAGAGATCGTCTTACTAACAGTCCTGCATGTACCTCCACTGCTGCAAATGAATCGGTATCTCATTACTTTTTGGAACGCCCTTTGTATGATAACCAAAGAATCTCTATGTTTAATTCTCTCGTCAATTACAACAATCATAATCATACAGATTTAAATATTCTTCTTCATGGCTGTCCAGCTTGTGATGAGCCTACAAATAAATTAATACTTGAGGCTGTTCATACTTTTATTGGTACATCGCGTCGTTTTACCTTTTATACAATTTAGAATGGCAAGATGTATGCTCTAGTCAACATATTTTAAAATATATTATTAATTACTTTTAACGACAACTGAGTAAAACATTAATTGAGCATGTCTGCTGGTGAATAATGTATAATGATATTTCTTGTACAAAAGAATAATTCTGCTAATATTAATTACATGTAAATGTTTTAAATGGACATTTGGTCAAACTGTCAATAATGTTTTTCCTATATATATGTATTACTTTCTATTTATTATACCTTAAAAATGTTGTACAATATATTTAGTATACCTTCATGTATGTGTGTATGAGTGAAAGTAGGATGAAAGTTAAATTATATGAATTACCTCCCTTTACTGTTGTAAAAGTTACCTCCCTTGCGTTTGTTGTTTTTCATTTCTTACTATATGTGATCTACTTCTGGCCACTTCAATGTTTGGAGATAGTTTACATAGGCTTTGCCTGTTATTCAATCCAGTTTGACGTTTACATCGTGTCAATAAAATTTGTTGAAATGAAATTTATATCCGAGTTTCAGGTACACACTACAAAATAATGCCGAGTTGCTTCCCATCACTGAAAAATAATCCTTATAAGAAATATCCTAAATATCCTTTCTGAAAAACGATGAAATCCGACTCCAAATTTCAATATGTGAATTATTTCATTGGAGATCGTCGTTTTGGTAATATCAATCAGATTTTTTTGTCAATAGTATTAGGACACCACTTTTCTACGTAGCTATTGAACCTTCCTTTTCTATATAATCAAGCATGCTAGAACCAAGGTAAATCGCCAATTGGTGGTATATTTGAAAAGATGACAAGGGGAAATTTATTTTGAGGGAGTTGTTTAAGAGTGTACAGTAATAATTCATTTTCATTAATCACAACGATATAAATAGCTTGGGTCCAAGTGTACGTGTATTTAAATTGCGTTTAAGATCTGGCTAATCTACTCAATCGATTTTGTTCTGGTACACTTTAGTTCAAACAAACAAAACGGTATATCAGGGTTTTCTTTTCGTCTGTTTATTTGATATTTTCAACAATGGCAGATAATTTTACGAAGAACTGGATAATGGAAATACCTTATGGTGATCTCGATGGCTTCGACGCTTTCAATGCTGCACTCGGTAGGTGGGACACATTCTCTGATATTTATCTATTTTCAATATCATGCATATGTAAAGGTCTTTATTCAAGTCTGTCTTGTATCGCCGAATTTTTAATCCGTTTGTTTTGTAATGAATAAGTGAAGTTGGCGACAACGGAAACACCATTGCTAGTAATGGATATAAATTAGACATTTCGCCTTTTGTCTGACTGCATATAAGATATCTATAATACCAGTTAATGTTATTGTTTATTTCTAAAACATTTTCTACTCTAAGTAATTGAACATCTTAAGAATTACGGTGCTGATAATCACCATCCCTTCTAAAAACTGACATTTTAATCTTTTTTGTGTGACGTTATCTAGATTGTCTTAGATTTTGAAATAGTTTACAATATAAATATCTTTGAAGTTATATAAAACGACTGCAAAGTTATCTCTCTCTTTAAATTTTAATTCCTAAAAAAAAAACTCAGAAAGTGAAGGAAATAAAAACCAAAGAAACACAAATTTCGACGAAATTATCTTACGTGATCAATAAATAATTCGAGAAAAAGTGATGGAAATTTCAAAATGTGAATATTAATACAAATTTATTATTAATAACATATTGAAAAATGTTTAGTTTGTCCTGTGACAACGTAGCGTTTTAAAGAAAAATAAAAGTTGTGTTCATAAGTTGTCATGGTAATCTATAACAGGAACGGACCCAGCGGTAGTTACTAAATACAAGGAAATGAAGATATCATACAAGTATTCTCGAAATGGGGACACGTGGACATGTGACGTAGCTTTGAATGGAAACCAAGTGAAGTCCTTCCCCTTCTCATTCGACAAGGATATGGAGCAAGAAGGGATGGATGGAAAAATCTACAAGGTTTGTTTTAAAACACGGAGTTTCAATCTGACCAGGTATATTACAACAAGGATGTTCAAATCTTACTAGATATATTTACAGCACGAACATTCAAATCTTACAAAATATACTTACAGCATGCACGAATATTCGGAAAAACGTATAGAAACGCAGTGTTTTACTGTGTGAGAAAGAGCAAAAAATTCACGTCAATACATTTTTGTATGTCTACCATCATTTTTGATATCACACGATTCTTTGATCAAACCTAAGTATTTAATGAAAATGAACATTTTATTTGAAGCAAAAAGGCAAACGCACCTTATGTAAACATCATCATCCAAAGATGTAACTTTGTATATTATACAGTGCATTTATAAGATGGAGGGTGATGTTTGGGTTGAAACTTCGGTGCCAAAAGATGGCGGCAATAAGGGGGTAACAGTACGAAGGTTTATCAATGGAAATATCATGACCAGTGTAAGTATGAGCCTTTTCAGAGGATAACTGGTGTTTATACCAGTCATCTGGGATATAGGGATATAGTAACAGGTGTAAGTACCGCTAATCAGGGATATAGTAACAGGTGTGAGTACCGCTAATCAGGGATATAGTAACAGGTGTACGTACCACTAATCAGGGATATAGTAACAGGTGTAAGTACCACTAATCAGGGATATAGTAACAGGTGTACGTACCACTAATCAGGGATATAGTAACAGGTGTAAGTACCACTAATCAGGGATATAGTAACAGATGTAAGTACCGCTAATCAGGGATATAGTAAGTACCGCTAATCAGGGATATAGTAACAGGCAATAGTACTGCTAATCAGGGATATAGTAACAGATGTAAGTACCGCTAATCAGGGATATAGTAACAGGTGTACGTACCACAAATCAGGGATATAGTAACAGGTGTACGTACCACTAATCAGGGATATAGTAACAGGTGTACGTACCACTAATCAGGGATATAGTAACAGATGTGAGTACCGCTGATCAGGGATATAGTAACAGGTGTGAGTACCGCTAATCAGGGATATAGTAACAGGTAGTGTACCACTAATCAGGGATATAGTAACAGGTGTGAGTACCGCTAATCAGGGATATAGTAACAGGTGTGAGTACCACTAATCAGGGATATAGTAACAGGTGTGAGTACCACTAATCAGGGATATAGTAACAGGTGTACGTAACACTAATCAGGGATATAGTAACAGATGTAAGTACCACTAATCAGGGATATAGTAACAGGTGTGAGTACCACTAATCAGGGATATAGTAACAGGTGTGAGTACCACTAATCAGGGATATAGTAACAGGTGTAACCGCTAATCAGGGATATAGTAACAGGTGTAAGTACCACTAATCAGGGATATAGTAACAGGTGTACGTACCACTAATCAGGGATATAGTAACAGATGTAAGTACCACTAATCAGGGATATAGTAACAGATGTAAGTACCGCTAATCAGGGATATAGTAACAGGTAAGAGTACCACTAATCAGGGATATAGTAACAGATGTAAGTACCGCTAATCAGGGATATAGTAACAGGTGTACGTACCACAAATCAGGGATATAGTAACAGATGTGGGTACCACTAATCAGGGATATAGTAACAGATGTAAGTACCGCTAATCAGGGATATAGTAACAGGTAAGAGTACCACTAATCAGGGATATAGTAACAGATGTAAGTACCGCTAATCAGGGATATAGTAACAGATGTAAGTACCGCTAATCAGGGATATAGTAACAGGTAGTGTACCACTAATCAGGGATATAGTAACAGGTAGTGTACCACTAATCAGGGATATAGTAACAGGTAAGAGTACCATTAATCAGGGATATAGTAACAGATGTAAGTACCACTAATCAGGGATATAGTAACAGGTAGTGTACCACTAATCAGGGATATAGTAACAGATGTGAGTACCGCTGATCAGGGATATAGTAACAGGTGTGAGTACCACTAATCAGGGATATAGTAACAGGTGTGAGTACCACTAATCAGGGATATAGTAACAGGTAGTGTACCACTAATCAGGGATATAGTAACAGATGTAAGTACCACTAATCAGGGATATAGTAACAGGTGTACGTAACACTAATCAGGGATATAGTAACAGATGTAAGTACCGCTAATCAGGGATATAGTAACAGATGTAAGTACCACTAATCAGGGATATAGTAACAGGTGTACGTACCACTAATCAGGGATATAGTAACAGATGTACGTAACACTAATCAGGGATATAGTAACAGGTGTACGTACCACTAATCAGGGATATAGTAACAGGTGTACGTAACACAAATCAGGGATATAGTAACAGGTGTAAGTACCACTAATCAGGGATATAGTAACATATGTACGTAACACTAATCAGGGATATAGTAACAGGTGTACGTACCACAAATCAGGGATATAGTAACAGGTGTGAGTACCGCTAATCAGGGATATAGTAACAGATGTAAGTACCACTAATCAGGGATATAGTAACAGGTGTACGTAACACTAATCAGGGATATAGTAACAGGTGTACGTAACACTAATCAGGGATATAGTAACAGATGTAAGTACCACTAATCAGGGATATAGTAACAGGTGTACGTACCACTAATCAGGGATATAGTAACAGATGTAAGTACCGCTAATCAGGGATATAGTAACAGATGTAAGTACCGCTAATCAGGGATATAGTAACAGGTGTAAGTACCACTAATCAGGGATATAGTAACAGGTGTACGTACCACTAATCAGGGATATAGTAACAGATGTAAGTACCACTAATCAGGGATATAGTAACAGGTGTAAGTACCACTAATCAGGGATATAGTAACAGGTGTAAGTACCACTAATCAGGGATATAGTAACAGATGTAAGTACCGCTAATCAGGGATATAGTAACAGATGTAAGTACCACTAATCAGGGATATAGTAACAGGTGTACGTACCACTAATCAGGGATATAGTAACAGGTGTACGTAACACTAATCAGGGATATAGTAACAGGTGTACGTACCACTAATCAGGGATATAGTAACAGGTGTATGTAACACTAATCAGGGATATAGTAACAGGTGTAAGTACCACTAATCAGGGATATTAACAGGTGTAAGTACCACTAATCAGGGATATAGTAACAGGTGTAAGTACCACTAATCAGGGATATAGTAACAGGTGTACGTAACACTAATCAGGGATATAGTAACAGGTGTACGTAACACTAATCAGGGATATAGTAACAGATGTACGTAACACTAATCAGGGATATAGTAACAGGTGTACGTACCACTAATCAGGGATATAGTAACAGGTGTACGTACCACTAATCAGGGATATAGTAACAGGTGTAAGTACCACTAATCAGGGATATAGTAACAGGTGTACGTACCACTAATCAGGGATATAGTAACAGGTGTACGTATCACTAATCAGGGATATAGTAACAGGTGTACGTACCACTAATCAGGGATATAGTAACAGGTGTACGTACCACTAATCAGGGATATAGTAACAGATGTGAGTACCGCTAATCAGGGATATAGTAACAAATCAGGGATATAGTAATCACTAATCAGGGATATAGTAACAGTTGTAACAGGTGTACGTACCACTAATCAGGGATATAGTAACAGGTGTAAGTACCACTAATCAGGTATATGATAACAGGTGTGAGTACCACTAATCAGGTATATGATAACAGGTGTGAGTACCAGCTGTCTTGTTTATAGCAAAGCGTGTTAGTGTTGCAAGTATATCAGTCTTGGGGATTTGTTTCGAGGTTTGTATTGAAATATTAAGGACCTTAGCATCATTGTGGTGCCTTAGAAGGTCGAAACAGCTGTATCATACAGTTTAATTCATTGTTTGGCTCTACTGTATCTAACGCTTAATTATTATGTGCTCTTTACTTGTGTCTTTTGTACAATCATTGTCAAGACTGTCCAGTCTGTAAATAAGACAACTGTATTGCGCCTTTAAACATATTTAGAATGGCTCATACAGCTGTTAGAGGGTTTTACCTGGATCAATTTGAGAACATGGTGTGTGTAAGCAGTTGTACATACCTGTCACGTTTACTACATCTTAAAATCAACCGCATATTTCCTTCATCAAACCGCATATAATGTATACGAGTTGCTCACCCTTGTAGAACCAATAATTATGTTAACATTTAATTATTTTCAGAAAACAACTGTCAACGGGACGGATCCACCCATCTCCTTAACGATTCCAAGAAAAGGAATGTAGAACCTTTTACAGTTAAGAAGCGTATTTAAACCTTATTTTTGCGATTTCCTCCCTTGTGCTTGTATGGCTGCTTTGCAGTATCTTGGTTGTGAATAAATTATATACTACAGACGTTTCTTATTTGATGTTTTCTTTCCATTTCCTTGAGATGTGTTCAGATTTCGATTAATTGATTAAAAATTGATTAATAGATAAAGCAGCCATCTTGGCCTTGTATTGAAAGTGAAAGTAGATCTATTTTTAGAAAAATCCTATAACGAAATCACATCACTCTTAGACCATACCACTGGTATCACTAACTAGTAATATCATGTTATAAGATATACAGAATGCATATTGCAATTTGGGAATCCATGTATTTGTTTAATTATTTGTGTAAATATACCAATGAGTTTTTTTGTAGTTTGACTCCGGGGAGAAAAATAAACCTTAAAGTGCCGCACAACTTGGTTTTCTTGAGTACATCAAAATGGTTTGTGGTAGATGATCTCGTAAATATTCAAAATACAAAATTTGTAAATTCATCGGTGTCAACTGTATTTAAAAATTCTTACTATGTTCTCATCAATTTTCTTTAACTACTTTCTTGGTAACAAATTCGGTTAACCTACACCGTTGTTTACGAATCCTTAAGACAAACAGGTGTTCGAGACTTGTACCTTATTATAACTTTTATGTGAAAGTCTGACACTGATATTCACCAAGTGCTCAACAATGTCTGTCATACAGAGACTAATGCAAAATAACATGTGAACAAATATTAACCGACTCATTATTACAGGATATACTTAGTTACACAAACCGACCACTGTTTACCATTATACACCTATTCAGTTATAAGGACAGTGTAATTCAATACAAACCCTAGACAGAAATCATTATATAAGAACTGGTTTTACAGGTTTGTTTTATTTGTTATCGTTTAAAGACTCGGCAGCAGAACATTTCAATTAGTAGTGTTTAATGGTCAGACAGCAGTAACGTTTCTTGTGTGTTGTTTAATGGTCCAGCAGCAGTAACGTTTATTGTGTGTTGTTTTATGGTCCAACAGCTGTAACGTTTATTGTGTGTTGTTTAATGGTCAGACAGCAGTAACGTTTCTTGTGTGTTGTTTAATGGTCCAGCAGCAGTAACGTTTATTGTGTTTTGTTTAATGGTCATGCAGCAGTAACGTTTATTGTGTGTTGTTTAATGGTCCAGCAGCAGTAACGTTCATTGTGTGTTATTTTATGGTCCAGCAGCAGTAACGTTTATTGTGTGTTGTTTAATGGTCAGACAGCAGTAACGTTTATTGTGTTTTGTTTAATGGTCCGGCGGCAGTAACGTTTATTGTGTGTTATTTAATGGTCTGGCAGCAGTAACGTTTATTTTGTGCTGTTTAAGGGCTCAACAGCAGTCTTATTTCCATGACGTTCCTACATGTTGAGAAAGATGGTTTTATCAAATCGAGCAATTCAATCTCGAAGCTTACCAGATCCTTCATTATGTGTCGCTATTTCATACATTACTTTGAGGTTGAAACTCAATGCTGATGTGGAAGATTTAGAAAGGAGAATGAATTTCAGGATGAACACCAAACGTGGTAACTAAACTACGATAAGAAAGATCAAGAAAGAAAGAATGAGAAAGCAAGCCAGAAAGAAAGCAAGCAAGAAAGAAAATAAGACAGAAAAATGAAGACAGAATGAGAAAGAATAACAGAAAAAAAACGAAACAAAGAAAAAAGAGCGAAAGAGAAAGAAAGAAAAAGAGA
This sequence comes from Ylistrum balloti, assembly GCF_031769215.1. Taxonomy (NCBI): domain Eukaryota; kingdom Metazoa; phylum Mollusca; class Bivalvia; order Pectinida; family Pectinidae; genus Ylistrum; species Ylistrum balloti. Next base: position 504,222 of record NW_026782268.1, on the reverse strand, counting down.
AAAGAAAGAGAGAAAAAGAATGAAACATAAAAAAAATTCCAAGTGTGACAATGGGAACCGCAGATCTGATTTTGTATGTTTGATGCTGGCTATATGTACAGCTAATTTTATGTGGCGACACATATAGAACTATTGTCCTTTATGTTTCCCCTTACTTGTGTTAACCCTTAGGAGCCTAATATAAGCTTGTTTTTGATTGGCTGAGATTTAAGCGATTGACGTCATTAGGAATCCAGCCTTCTGATTGGCTCATAAGGTATACCTTTCATTAGAGAAAAAAATTTCATTGGCGCCATTTTGTTTTCGAAGAATTGCTCAAATTAATTTTAATTTAATCTACGAAAAACCAACAACCCACCCATTATTTTTCCCACCCTATACTTAATTAGGCTATATATACCTTACAAGATTTCATTGTTCTGTTTATGTGGCGTTGTTCTACCTAACCCCCACCTTTATATTAAGTGTGAGAATTATATAAATACTGTATTTTTTTTATAATATTTGTATGTATCTGTTAATAGTTACATATGTTTCCTATAATTAATAATAAACTTGTCACTTTATGGTGGCCATTTTCAATTCATACTTATCTTTTAGTTTTCTGTATGAGGAGTATACATAAATAGCTCTTTGGTAGACGTCACGGTAGAAACTTCCCACACCCGATTATGCATAGGGAAATGTTAAAGTCACACAATGGTGTTATATAACAAAATGACGTATGCATATATCTCATGGATGTTGTTTTATTTAGTGAATAAATATGACTCATATTTTGTGGCAGAAAACTGAATAATTTAATACTGTTCGTGAACTATTTTCTGTTTATTTGGATACCTATTGGTGATTGTTAGTAACGTTTAAGTGGAATCAAACTCAAGTGCAGTTGCCGTGCATTAGGTGCACACAGCACAAGAATAAAATTCAACTGTGACAAAATTATAGTCACTTCAAATTTAAACGTATCTCCTACCACTGTACTTGTAATGTTTAATGATTTTTCTATAACAACTACAGAGTTATTTCCCTTTGGTCAGTAATCTTTTATAGTGAGCGTTGTGTATACGTTCAGCCTCATTCTGAGTTTAGCATCACTACATGCGGTCAACAGAATGTCGTTCTCCCCATCAGAATAGATTTGGTCCGTACAGTTGTTTTAGCAGAGCACAGTGATGTAAGATAACCTTTACTGATCTACGGAAGGAAGAAGGGGTGGAGGCGGGTTAAGACATAATTTCCAAAATATATGCAAAACAATCAAAACACTGACTGACCTGCTGTATGCGTCTTTTCTCTTTGTGTCTTTGTCTGGTATTGACTTGATGCGCATGCTCATCACACCCTTTCCCCCCTTCATCATCAAAACCAAAGGCCGCGAAATTTAAATTGTTTAAAATCATACCAAGTATTTAATATTATTTACCAGATATAAACCACACAGCAACAACTCCTTGCATGTATAAAGTACATTAAAATGTCATTTAATTATCATTTTGTTTTAAGATACAGTAGTTTCATTAGCTGTCAAGTCACATACATGTTGATTTAGGTAGATGAAACGATATAAACAACAGGCCCTTCGTTTCTCGCTGCAATCCGATGTGTGATTTTTTTTATAAGTGGTCCTGTAACAATATATCATGAATGATTTCTTTCTAGATAATGTTTATATCAGATATCTTGAGCATGTTTCATTGTGCCAGAGACGTATATAACGTTATATACGTCTCTGATTGTGCGTAACAAGCACATTTATTTAGTAATTGAGTGTTTACATTTTGGTCATCTCGCCCTACAAAATGTAATGGGACGAATCGTCTTAGCTCCGTATGATAGTTTAGGTATGTTTATACAGCTATTTTATAACATCAGCTAGCCGTATAAAGTCTCAGTTTAATTTGTAAAGTTTATTTGGTCAATCTAATAGGTTTCCAAATGTAACAGTTACCTGGTGTGTAATGTAAATGTATTAGAATTTAGTCAGCAATTTGTAAACAAATGTCAAATCAGAAGTCAATTTCAGTTTTCTTAGAATGTTTTTTTTTCTGTATTTTTACATACATATAAGAACTACGACAAACAAAATAAACTTCGTGATGGCATGGAGGAGTCTGACATTTTTATATCTGGTTAACTAGCTGCAAATCCAAAAGGCAAGTATAGTACTACTTATTACACCTCGGACTAGAATGTCCTAAAATCATTGGTCAAGATACGTCACATGGCTCCGCCCTCGCCCCCGCCCCCTATGAATTTTACTGACACTATGGCTCTATAGAGCGTCAGCACGTGACTATCCAATTTCTAATAGCCTCTTAAACAGGTATGCAAACAATTTCTTTTAAATTTACCTGTGCAAAGGACAATGAAATCTATAAATAAGCTGTACTGGATCTAACTAGCTTAATAGTGACCGTAAACGCAACTGTCCACAGGAACGTACCCAGCTCTTAACAATGGATGGTTCAGGATTTGCAGGAAGTTGGGTGGATGATTATCCCGCAGGACAATGTAAAGGCTTCGAAAAGTTTATTTCTGGAATGGGTAAGGACAATTTTTAATCTTGTAGCTAATAACTTTTGATTTGATTGTCAATACTAACCAGAAATCCCAAGGTATCAAATTTGCTTTAAATGCGGGCGTATATATCAAATTCACAGAAGTTTCAATATCTCGAACTCATAATAGTCGAATATATCCAAATCTCTGTTTAGTAATAGTATATTAATTTAACTCTATTGCCATCATAACATCACTGCAGTCTGGCAAAATCTCCTTATCAATTGTACGTGTAATTGTCTTGTTATCAATGGCGTGTTTCGATTTCTAAATCACGGTGTCAGTTTTAACTAAACTGATAAAAATATCTCGAAATCACTAATGCAAGTGTCTGCAACCTGCAACAAGCCTATTGTAGGTGTAAGTCTCGAAATTCTTCGAGTAAGTCAATACTTCGACATAAGTGTAGTGTAAGTATAACAATTAAAAATCACTGTATTGTTTGTGTTACGGCATCGCAAGTTAACATACTGGTCAGTATGTCGAAATAACTGTTGTGTCATGTTTTTGAATTCGATTTAAGAAACAAAACGAATTCACTTTAGTGAAAATATCAAATTTTTATTGTTAAGTAATAAAAACTCTTGATTCACTTCAAATATTTAAACAACAGAGAATGCCATAACGTCATAAAAATTACAGTTGTACATCAGTACAGACGGCGGTTTAGGATAAGTGTACAACAGTACAGACGGCGGTTTAGGATAAGTGTACAACAGTACAGACGGAGCTTTAGGATAAGTGTACAACAGTACAGACGGAGCTTTAGGATAAGTGTACAACAGTACAGACGGTGGTTTAGGATAAGTGTACAACAGTACAGACGGCGGTTTAGGATAAGTGTACAACAGTACAGACGGCGGTTTAGGATAAGTGTACAACAGTACAGACGGAGCTTTAGGATAAGTGTACAACAGTACAGACGGTGGTTTAGGATAAGTGTACAACAGTACAGACGGTGGTTTAGGATAAGTGTACAACAGTACAGACCGTGGATTGGGATAAGTGTACAACAGTACAAACGGCGGTTTAGGATAAGTGTACAACAGTACGGACGGTGGTTTAGGATAAGTGTACAACAGTACAGACAGCGGATTGGGATAAGTGTACAACAGTACAGACGGCGGTTTAGGATAAGTGCACAACAGTACAGACGATGGCTTAGGACAAGTATATCATAATATAGACAAGTGTTAAAGATGAGTGTTGAAGACAAGTTTGAAGCAGATCGGGCGATAGTTTAGGATAAAGCTTGTTTTTAATAGATACCCAGTATATCTTGATCAAATTGACATCAAAGTTATACTCAAAACTTGTCGCAGCGTGAACGGTTTTTAAACCTATAAATAGACCGCACTGAAGGTCGGTACATGCTCGTTTAAATAAACTACGCGCATTCATGACCCCAAACCTAAAACTTTATTGACATTAAGTATTATTCTAGTCTTTTCTGAACCAATATCGGCACCAGTTCTGTTTAAATGAAACCGTTATTTAAATATTGTTTAAAGTATTATCAGTGTTGTGTCCGTATCCGTATATGTACATACCCCTGAGTCAGCAGCTGTTTTTCATTGTATTAAGATAGAATCAATTTTTTTCATTGTATTAGAATAGAATCAATTTTTTCATTGTATTAAAATAGAATCAATTTTTTTCATTGTATTAAAAAAGAATCAATTTTTTTCATTGTATCAAAAAAGAATCAATTTTTTTCATTGTATTAAAAAAGAATCAATTTTTTTTTATTGTATTAAGATAGAATCAATTTTTTTCATTGTATTAAGATAGAATCAATTTTTTTCATTGTATTAGGATAGAATCAATTTTTTTCATTGTATCAAAAAAGAATCAATTTTTTTCATTGTATTAAAAAAGAATCAATTTTTTTCATTGTATTAAAAAATCAATTTTTTTCATTGAATCAATTTTTTTCATTGTATTAAAAAAGAATCAATTTTTTTCATTGTATTAAGAGAGAATCAATTTTTTTCATTGTATTAAGATATAATCATTTTTTTTCATTGTATTAAGATAAAATCAATTTTTTCATTGTATTAAGATATAATCATTTTTTTTCATTGTATTAAAATAGAATCAATTTTTTCATTGTATTGGATAGAATCAATTTTTTTCATTGCATTAAGATAGGATCAATTTCAATTTTCAAAATTCGAAATTACGGAGCCCTTTTAGGGACACATAAAAATATTCTTTTTATCTCGTGAGTACGAGATAATTAATTCATGCACACAAGATGATAACTCGTGTGCATGACATAATAACACGTGCTCACAAGATAATAACTCGGGCGCACGAGAAAAAACAAAATTGTGTGTCCCGAAAGGGGCTCCGTTCGAAAAAACCAACTTATCATTATCAAATCTGGTTTAAATAAAATGCGAAATATCATGAACTGAAATAAACTATTTGGAAATATTTCTATTGCGAATCATGATATCTTGCAATGAACGGTATTTACTATGACATATTACCGACAAACACACTGGGCATTAGACATGTAATTAGAAGGTAAGACGACGTATCCAGCACCATTGATTTCATGCCATGTTGTTCCTTTGGAATACATTTTCAACAACAACTTACTATGTTTGTTGTTTCAGAGTTGAGTGACGATGAGATCAAGTTTTACAAAGGATTTGTCGGATCCCAGATCACTACAGTAGACGACACAGAGTGGTCCTACACCTACAAAATTGGAGACAAAGAGGTGACAAATAAATTTAAGATTAACGTGCTGAATGAAAAGGATCGCGATATAGAAGGCAACGAATTCGAGGTAGGTGGATGACGAGAATTATTTGGTAATTGAAGTATAGTTGCAAAAAACACACCTTAAATATTCTAATCTTTACTTAATTATGGGTTTAGTGCTCATCCCTAGATTCTGATTTTTCTTGCGGTCGTTTTGGATTTTTCCCCAGTCGCCTCCTAGTCTTCAAAATTTAGCTCTTAGTATCACTGATGCGTTTAAGAAGGACAGAATAGTTGCAAGATGCAGTTTATTTTATTGTTTGACTCTACAGTATCTTACTCTCAATTTGTATTAAAATGCGCTATCCTTTTGTGTGTCTTTTGTACAATCTTCAACAGAAACATTATGTCAAAGGTATTTACTGCAAAAAGACGAAAACAGGTGATGATTAGCTCCTTATTATGTACAAATGGTGTTAATATTCTTAAAGATGAAAATGTATCCATATTTGGATTCAAGTTACTGATGATATATTGTTTTCTAGCCAAGCAAAAGGATTTTAGGGAAAAGAGGAAGATATGAAACAGTTTTGTGTGACTGGTTTGGTTGTTATATTATGACATAGTTCCCGTGGTGTGACTGATTAGATCTCCGTTGTTTGGCTGCCAAATTTCCGCTGAATGTTTCATTTAAGATTGTACAAAACAAACAAGTGAATAGCCTCCTTGAATAGTTAGTTATAGTAGAATTAAACAATGCTTTACACTGTACCATAGAGTTATTTCTAGGAATCGTCGGTGATGCTTCATTACACAGCTGTTTCGTGCTTGTCAGTTATGATAAGGGTATGAAGCTTAGGAGTCTACAAAGAAAATCCAAAATGATCGAAAGAAAGTCAAAACCCAGATAGGAATGTGCTCTAGCCCTATAATTCAATCAATTTCGTGGTAGACAAATACCTTATTATTCAATAATAAGTCAAGTACATGTATATACTCTGAGCTGAATATATATAAACATGACATTCAGGTTACAGCAAACCATGGGGACTAAACAAAATGTCCACTAGAAAACATGTTAAATTGTAATCGACTTGTTGGACCATGGGGACTAAACAAAATGTCCACTAGAAAACATGTTAAATTGTAATCGACTTGTTGGACCATGGGGACTAAACAAAATGTCCACTAGCAAACATGTTAAATTGTAATCGACTTGTTGGACCATGGGGACTAAACAAAATGTCCACTAGAAAACATGTTAAATTGTAATCGACTTGTTGGACTCATCATTCTTAACCATTAATTATTCGATTTCCTTGTTAGTAAGGTCCTTTCCTGTTTACCATGTTCTCATTTGGGAAAGTGACATCACTTAAATGTACTTGGGTTGACGAAGAATTACATGACGGGTGTCGCCAATGAAGAAGACGCTTTCACTTCCGAAACACCTGGTCCTTGCAATTTTTTCGTTTGTTCATATTTTACTCTAGTCTGATAAAAGTTTAGTTCAAATAGCAGTTCTGCTGACATGTCAGTATTTTCTTTGTTATTTCAGATGTTCCCTGAATTATCTGACGATGGCTTGAGATTGGTTGAGAATACGACAACCTGGAGGCCACAGGGAGTGTTTAAAACTAAAATGGAAAGAATTCTCACTCCAGACGGGCAAAACCAACACATTGTGAGTAAACTTTAAAGTTTTGATTGCTGGACAATGAAAACTAGCAGTTTTGGTCATATCAAAGAAATAGATAAATCGTTTGGGAGCCGCTAACTAGAATTCAAACTGAATACTAGGTAAAAAAGGTAAGGTAGGCAAGTTCCGTTCAACTTCAGAAAGATAGTATCACCAATTTTTTGAGTAACTGTTTAATCGTTATATAAACTAGGAACGAGGAACATAATATATGTCCAACTGTGTAGATGCATATTTGCATAATTACAACAAATATATTTGTTAAGTATAACAATGTCACTGAATAATTTATGAAAAGAAAAGAAACAGATATAAGGCTTTGTGTAAATAAATATTTAATCATCAAAGGATGAGTGTGTGAAAACGGTACAATATTCATTGTGATTTTAAGCCTTTGATACATTTGAGGATACATGAATAAGTTATATTCGAATCAGATCGATTTGTAGTCATGTAAGCCTATCCATTGGGCATTAAGATTTTTTTTTCTATTTGGTTAATCTTTGGCAAGAAATATTGCCTATCGGTAAAATTTCAAACATGATTTATGTAATCGATTCTATAATAGAGTTCAGCATCTTTATTTTGGCGAAATGAGATTGTGATTTCGGCAGTGGGTCTCGTTACATTTGATAATCACGTTTTAACATTACTCTCTTACACTATGCTTTGAAACAGAATGGTAAAGAGATGCACCCCTTGTTTTGTTGAAATAGTAAATGTTTAAATGTTTTAACACGAGTGCTCTATGCGAAAGCATCAGCAATTCGCTCTCACCGACATCTCATTTTTACATTTGTTCGTCTTCTATATATCGCCTGAAGACTTAATATTTTCCTATACTTAGTGTAAATATGCAAAACTGAAAACTGCACGAAGCCATGAATAAATACCCGATTTCAATCGGTTAACAAGCATTTTTTTCGCATCTGCTTAATGTGTCGCCTTCATGTTCATTTTTTTCTGATGCAGGTGATAACCAATACAAAAACTGGAGATGTTATGGAGGGTGACATGCACAGAGTAAAAGATGTTCAATGAAGATGGAATAACATTATGTGTTCCTTTTTACCGTCCGACCAGAGTGTGTTTCAAAGCAGCTATCGAACTGAATACAAATCACTCCGGTTCCTTTCAAAATAAAAATATGTTCATCTGAGACTTGTTTTTGTTTTCAGTTTCGTCTTGCATACATAATTTTACCTCTATTTTTACAAAAAAAAAAAAAAAAAAAAAGACACAAACGAACTTTGTATTCTTTCTTATAATATCCTTTGCATTCTAGTAAACAGCTTTCATTCGTTATTGACGAAATTTTCGTGAATAGACGAGCTATGTTTGTAAAATGTTCTGTATTTCTAAACGTCTTAATATTTTACAGATGAAATTTTCGCGCAAAATCGTAAAAATATCCCAGCGAAGAATGATCGGTTATACGGTATTATGTTAGATCTTACGAAAATCCGAACGTGATGTTTTACCCAAAGACACGATTTGTTTGTCCTTTGGTAAGACAAGGTAAACATACGTTAAGCCTTTAATACAAATGGGACAACAACAAAAAGAAACTATCGACCTTATTGAATTAGCAATAAATGGCAATTTCTTTGATTTCATCTTGTCCCTGAAAATTAGGCAAAATCATTAAACCTGATGCCTCAGGTGTAACGGACAAGATTCAACAACAGTGCTGTTATGGTGGTAGTTAACTTCAATGCTTTGAATTAATTTTATTTCATTGAGATTACACTTGAAGGTCAGGGTCATATTACATTTGTGTTAAAGACTGTAAGGTGCAATATTCAATAAAAGAATAGTTTTAGGTACCTGAATCGATGGACTTGACCGGAAGTAGAATTTAGTTTAGTTTTCTTGTTGACTGATTATTTGTAGCAAAAGTCCACTGCTATTCATATATACACCGATGTTACCGGCTGCTACGTCGCTGGATCATATTACATTATGAACCTATACGAGTTGTCTACTCGCTGTATTTATCTGGCTCTAAATCTGTGCAAACAAGGTGTGTTTATGAAACACTATACCCCCGGTTGCAACGAAATTCTGAAGTTGGACATTACAGCTGTAGTTGTAACGCATGTGATAATTGCATGTACACTTTGTGGAAAACTTATTCCCCTATCTCGGTAGTTTTTTTTACTTTCAAACGTAAGCCAAAGGTCACGGTCAAGATCACATGGTTAACAGACTTTATCAGAGATAATCCAATTCTCTGGTATGTGAAATTGACTGACAATAGGAGAAAGGATAACAAAGAAAGTTATGGCAGGAGCAGGCTGAATTAATGGACAGGTCTTCTGAAACTCTGCATTGTGGTTCAGATCACTGAGAGACACCAACACACGCCTTGACAAGAAAAAGAGTGGGGATCCTAGTGTGATCTTCACACAGAGGGAGGATTGGATCTACACCAAGTTTGTCTTCATGAAAGGAGTGACCCGCCACAGACCAGAGTTATGGAGGCATGCATAGGAAGTTCCTGAAGGCTCTCTGATCTTCAATTTTCAATTCAACCGTAATGTGGTCATAAAGGCCAAATTGACGCCGCCTTCCAATGCAAGGTTTCACCCAGATTGTACGTCGCATTCTACCCCTTCTTCTGTATCTAGCATACTCAACTGCCATCTGTAACAAATCTTGGTGATGTTGCAGCACAGCAACCTCCATCTCTGAACTGCTGGTACAAACTGATACAGATTTGGAAATAACCCCCATACGCTGGAAATACGCATGTAATACACATGGAATAAGTTGGCTGCACGCTCAGAACACGTTAGGCATCAATTGAGTACGTTAGACTGTCGTTAGAACTACCATCATAACGTTAGCCATTCGAAAGATACACGTTAGACAAAGGTTCATTATATGTTCATCTAATGCTAGATTTCCTGGACGTATGAGTAACGTACCTTCAGCGTACCTCTAGCGTGTTCAGCGTATGAGGAACGTATGAGGAGCGTAAAATTCATACGTCGGCATACGCTGAATTTTTTGTGCATGTTCGTAATTGTTTTTGGCCGTCAGCGTATATTAGCGTACACCGACGTACCCCGGATTACTAAAAACGTATTCCAGCGTACCCCTAGCGTGTTTCAGCGTATGTCAGCGTATGCCCAAATATTCCATACGTTCCTCATACGCTGACTTTATACGCTAGAGTGTGACAGCGCCTTTAGGTGCAATAGTTATGGGGGAAGATTAAAATTGACAATAGACAAACATACAGCTCAAAAAGCAATATACCCCTTTTTTTTGGATCCAGGAGCATAAAAAGATAAACGAAAACATTTCGATAGTTGAAAGTGATAAATACGAATGAACTTTTAAAAAATTGTTTGTGTATGTGTGTGTGTGTGTGTGGTGTGTGGATGGTGGTGTGTGAGTGTGTGGGTGCGTGGGTGTGTATGTGTGTGTGAGGGTGTGTATGTGTGTGTGAGGGTGTGTGTTTGTGTTTGTGTGTGTGTGTGGTTTGTGTGTGTTTGCGAAAATATTGCTACGTAGTTGTTTTTTAAACTTAAATCCCTCTCAATAGGTTGCTTATATCCATTGCAATGAATTTAAAGTGAAACAGCACCATGTATGTAATGACTCTACAACAACATGCATGACTGCAGGAAAACAATATGAGAAATGCATCTAAGGGAGGACAGTAGGAGTCTCAAAATGGAACATTTAAACGTCACTATGTCCAAATTGTACAACATGTTTAAATGAGTTTTTTTAAAATATGCAAATTAGATTTATCATTTAATACATTATAACACACACTGAAAGAGTAATTTTATACTGTGAGATAGGCTGTTAAAAAACACAAATAATGCATACTTCGTTTCCTCCATCACAGATCACACTATAATGCATACTATCTATATATATATGTGTGTGGATGTGTGTGTGTGTGTATGGTGTTGGTGGTTGTGTGTGTGTCTGGGCGTATGTGTTGGTGGTGGTGGTGGTGGTGTGTAGGTGTTGTGTGTGTGTGTGGGGGGGGGGGGGGTCGTGTGTGTGTGGATGCAAGTTGTTTCTATACAAAAAGTTAACGATGAAAAAAAATATAAGTGTGTGTCCTTGGATGTTCGTGTGTCCTTGGATGTCCGCTTGTTATATTTTCCATGTAATTCCAGCTACTAACACGGTGTGGAGTCGGGAATAATACAATACAGCCGTGTATTTATCACTACTTTGATATTATGTTATCAACCCGGACAACGATTTCTTAACAACACAGTCTATCCCAATATGTTCGAGATATCGCCGACTAATTCTATATACGGTCATACTATGTAAATGCAGAAATCATACACCAGAAATTCATCAAAAAGCTGACAATACGCTGAAATTTAATTGTGTCAACTTGTATATTTTCTCATTTGTGAATGGTTTGCTCGTTTCAATTATTTTTTTCTTGATGAAACTGAAATTCTTCGAGTTAAGATGTATGACCTCAGGATTCTCGTTATTATCAAATGTGAAAGACACACTATTTTGGTGCTGGAAGTTCAGTACTAGTTATTCACTGTCATTGTGCATATACAAAATGATACAATTATCTGCTTGATTAGGGTATTTACAACAAAACCATTTTCATACAGGTTTGTGCTTTCCAAATTATTAAATGACTCAAGGTAAAAAAAAAAAAAAACACATAAATGACTCAGAGTAACACTTGTTTGGTTTGTGAAGTAAACACCACTGACGTTGACCCAAATAAGCTGACCGAAAACTGATTTAGCCTCGCTTTAGGTTCAGACAACAGACAACTTATCATATGCGGTCATTTTTTCTTCTTCAAAGTGTGACATTGTACTCCTTAAAACAGTAGAGAAGACTTCACATAATTTATCTATCAGTAAGGTCTTACAATGGATGGGTCTGGATTTGCAGGAAAATGGATGGATGAGTGTGCCATAGGGGAGTGCAAGGGCTTCGACACATATTGTACTGCAATAAGTAAGAGCATTTTTCTAATTTTTTCCATAACCTTGATTAATAACCACCTGTTACACTTTTTATACCATTCAACAAGTTATCGTCTATATGTATAGATGTAATACCGACATGCAAATGGAGACTTAAATTACTAGTTCTGGCGTAGTTGAACTTGAGTGTGTTAACTACATCAATACTATCTTATTGCTTTCTCGTTGATGATTTGTGTTTGTGTGTGTGTGTGTTGGGAAATTAAATGTCATTGCAACAGCCAGTCATGTAAGGACGGTGTCAAGATTCAAGAGAACAATAAAAAGAGAATAATATCCAAATATGTTATCAGTGGATACTTAAAATTAGGGACTAACATAATAAACTATATCTCTTTTTCTATTGTTATTAAACAAATTAGTACAACCTAGTGTCATTCCCCACTGTATCTGCATATATATTAATCAAATGCATAAAGACCCTATGATTATTAATGATCTTGAAATAAACCAACAGATATCTCTAACACATTTGCAAGAAAAGTCTGTCCCAAAATGTTAACAAAAGATATCATTGCGGCATTTGAATTGTATGTGATCTGAAAAAAGTGAATAATCGGTAATATGGACAATTTACTGCAATGGCATATTCAGGCGTGTAGCAATAGATTAATCAATTCTGTGTACATAAGTAAAATTTCATGGAGCGATGCTTTTTGGAACCCCAAATTTTTCTAATTTCTATATGGATTTTAGAAGAATTTTAGAAGAACGTCAAGCACAGTAATGCTCGGGGTTTCATGTCCACAGCAATGTCCATCAGAAAGGTAGAACAATCGGAAAGGCGATGAAAAGATAAGTTTCAAGCGTTGCCATGGCAACAACAAAAACCTGCCGTATTTTCAATGTTCCCTTCAGTAAAGGCAAAGAAGATAACAATGGATAAAACAAAATAGATTGTGCATTATTGGTACTTGCGTTGTATTGTGATGAAATATATTGAATATATATCGAAATCAATGAAACATACTTTCAAAAGAATTTTCAATTCAGAGTTGCCTGAAGAGGAGATAGAATATTACAAGGATTTGGTCGGAATTCAAGTCGTTACAATTAATGGCAAGGAATGGTCATACACAACAGAAGTTGGAAATCAGAAAAAAACGAACACATTTAAGATCGACGAGGAAAATCCCAAGGACAAGGATTTTGGAGGTTATGATTTCCAGGTATGTAACTTTGTTATTGTATGAAAGTCGACGTGAAGTGACCTTGTTAAGAGATTAATATCTACACTTCCTCAATTTCATTAAAGGTGTATAGTACCTCCCAATCTGAAGCCTTAACTTAAATGAAAATATAAGGCATAAAGTAGTGGGCTACAAATCACAATATGTAGTCGCTACATATCATTTATAGGTTTAAAATTCAGTATGTTACAATATCAAAACATCCCCATTCGTGATTATTATAAATTAAATTTTCGGATATCTTTAAACATTGCCTCTGCCTTGGAGAGAAAAATCGTCTATGAACATTCATTTATGAATAAGAATTGCATCTAACCTGAACTATACGATTACAAAGTTCACCAACTAACTGGGGTATGCAGGAAGTCTAGCTTCAACTGGGGAAAATTCGAGACACCTTGTTTGTGCATAAATATTTGACTTGCATCATGACAAGTTTGCCACAAAGTCACATGCGAAAAGATCAGAATTCAATTGTTGTTGATAATATATTATCATCAAGATAATATACTTTCACAAACTTTGTCTGTCTTCATCCAAATCATTTGAATGTATGATAATTGTTTCTTCATTACAGATCCTAACAAATTTGCCCCCTCTGACCTAGAATATGGGTCAATGTCATTTCGTCATACAAGAAACCATACAAAGAGATATCATGAATCTAGACATTTTGGCTATTGCGAAACGAATAACGTCATACTACGGCATATTCTCCCTGTAACGGTTGTCTCAATAACATCACAAATATCTTTGAAGACCTCTGACATTACATTACAAAACTATTCCATAACCCAATATTTCTCCGGACAGTGCACGGTGTATATAAACAAGAAACTATATGATATACATATAAACCCAGACATTTGACCAGAGAACACATGCTATATACGGATGTGCCGAGACATGCACCTGTGCACACTATTCATGTTTAAATGATGTTTTCTTAAGATATGCAATCTCACATTCATGATAGCAATGTTTGCGCATATGCTCTTACATCACTATCTGTACTAAAAAAACCAAGAACAATGAACTTAACTGATATCAAGGATTACTTGTCATTTTTTTCATCCATGCACCGCTGTTAAGTTTTTGTCAATGGATTGTGAAAAAAATTATTGAATAGATTTCATCACAGTTTAGCTTGAAAATTAATTACCAAATACTCAGATGTCATTCATGTCTAAAATGCAAGCTCTCCAGACCATCCAGACACAATATTACACATGTCACATCACATACGTGGATACAAACTCAAAGTTACGTACTAAGATAAGAGGAGTTATACCAAGATAAAAACAATGTACGAAAACAAAAAATGAAATAGGATATTTATCGGATATACTAATTATGATGCGTCTAAGTAGTATCTTTTGTACAGTCTTCGAGATTGCAGGTGTTAGACACGGCTTGTCGCCTACATTTACTAAAATACGGTGCTTTTGCACCCCACTCAACCAAAACAAGAAAACATTTCAAAGTTTTGAGGCAATCGCCCATTAATCAATTAGCAAAATATGTTTGCGAATGTTTTATTCCCTGAAGACTTGAGCTTTAGTTGAATGCGTTGACTCATCTTTTGTTCATTTTCAGTTGTTTCCGAAGTTAATTAATGAAAAGAAAATGATTGAAGAACAAACGACTTGGAGGTCTAATGAAGTTATTAAAACTGTTATGGAAAGAACCCTCAATGAGGCCGGAGACAAACAAGATATCGTGAGTTGGTTTACTTGTAAATCGTAGACATTGTATATGTCAACATCTCTCCTTGAGCGACAAATCTTTGTTTTAATTGTGTGGGGCAAATTTATATATAAAGAAAATCCTCAGTTCCTAAGCTGCAGGATAAATAAACCTGAGTGAACTTTATCCCGTTTTTACTTTTGTCAGATATGAAATCATGTACATTAATTTTGTTATGCAAATTGGTTTTGAAGTTTACAGACGATATCCACAGTAATTGTTTTTTAACGAAGTGTGCTTTCATAGAGTGATGGCTGTGGAATATCATTAATCAACAGAATCTATAACCTTATTTGCAAAATGCTAGAGTGGATAATCAAAATTTCGCGATATTTACATTGTATTGCCTGATGGACCATCCATAGTTTGAATCAGTTAGCTTTATCAGTTCTAAAATTTATCATAATGAAGAAGACATTATGTGTTTGGAGATTTATATTCTATAGCATAGACGTCATATCAAACGTTTTCAATACTACACCGCCATGGGTCTGTCAGCATCTGTATAAGGATGATTTTAATCGTGACAATCCGAAGGACCATCCTCATATGAAATATAGTGTGTGATATATATCTTTGTCCTATCAATAAATCAAGAGGCAAGGGGACATAATTCTCTCAACACTTAGATCAGTAGCAAAGAATTGACAAGCAATATGTCAAAAGGTTTAGAAAGAGTACGTGATGACTGTAGAGGCACTGATTCGGATCATAATGTTGTGTAATTAACCTATTTATCGTTCATGGTAATATACCAAAAGGAGATATGTTATAATGTCCTTACTACATTTAAAGTGAAAGCGACAAAGTTAATAATTATACTTCAGGAGCGAAAAAAGTGGACAAGTTGAATTGGAGCAAAATATGCATCATTGCCATTTTTGTGTCTACGACATCGTAAGAAAATTAAATTCCTGATTCTGTACGGAATCTTGTTATCATTTCCTTGTTATCTTCATCAGTATCACTTTAAGCATCTTCTTGATTAATTCTCTTACTACATTGGTATTTACGTGTGCGTTATTTATGGTCAGAATATGCATTGCCAACATCTACATTTTCCCGTGTAATCTGAGATTTATATAATTCTTGTGATGAATTGAAAACAGCATTCACTTGTATTCGTGAGAGGTAAGTATAATGTAAGTCAAAAAGAGATGTAAGTATGTAACATCAGTAACAAGAGAACCGTGGCCAGAAAAAAAATCATTTACACAGCTATATCTGCATGTTTACACTCCAATGTCTCATCATTTTCGTATATTCTAAAGAAAAAGAAAAAACGGCATCTAGTACATTTGTTGATATTGATTCAGTCTTTTTTTCCGATACAGGTTGTCACCGAGGTAGCTACTGGAGCGCGTTTGGAGGTTGTTATGGTCAAAGTGTGATATGCAGAACCATAACAAGTATAAAGTTCGATATACCATTTTCACAATTCTACTCAAACGTCGCAGGGATGAATCCTGTAAAAATATAATTGTTTAAACATTAAAATGCGAAGAAAATGTTTAGATTTTGTTTTCTCTTCTCTTTCAAAACGGTACTTTTTTAAAAGGAGACAAATGCATGCTAATCAGATGTATAATGATATATTTTAAGCGTTGTCTGAAAAAGCTGTATTACACAAGGCCAAACGAATCCTAAGAATATTTGTTAATAGAAATAACAATTGAATTACAACAAAACTCCATTAAGTCGAACATAAGTTCGAAAAATCCGAGGACAAATAACAAAAATTATTTTCAAGAACACTGGTCGGGATCAAGCGACCAGTGCGACGAATAGGGACACTGGGAATGTATGTGCTAAACAAGAATGATTTTTTAAAAGGGTGTAAGATATCAATTGTAATGGAGTTTATGGGACATACTCTACAAATTAAGAAAAGTGAAATGCAAATAAAGCTAATAATCAAGTTCTCCAAACTAATCCGCAGTTTTCTGGTAACGGTCTTTTGAATAATAGTATAAAACCAGGACAAATATATGAACAAAAGAAACATTTACACGGAGATTCCTGAAAAAGTACAAGGAGGATAAGGCCAGGTGTTCCGGAAGAGCAAGCGTCTTTCGCTTCATCGACGTCAACCGCCATGTAAATCATGGTAAATCCAAGTAAGTAATGCCATGTTCTCAAATGATTATGAGGTATTCAACAACAGGACCATCACGTCTACTAAAGAGCAACAAACACATCAAACTTGATATCGCATAAGGGATCACGATGACGATCGTCGCCCTTCCAGGTCCATTACATTAACCTGCATATCTGTTTCAGATATCTTGAAATGTGCGTTTCTTTTGAATTATCTCACCTTGTATCTGACAATCAGCATATTCACAATTGTTAACTCCCGGTTTTTGAAACTCCTGTGTTGGATTACGTACATGTCTGTTGATCAACATTCTCATCATCAGGCCTGATAATTCAAAACTATAAAGTAATTATCTTTTAGTTTTTCGCTGTTGGAAAACATGGAAAATATCCCTCCTACAATCGAGGCTGTCGTCATGTTTTGGTATATCATCAAACTTGTTAATTCCTTTGGACGCTTTACAAAAAAGAGATGACAAGATAACATTATTTTCGATCTGTCTCCTTCACATGCAATGTCATGTATTGTGAAATGGTTCTCGCTCAGCTTTTATTTCTGAGTTGATAGCAGACTTAAAATTTGTATATAAATAGCCACATAAAATACATCACATTAATTACCAAGTATTACATTCTTGTTGCGCGAATCGGCCTGCCAGTATGTTTTGAGAGTGTGATTTCCAAAAACCGCGTCCATGGTTAATTTTCTCTGGCCTGTTTACCAAAGCAGCGATCGATTTCGAAGAGATCCATCTTATTAAGGATTTGAATCACCTCAACTCAAAAAAATGTGAAGTTAATTATTTCAGGCGATTAGGCAGAAAACAATCACCTAGTGACTAGAATCCAGCCGAGTTTGTTTACTAATAATTAGTGTCTCTGTTACTCTTTAAATGTTAGACTTGATATTTGACTCTAGTACCTTCAGGCTAAAAAGTAGACTTACGTTTCGACATGAAACTAGGTCACTTTAAACATTCAAGGTAAGTAGGAAACTTTGAAAAACAACGCTGAGCGACTGGTGTTAGACGAACGTACCGTGAATAAGGTGTGTGTGTCTGCTGACTTTGCTAATATTGTTTGGCAGTAATCTTTCGACTTAGTAATTTCGCAATACATCGATGACCACAATCAAGTACGTTCCGCTTCATATAACACGTCTCCATTGCAAATGCTCATAATTTCCGAAGCCTGCATAGACGTAAGCATCTAATCAGTAATTCTAGACTTATTGTTATATATAGGAATGTGTAAAATATATGTATATATATATATATATATATATATATATATATATATATATTTATTTGTTTACAATTGCTGTGTTTTCCCCCTAATAAAACATAAGAATATCGACTGTGTTTATACTACAATAAATTTAGTACAGAACGTGCTAGATGATGACGTAACAATATTGACGTAGGAATACATTTACACACAAGTCAAAGGTTGCGGCCCATTCATGTTTACAAACAAAAACCACGTGTTGCTAGCATTGACCAGTTCTGTAGATAAAATTACTACACACAAACTATTCCATTTGTATGACCGATTTCCTTCAGAAAACATGAAGAAAATAGTTGAAATCGACGAACTATTTGTTTGGTTTCCGAGGAGAAAAAAGTCTAGCTGTCTTGGAAGCTGTTCCCGGAATTGAACGTCATTTTCACTTTCGTATTTAATTACTTGGAAATGGCGAAACTGAAAGTATTTTACTGGATTATTTTTTAAAGTAAAAAATTGTAAATAAAAGGATTATCTTTAATTTTTTCTTTGTTTATGAGGTATTTAATTTATCAGGATTCGAGTTATAATGCGGAATCTAATTGCTATGAAAATATTTTATTCAGTGAAGAGACGTGTTCTGGGAAGTATTTAATCATGCCGATATATAACTTGAATATTTTTTTAACTTCTTAAGACAAACTTTTGTCTGATTTATAACTTTAATTTACATGATTAACGTTAAAAGATCCAGCTGCAAAGCAGAAGACAAACCACCTCCATTCTCACTGACAAAAATCCACTTCCTTTTACTCATGTTCTTCCAAATATCCAATCACACCTATATGTGATGTGTGTCCACTTTTATACAGTTGTTCTATGTATAATGAAAATTTACAAATAATGTCCAGTTACGAAGCCACCTCCATATCACACATCTTACTTCTTATTGGACTAAGATGTTTTACGCGTCATACTGAAAGTCATTGTTTGTCCTGATTCAAGGTGAGTTATTGCCTAAAACATAAAGAAAACAATTGAGATAAACACAGATCTTAAAGGCGTTCAATCACTTACAATTCTCAGTATCGAACGAAGTATCTGTTAGAAGTATATGGCGAAGAAATTTGTTATGTGCATTTACATTTATCTTGCAACCACCACACGTCAGCAGATAACTAACCCCACATAAAGCAATGTTTTATCCGTTAGTAAAAACTGCTGTATCCGTCAATACAAACTGTTTTAACTGTCCAGACATACTGCTTAAACTGTCAATAAAAACTGCTTGATCCGTCAATACCAACTGTTTTAACTGTCCAGACATACTGCTTAAACTGTCAATAAAAACTGCTGTATCCGTCAATACAAACTGTTTTAACTGTCCAGACATACTGCTTCAACTGTCAATAAAAACTGCTTGATCCGTCAATACAAACTGTTTTAACTGTCCAGACATACTGCTTAAACTGTCAATAAAAACTGCTTGATCCGTCAATACAAACTGTTTTAACTGTCCAGACATACTGCTTAAACTGTCAATACGCGCTGTTTTAACCGTCGAGACAAACTGCTCAATCCGTCAATACAAAGTGTTTTATCTGTAAATTCAATCTGCTTTATCCTTCCAAACTAACATCTTAAACGGTCAAGAGAAACTGCTTAATATATCTATACGAATCATGTGAACTCTTTTAGAGTTGAACTCTGACGTTCTAAGTTTCAAGCTAATATAAAAAGAAGTGAGTAAAGTTTAGCAGTATAGTAGTATCTAACGAAAAAGATCCCTTAGGTATGTTTTAGAAATAAATGTACGACGTGAAAGTATGATGAAATTCAATGTTATATGTTTAATCCAGTCTTGGAATAGCTGCAGTCGTCAGCTGTTTCACAGTCAAACTATCGTCTGTCATGGCAATCAGGAAAAGATATAATCTACAGTTATCCTACCGATATTTTACAAATAAGTGGCCATACAAACTGAAATCTACCAGCCATTATCGATCAATTCTGAATCACAACAAAGTCGTTCGACGTGTACGCCATTAACCGTAAAATAGACAATCCGACAAATACAACCAAAATATCATTCGGAAATAGTGCAATGAAACCCTATAGTTTATGATGCATTACTCCTTATCAACAAGAAGGATATTTGCAAAAAAGATGTTCATCCTTTATAAAAAGCATAAGTTGATGACGTTCTCGGTATCTCTGAAAGACGTTAAGTTTCTGTGTATCAGAGTACAGCTGACAAACTTGGTATTTTTGTCCGAAAAGTATTCCTGGATTTACTAAATCATTGGTCAAGCATTTAAAATGTTTATCATCAGGGAAAAATGTATTTGCGTGATATTTTTATACATATATAAGTCAAGTTACTCTGTCGACAGAAAAGAGTGTTACTATATGGTAACTGTGCCTTGTAAAGCTTAAACACGTGAATATAATTTAAAGGCATTGACAACATCCAACGCGAAACGATATATCAGGCACATGCAGAAAGGTACACATTAGTGTTAAATGGTTGCAGAATAAATAGAAAATATTTTAGTATCTTATAATACAAGGGTTTAATTTTGGCTCAGGACGGAAAGACAAAGGTAATTCGCAATCCCGTCTTCCCTAACCCTCGCCAAATATAAAAGTGATATTGTAAGATTCTAACTATATATTCTTTATATGTTGAGTAAATTTGGTTGTGGATTTACGTCCTTGCAACAGCCCAGATCATGCAAAATCGCTGTCCGCTGTTATAATACTTTCATTGTAAAATAGCACAGCCTAGACACGGTAGCATAACATAGGAACTGGCGACAATGTATTGACAAGGGATTATGTTCTTGGTGATGACCATGATCAGTGAACACAAAATTGCGACTCAAAGACTGAGGACATAACGGCTAAGGTGAGCTAAAAATAAAGGATGTAAATGAAGCTGGTGCAAGTGAATATCCTTACACAATTCATAGTATCGTTCACAACTGTCCTTTCCATCCGGGTTTTAACTTCACGCCCTGAAGGAAGCCAAGTATCGGTCACCTCGACTAACTTGTTAGGTTGTTCCAGTGTGGGCGTAGTCTATAAACAAAAACGAATATTTCAAAAAGTCGTTAACGCATGACTTATACCGCAAGAATCTGAAGTTTTCATTGTTGGTTTCAAGGGTTTAACAATTTGAATATTTATTCCACATAAAGATACATATACGCATTTTATGTTTAAGAATTTTCAAGAACAAAAAATAGTAATTTGAAAAATTTTGATTTTTTGCTAAGCAATTATGCAATAAAAGTTCACTTTTCAAAAAGAGAAATATGAAGTGATTTAGTTACCAAGTATTACATACTTCATTAGAGTTTTAATAACTCTTCTTGGTGCTGGATATTAAAAGTTAAAAAATGATCAGTAATTCGATCTCAAGAACTATAACTACACACTTGCAACCAATTACGGTGGGGTGGAGATGTTTAGAAATTCTATTACATACAATGGTTTTGTTTCCTTCCATGTCGATATCTTCCGGATTGGTGACACCAATTTGTAACACGTGCGTCTGAGTGGTGTCCCCAATTGTCAGATCATATGTCCACGTGTCACCATTTATCTTGTACGCGATAGCCATTTTCAAATCTTTATACATCAGCTTTCCTTGGGGAGTCACACCTATGTCAAAGAGATGTACAACAAAAATAAGTTTTCTTGGTCTTAACGTGTCAACAAAGCATGAAATATATGTTAGTTTGTTCCAGGTGACATCTCTATAAGAGTGAACGTTTGGTGAAAAGTTAGGCCGAAACAATCGAAATACTTCGAATTAAAAGGGGTCATCGATTAAAAATTCAATTTCAAGTTTTTTATTCAAGTTCCAGATAATGAAATTCGATTGTACACGATAACTCAGCCAGCTCCTCGGATGTAACACAACACAGCAACAAGTTCTAATAGATATAAACGACCCCTCGGAGAATATACATATATTGACAAACACATTCAAATTAATATAATGCATAATATAATGCAAATAGTCGTAATACCAAGGCCACGTCAACTGCGAGAAAGAAAAGATTGCATAAAAAAAAAAAACACACACACAAGTGAGCAGCACCTTTTAATACAAAGTTAGAGTTGGATACAGTAGAGCCAAAGGATAAATGGAACTGCATCGTACATCTCTTTCGTCCGTCTAGGACTCGTTAGAGATGCTAGGAGTCCTAGTAGGCAACAGAGGAAAAATATAATATAATGAATAGATAGAATAATAAAAATCAAGTTTGCATCAGCCCTATAAGTCATTAGATTGAATATTTTTATATATCTGTTAAGTTTAGAACAACGTCAAGTACATGTGTATTTTCGAATGTATATACTCGTTTCAGTAACAATTAATATATATCAACATACCAGATGCATTTGTACTCACTGTCCACAGTTTTGGTTATGTGTAAATAATTACCTCTGGGTAGGTCGTTAGCAAACTACACACAATACAGGAAATAGTTGGGCAATACGGTAAGAATAACATAAAACAATGCGTTTTAGCAGAGAAAGTATTTGTCTCCCTTTTTTGTCCTCAATAAAGATAACCAAACTAAGTGTTCATTTTATGTTAAGGGATTAAGAGAATCTTTCACCCCTGCGTTTTATAGACAGGGATATCTCAAACCGAGGGCTATTTTTTCACAGTTTATAGCTCAAGGCTTCACGTAGCACTTACCGGCTTCCGTTCAGCAGCAATATATTTGAAAATGAATTGTCTTCGTTAATAGAAACAGGTGTCAATACTATCTCATATGTGTACTGACAACGCCTTTAAGACCATTTATCAGCCTTCCTTTTGGGTGATACAATAATGAAAATACAGAGATGTAATCTTTAGGTAGTTACACATATACCTAAACATTAAATAACTTCTTTTCAAGTGTTTACCACATGCATGCAAACAGTAAAACCATGAATTCAATTTGGATAACATAAATGTCATAATCTTTATGTGAGGTTATTCCCTCTACAACTGGTAGTGTTTAGCATTTTATCTAAATTGTCTCAAATAATTATGAATTATTACAATTCTATTTACGATCTTCACTCATTATCTGGCTGATGTGTATATTTGGTAGTAATTGTATGAAGAGGGTTTTCATAAGTTATGCCTGTTGCCCAACACCTTTAGTCAGCAAAATCATGACAATGAAATATTCTAAAATAAAAATAAAAAAGGAAAACAAAAACAAACAAAAGTGAACGTGTAGACTTACCCATAGCATCACAAAATCCATCATAGTTTTCAGATTCTCCTTTAGTTTTGTCATCAACCCAGTGGCCTTGAAACACCGACATTTTGTATAGTATTCTTTATATAGTCTTTCAGAAAATTTGAAAAGTGTGCATCCAAAGTTAAAAGTGGAATCGTTCACAAATGCATATCCACATACATGTTCTCATTCATTACCTAAATGGATGCAGGTTTACAGGTAAAATAAAGACTTACGTTAAGTTCTATAAATATTATCAAAATTATTTACAAATCGTCGGCTATACTAGACACTAGCATAGACTTTTTAAACTCTCAGTTAACACACATAGGTTAAGTCGTTCAGTTATCGTGGCCAAATGTCTATTTCCTAATCCTACGTGTAACCAGACTTAATCTCAGTTAATCTCCTTTAACTCTTTCATTAATGTATTGCTGATAGAAAAACTACTGCTTTGTTTTGAATATTTGCTAAAGAATACTTAACCAATACACAATACACACATATTCCCTTTTCGGAAACAATTACTTACAGTAATACTTATTAAGTTTCAACTTATAACTTACGTGTATATTAGTCCTCCAGTGTTCTGAACACGTATCAAAAGTTATATTTTGGAGTGTGAAGGCCATAAAAAACAACACAAAACGTAGAAAAAAAATTCAGTTTGGAAATAAGGAAAGATTTTTTTTTAGTAATAATACTATCAATAATATTGGTAAAACAATCAAGCCAAGTGTTCATGGTATGTGGATGTCTGGGAGTTTGTTTGAAAACGACTAACTTACGGTTTACTGGTTGCTCGGTTTGAAATTTGTTACAACCTAAACATCTGATAATATTATTGGCGCTATGTGTAGTGTAGTTTCCCGAACAATATGAGTAACTGGACAGGACTTTCGATGTGGAATAAGAGTATTGAAATATTGAGGAGGAAATAATTTGTAAATTCAAAATTTCAAAACGTGTTTGATAGTGATGTCCATTTCGCGTCTATCATATTTTAAAGACGACCCCGTATGCATACAAAGACGACCCCATATGCATACAAAGTGTATGCTTGTATTGTTGTTGAGCGTTTCAGGAAGCGAAGCTATGATGTCTTTGTGCAAGCCTCTTCGCGCTTATGCCGACTTGAAAGTCAACAATATACTGTTGAAGCACTAAGGAGAAACCACAACATGTCAGCGACAAAAACTGTCTTTGCACCGCTACAATTCTAAGAGTTGTCTTGTCAATAAAGACCAAATGTGAGGTAGCATAAAGAGTGGGTCAGGCGAAAAAGTATATTTGCTTTCAGAGAAAAGATCACATCCTAAACTAAGTTGCTTCTTGTCGGCAAAATCAATCATGCGTATATTTGTACTTAAGTTAAATTTCTTTCAATCAATATTCTAACGACATAAACATTGCGAGTTGGTAAAACATTATTCGATACTTCACTGCAAGATAGATTGTCTGGAATGTATTAATTGTGGAGTCGTTGTTTATCAGACTTCGAGCATGTCGTGCCTCAGCCATTACATTGAGGACGTTAACAATATCCCGTGATCTTGAGAGACACAAGGTACACGTGCTCTCATGTGGAGACAATAATGAGGTAAACTTCATTGATCGAGGTAAAATGCGATTGAGCATGCCGATCACAAAATACAGTAATCGCGTTACTTTGTCAATTTAGGTTACATGTCCCAGAGGAGGGCAAAAGGTCGTAAAGATCGCAAATATCATGATGGTACATGTTTATAGTGCTATCACACTGAAGTATACCAGCAGAACACCCCACCCGTTCATGCTTTACCAACACCAGGCTATTAAGTCGTTACAC
The DNA here is from genome assembly GCF_031769215.1 of Ylistrum balloti. Lineage (NCBI taxonomy): Eukaryota > Metazoa > Mollusca > Bivalvia > Pectinida > Pectinidae > Ylistrum > Ylistrum balloti. The sequence goes on along the minus strand of NW_026782268.1, from coordinate 478,906 downwards.
AACCATAATGTTAAGCACTAAAGAGAGATGGAGACAAATTTCAACACCTTCATTACAAGGGACAATGCTCAAACAAATTCCAAGATGGAATGAAAAGATTTTTTTCTTAGAAAGAGATCGAAGATAATATCGCAAATTTAGTCGCCTCTTGCGTGAAATGGGGACGGCAGATACTATTGTGTGATTAAGGCGTTGGGTTCTGTGGCCTCATGGGTAAGTTTTATTTACAGTTCAGCTCAACTTTGCTGTAGTACAACGGCGACTGGTTTTTCTATTGTTAAATAAAATGACTGGTAAATACAGTGTAGTTTTGAGTGGCTTTGGTTTAGTACTTAATTGTAATAGCCCTGTAAAGAAAACGTCAGAACTAGTTCCGAGCTGTTTAAGGATGCATGCAAGAACGTATTAAAGTCTCCCAAATCCTCGCACTTGAACTCGAGGTCGCAATATACATGTATAACATTGTTTGAGTACACTGTATTTACAGAGCTATTTTTTTTACAAACATCATACTCCAGTCCTTCGATTATCTATAACACAGATATTTACAAACCTACACGGATTTTATTGTTAATCGTTTACACATGTTACAGTGTACACAAAAGGTCCATAATAATTAGCTTACCCAAACTTAACGGTTTTACAACACTGTTATATACGTGACAAGTCTGGATACGTACTGGCTAGGTCTCCCAAGTAACCAACACAACACTAACGATTTACCCGGCTATATATTTATTGTTTACAAAACGATAGAAAATTGAGAGTAATGCAGAGGTAATGAAAATAAAATTTCCTTTCTGACGGGATGAGATTTTAGACGATTCATTGCTGTGACATAAAGAGACGTCCATTTAATGTTTACGTTTATAATATATATATATAATGTGTGTCCGTACACTAGGGCTGGTCACGTGTTGCACCTTGCAAACAGAAAACCTTTAAATCTGAGTGTATGCAACTATTTAGTATCTTTTCTACACGTGTCCAACCTATAGATTTATGGCTTAATTAGGAAATATACTTAGTAGTACTCTTATATATTTAGAAAATAATTACAACCTACCTCACATTTATCTGTAAATCATTTCTAAATTGATATGAACCACGATTGAACCGCTAATATGTGCATAGATGAACGATAGCAAAGCTAGTCTAATTTTCCTGTCGCGCACACTTCGTGCGGATATCATGTAGCGTTGTGAGATCCCACAACTATAAGAGAAAATCATACAGTTTATACATCATTGTCGCAGTTTTGCAATGTCTGGTTTTGATGAGGTTTTCAACATATTTTATTTTGGATCTTATTAGATCATAAAGATATATTATTTCTTTTGTTCAGGATAAACTTTAATTTGAAGATTGAGACGGGTACAGGTCATAAAAATTCCGGACGCATCGATCTGGGTGGTGATCAGGTTAATATATTATGTGTCGGTATCAGAATTGACATTGTAGGCCATGCTCCCAGGTAATAATTCACTCTTTTCATCATGCATAGTAATTTGCATTGCCTTGTTACTCTGCACCCTCTAGCTTGTCGATAAATTTCAATTACGTAACAACTGTTTTGTATTCGGTTTCTTTTTTAAAATTTAAGTATTTGATTTGCTTGGTATTATACATGCATTATGCAAAGGAAAGGTACGTTTACATGTATGATGTCATCCAACTGAGTCTTCTAAAAACATGTTATGTTACGTTCTCAAATACACACGAAGGTGTAACAAAGGTATATTAATCACTCTATCAGTTCGTTGGATACAACCGGCTAAGATCGCTTTTAAAACGGTACAAACACATCCAGATCTACAACTCATTTCAGTTTGGTGATCACCGGCAAAATACTACTAAAAATAATAAGTTATAGTTCATACTTCACGTCTTTTTGAAATAGAAAGTTGTGTTTAGGATAACTATAATGCAGATTTAGTTAATTTTCACACCATAAAACAGTTCATAAAATAGGACACTTATTTGGTTGTCAATACGTCAAGGTCAAAAGCATAGATATTATGCAAATAAATGCAATATTTAAAAAGAAAGTAGCAAGGACGTTATAAATCATTCGTAGCCAATGGATTGAATGTTCCCAAAGGTACTCCGTAGTAAACGTACTCCGACAAATGTAATTAATACCGAGATTTACTACATTTGAAAGGTGTTAAACACCTGTGTGTCTCAGGTTCGGTACGGGTAGGCTGTACATTGGCTTTGACCTAGTCAGGCCCCGGTCTATCTACGTCAGTAGTTATGAACTTATTGTTATGCTGACCAGGGTCAATTTATTCTCACATCCAACTTCGAACAATGACTAGCTCTTATAGAGCAAACTACACAGCTGAATAAAATATTGAATCAATAGCACCAGATTACGACGTTACGCTTCATGACCAAATATGCCGGGGTAAGGCTTTTGCCAAGTTGCGCATACATAAAAATGCCTATTTCTTTCGATTGTACAAAAGACACACAAGAGAATAACATCTTTGCATATTTAAAGTAAGATACAGTAGATCAAAACAACTTGTTTAACTGCACCATATAGCTGTTTCGTCCTTCAAGGACTCGTCAGTAGGATATCATAAGTTTAGCAACTCATAATTTGTCTACAGAAACTTAATGTTTCAGCACTGGGTTACCTATAATTCGTATATAATGATCGATTAACTGATTAAGCTGTAGTTGAACCGAAACAAACTGTCTATCTTGTATACGCAGTATTGGGTACAGGCGAGTCGATATCATATATTAGGGGAGCATAGGTTAATCCACTTCTAACGTTTGCAATTTTGGTAATAACACATACATATACGTGTAATGAACAATCTAAATATTATATTATCATTTACAAATTAGGCTAACAAGATTAAAGAAATAAGATCACCAGAGTGTATTTAATAAACATCCGGAGAGAATGAAAGCTGACACACCTGACAAAATGTGATCACCCGGCAAGCCATGTTTGATCTCACCTTGCATTGTACTGTAGCTGTTAAACCAGGACCTGTCTACAGATACCGCACAAAGTTACCTGTGTTTTTCTAGTCATATTACAGCATCAACAATGTCGAAATTCTTTGGACAATGGGAGATGGACGATATTTGCGAGAAATCTGAGAATTTCATGGCATTTTGTGAAGCTGTGAGTAAGTAACACGCCTACATTTAATACATTTGCCGGTAGGTTTGTGGAAATGTCTATTTAAATTTGCAGGAATGTTTCTTTTAAATGCGAAGATTGTCAATATTTGTACAGCTAAACACGTATCCTTCCAGTGTTATTCATGTAGGTAGGTGGAAAACAACATTAACCTGTTGTTGTTTCTTGACTACGGTTCTCTTCTCAATTCCATAGTCAAGCATAAAAACCTTCTGACCTTTTTTCATTCAGAAACGTTTACCATAAAAATGTTTGAGAAATTCATGATAAACTCTCAAATCGCTCATTAAATTAAGATAACGCGTATAAAATATCAGTATCATTCAAATAACTGTGAAAACTGATTATATATATCATGATATAACATATTACACGTAGTGTATACAGTGCAACTCTCTTGAAATTAAAGAACATTTGCTTCAAACTATTTCTTTTTGACATCGTCATTTTTATCTTTACGTTGAGCGTGTATTTGATCGTAAAAGGCATCTAATTGTTCTAATTCGCCATTTGTCAATACTCCCTTCCCTCAATTTCATTTGTTGTTTGTTACAAACTATCCTGATAATACCAAGCTTTAGAGTCGAGAACCCATGGAAATATACAACAGAGTGCATTTTACGCTCCCTGTGTGTACCTTAGCATTGCAAATGGCCTAATGTCAGTATAAAGGAACTGGTGGGCTGTTGTGCTACATTGCCCAGAAAATGGGCCCGTCGTCCATGGACACTGGGTTTAAATAACCCAGGCTGCTGCTTAAATACGTTTTGACCCCGATAGGAAAGTATTAACTTATAAAGTCACTTTTAGTTTTAAATTCGACCATTTATTTATTGCTCTGCCAAATCCAAGTGCTACTTTTATTAATATTTTGAATACAACTCTCTCTGGCTTTTTGTGGGGCGGGAAAAAGGATAAGGTAAAAAGAAATATTATAACGAAGAACTATACTGAAGGTTGTTTAAAGATGATAATTATTAAAGTTTTTATTTGCGCATTAAAGTTAGGCTGGCTTTGGAGATTTTTCGTAAACCCCTAAGTTTTGTTGTCATGTATTGAAGGCTTGGGACCAATTGTTGATTTGTTAAGACAAAGATAGGCAACTCTTTCCTCTGATGACTCCTCTATGGTATAATTCTAAAATCTATTTTTCACAAAGACTGGTTCACTAAAAGTATTAGAGTGGTGAATTACATGATTAAAGATAAACGTTCAAGTATGTTTTATTCTTTTAACGAATTTATTGAGAAGTATGGGTTAGAAACTTTCTTACAGAACTTATAAGTACTTTTGGAAGCACTACTTATCCCTTTTACTATCAACAAAGAGTCTTTTGTATTTGGTTTTTTATCTGTGAGAAATGTGCATCATAATATTGACAATGAGATTAATATAAATATTAAGCAGTATATTTATAATACTAGGTGTTTAAACACTACTCTGAACATATCTACTCCTGTAAACTAAATAAAGGATCATCATAAAGCTAAAAATATATAGCAACTGGTAAGGGAGATCACTCCCTTGAACGTTTCAATGAACAGTGGAGAAACTGGAAAAAATACTCTTACTATAAATACATTTTTGTCCAGGGCAGGCAACACATTTTCTTTCATCCAGTAAGCGTGACTTTTCTTTTTGACACCATTTCCCCAAGACTCATGGCACGTGAAGATATTTTTTCTATCTTGCATAGAACTGCTTACCCGAAGACAATTTCTCTTGTCCTTCATTTTACTTTGCCTGTTTCCACCACTTCCTTTTTCTATCTTATCTCTACCTACTTCTACTATTTTCAAAAAAAAAAAAGAAAAAAAAACTTGCTCCAAAGTAAATAGAGAGCTGTCTCTCATGACTTTTAAGTGTTTAAACTGAAGATCGGTGTTACAACTGCAGGATGTTGATGAATGTTGCAGCATTGTCTAATGTCTTTGGCAGTGATAGGTTGTTGATGGTAATTTCGATGAGGATGATAATGGCAATGATAGGGAATTTGATGATTTTTAAGTGTTTATGATGATGAAGACGATGATGTCGCAGCCCACGGACTGAACCCAAAGCCTCCCTTTTCTGACCAGGTAGAAAGTTCAACTTAAAGCCTTCCTCGTAACTTCTGATCCACAAAATATGACCCACTACTCTTGCCTCTACACTAATATCCTATTCCATGCAATAATCGAGGTCTTGGTGTAAAACGTATTATTTTCTGATGTCTTGCAGAAATGACAAAAGAGGAAATAGAATACTACAAGACGATGCGAGAAAATATAACTTACTCTGGGCAGGGTGAAAATTGGACTTGCGAGATTGCCATGGGCGACACGAAAAGCAAACACCAGTTTACACTTGGAATAAAAAATCCACCAGAGAAGGGCATTGATGGGTCAATCTTCAGTGTAAGTCGCTTGAATATTTGAATATTTTTTGTAGATTAAGCTCGCTCCAGATACGGTGCTTCTTCATAAAGTTAACAACTCGCTGAATTAAATGTTTCCTTCAATCAAGCAAATCATTGCACACATAACTTTGCTGTCACACGAGCGCTCAAAATGGCAAAATGATGCAAGAATGATAGGATTTGTATTGATGAAATGTATATAACCAACCTACTAAACAAACAGCACAAATGCTAAATAACTATCTACACGAATGAATTCTGCAATCTTCAAATACCCATGGCATGTCTGATGCCGTAACGATCTATACTGTAACCGGCTCACGATGAAGATTTCAACACATTTTAGCTCCACTACGAAGAAACTGACACATTTTTTGGATATTTTGGCATTGTTTGCTTAATTGATGAAACACATCTTTTGCTAATTGCTAATTTATGTTAGTTTCAAGTATACAGTTACTAGACATTGCGCTCCGATTTGCAAGAGGTGTAAAATGAAATAAGGAGTTGTGAAAAAATCCCCCTGATACGCAGTCTCGCTGTCTTGGGTTTGGTACCATGCAGTATGACTATGTCTAGAGATTATCAATTTTGGGAACATTTCGACGTTCAAAAAAGACCTTAATTCAACCAAAATGATTACCATCCCAGTATGGTATTTATGATTAAACAAAGTATCGCTGTTGCTATGCAAAACAGATCGACAATTTCTTTGCCAAACTTTCTATTATAGATTGAACCTAAGCTTGAAGCGCCAGACAGACTTGTAGAGATATCCACGACAAGGCTTCCTAAACACGATAAAGATGTGGTCACCGAGACCGTGCGGATCTTGACCGCTCCAAATAAAATGAAATCCGTATGTATTAAAATTTACAGCTCGTTTGGAACAATCCGACCTCGCTATTGATTTTATTTTATCAATCAAAAATGGAAAATATCTAAAATTATGCGTGTTTTTTTTATTTATAAAAGTGTTCATTTTCGGTTAAAAAGCAATTGCAATGAGAATTCAGATTACTTGGATAATCTTGAAAGTTTGAAACAAAGAATTTTTTGTGTAGCTTCCAATCGATATCTTTACTGACATTAAACAACGATTGTACTTGTTTTGTTCTTTAAATCTGGATTTACTTTTTTCTCTATCAAACAGTGCATCAACAAACAATAAGTAACATACGTATGTAACAAACACACGCGGAACAGTAGTAATTATTTTACACGGGGAAGATAATGTATTTTTTCTAGGACCAATGTCAGAACGGAAATTCTTCCGTCAGTCTACCGTTATGATTTAAATATACATTATTTCACTGACATATTTCTTTCCCATTAAGAGTATTCAGTCGAAAAGCATGTCTCTAAATGTTTTGTTGAAAGATATCATTTATCTCTTTTGCAGATTGTAAGAGACGTTGCATCAAATGTCTCAATGACGTTTTACGCAACACGGAAGTAATGTTTCCCATTAAATACTGAACTTCCATGCATAATGCACTAATGAAGATGGGACATTATTGAATTCCTGCGAATCACTAAAAGTTACTTAAGTGTACTAACGTGACGCAACCAAAATTGGAACTCATTATAAAGAAATAAGTAAACAAATTCTAACGAGTGTTTGTGTTTCTCTATACCTTTATCTTTCATTTTTTGCTTTGGTTTCATGTCAGCAGAGCATGTTTCTATATATATAGAACACAGTAAGGCATGCGTGATTTAAAAATGCAAATCAGCAGGTAGGCGTACCCAAAATGGAACTCCTTTTGAAGGAATGCTCTTGAACATTTTTTTCACATTTTATAAACGTTCACTTTAAAAAAAGAGATTCTGTGTCAAACATTTTAGATGTGTTTTTTGAGTTACGTTACATTGTTAGGTGGCGTTATCTTAAACATTGTGTGATTAAATAGCTAAAATGTTCATGCTTTTATTATCAGATCACATTGATAATAAATGGTTTTGCCGGACTGTTATGTAGTTTTCTTTTTACATTATTCAGTTATTTACACATACGTATGCGAAAACGAATTTGTTTAGAATACTCAAAATAGCACAGTAAAATTTTGCAACTTCTATTGAATAATACAAGGTTTTTTTTAATTGGTTTGTTAAACTCTTCGAAAAATTCAAAAACAAGTGTGCCAAGAGATATTACAAATTCATATAGGTGTGCCATTAGTTTGTTGGAAAATCTTTCTATCAATCTCGAAGAAGTTGTCAACCAGAAACACGATCATTTTGGTGATTTCGTCATCCGTATATATCCGAGAGAGAGAGAGAGACAGAGAGAGAGAGAGAGAGAGAGAGAGAGAGAGAGAGAGAGAGAGAGAGAGAGAGAGAGAGAGAGAGAGAGAGAGAGAGAGAGAGAGAGAGAGAGAGAGAGAGAGAGAGAGAGAGAGTTCACAGTTCACCTTTATTAGAAAAGAAAGTTATCACCACGAATCTAAAAATCTATACCTCATGTCTCCAAGGCTTCAACATTTAGACCCTTATTTAGGCCCTTAGCATCACTTTATAAGGAAACAAACAGCTGTATGATGAAGTTTAATTCATTGTATGCCTCTCCTGTAATTCTTTCACTATGTTGTTCACTTGTGTCTTAAGTACAGCCAATAAGAGAACGGATGCGTTCTTTCAAATCTGAATGTGAAAAGCATAGGGTGTTGAAAATTGATCTAAAGTTCTTCAGAATATTTTAAAACCCAGGTATATGAATTCAGCTTCTTGAGTTATTATAATCACAATAAAACTGTAACCCAGATTTTATAGTACTAAAAATGGTAGTAAGTTTTGTAAGGTATGATTGAACTGCTTGATGAGTCAGCAATGCAACACTGTTTATATTGATTCTTGTGCAGTTTAGGAATCTAATGCAGCTTCGGAAAGACACACACATGCACTTGCCTTGCATACACCGAGAGATATTGAATGACCTCTGCTGTTGAAAAGACGTCAAACAATAAAACAATATAAACCAAACCATGACCACCAAAATTTATTCAAATGTAGAACTTGATAATATGATGAAGCAATGTGAAAAACACTTAATATGCAAACGAGTATTTTGATTTCAATAATGGTGAACGGCAAAGTTTGACATTTTGACCGATAAAAAATCAAAATCGTGCAAAGTGTTGGATATATTAAGCATATTGAGGATGTGTCGTGTAGAAAGTACACACATTTCATCGATAATTATCCTGAGGTGAGTCATTCAATGCATGTCAGTTATAAATACAGGTGATATTCAATATTACGTAATCTATTATATACTGATTTCGTCGGCCAGGTAAAACACTTGAGTGAAGGAGGTGTGAGAACTGAACGACATGCCCTGCAATATTTATTCATTTTCCCAAAATCCTAAATCAATCACATTGCAAAGTTGAATTTTACATGCTGCCCCCTCCCCCTCCCAACGTATATCTTGGAACCTTTATGTTTTCTTACTTTTCTACTTCACCATGTCCCCGTTGACAATGCTTCGAATTTTCCCCTTTCAGTTGACCATTTGCCCCTGTTATGTCTCTCCCCTGGCAGAGATATAACAGTCTTTAAATATATAGTTACTACTTCCTAAGTTCAGCATTCTGGCAATGTAATTACTTTTTGCCCATTGTCTATATATCGTGGCCAGATCGGGTGTCCTGCTAGAGGCCTTGGGTATACTTAAGCGAGGTAGCATTATAAAGTCATTAATGCACTATCGCAGGAAACCTTACATGAACATATCGTATGTCGCAACACCTGCGCTCATCTAGCACATTTAGAGGCCGTCCTTAAATGCTCCTGGTTGCTGATAGAACGTTCATCAATATCAAATAAATCATATTGGTACCTTTGGTATATTTGTTGTTATGGTGGCCATTGCTGATGCGTCTCAAAACGACGTCACCATAACTAGAAAACGAAGTAAAAAGCTGGCACACAGTAATAATTCCTACAAATAGTAACTCCACGAGGTTGCACATCTGGATGAATAAATGTTTCAATCAAAAACTTTTATAAAAGACTGAGATCCCTTTGTTAAGATACATGGCTTCTGCACACTGCATAACATTGATGGAAATTTACACAAATTATTATTACCCTCTATTGTCATACTGATTAGCGTGAATCTACGATTTTCTGATATATACACGGACTTGGAATTTATTTTCCAGCACCTTTACACTGTTAAATGTTAACTTTACCGCAACCATGAACAAAATACTGTTGTTATGCATTCCACAGAACATGATCAATATTATTATAAGAAATAAATAGTATGTTGTATCACTAGTTTTCTTGTGAAAATGCCATTCCTTATTATAACAAACATGTTAAGGGTGTTGAAAGTACCTTGACATTTTTTCTAGTTCAAATAATTTCATTCTGAGTCTCAGAATAAAGCAAAACCAATTTACGTATATAAATATGTATTTATATACATATATCCATTCTGCCAGCTCTTATTGAACTTATTGAACAGTCATTACATTTGAGGTACACGTCAGATTAAGCACTGTATGTGTAATTTACTTTGTAACCCATATTTTCACCCATGTTACGGAGTGACGTTTTATTGTACACGTATGCTAACCGGTTTCTGCCAAGTGTATATAAATATACAGGCTTTCCTTCCTTTAAGTAACCCTCACTGTTGAAATACTTGTTATCTGTCACTAGGTTAACCGTAATGGCCTGTCTTGTGAACTTATGATTTCCATATCATTTGTCGTCGAGTCTTTCCAAAGCTTCACTGTAGGTACTGTGGTATTTATCAAATAAATAGAAATTAATTATCGCATGATAAACTGATTATTAGATAATAATCAGTTGTTAAATATATGCACTTTCCACAGCAAAAAAATGTCATACCTAACAAAACGTTATCGCCCAGAATGCCATATTGATCTAACCATACACTGGACTTTAACCACACATTGTAAACTAGAACACTTCGGCGGACACAGGCCAAATCTGTGCAATCTAGTCAAGCATATTCATCATGGCCGAAACGTCCAAATTCCTGGGTCAATGGGAGATGGACGATCTTTGTGAGAAATCTGAGAATTTCTTGAACTTTTGTAAAGCTGTGGGTAAGTCAACTTTGTTTAATCTATAAAACTTGTTTATTTTAAACAAAGGGCAAACACCATGTCCTTCTTTGTAGAAATCCGAACTTGTTACAGGGTGTTGAAATATATAATTTTCATGTCAGCCTCAATATTGAAATCCTTGTCTTTTGAATACCGGGAAACTTGATCTTATTCTCCTTGTACATTTTCAGGAGTCTCCGTATTTGCTCATGTTTAGTTTATATATGTAGATATATTCTTGTCTTTGTTATAAACTACTACGCTCGAACATTGATTTAAGAAGTTTCTCTATTATGTCTTACCAGTTGTCTGTTCCTGCTATTCTACACTTCACAAATCTGTACAAACTGCCCAGTAGATAGGCTAATGATTTTTAGTAAGTATATAAGTAAGTTATAAATGATCAGATACGTTTACTTTACTAAAATTTTCTGAATTTGGAATGTGTAAGGGAAACAAAGGAGTCGTTTTGATAGAGACAGTGGCACTAACGGTGTTCTATGAATAGAGTCTCGAAAACTTGAGCAATGGTCGTGTAGCAAGAGCACGCTATCATCTGTCGTAGGGAAACCGACTTTTAATTTTGTAAAACAATAAAACGTTTGTACATGGTATAAGCTAGATGTATGAAACAAATAAAATCAACAACATAAAAACCCCACACAAACAAAGAACTGTTACTAAACTTGTCAACTGTTTCCTTTTGTCCTATTAGGGCTACACAGGAATGAGTATAATTAGTATACAGTCGAACTTAATAACTGTATCTGCTGCCTGATTGTATGATTGTAAGCAGTGACATTAAACATCAAGAAAATACGATCATAGTAATATAATCATAATTAACATTTAAACGGAGACTCCTGAAACAATACAAGGAAAATAAGACCAGATGTTCCGGAAGAGTAAACGTCTTTTGCTTCATCGACGACACATGTCATGTAAACCTTGGTCAATCTAAGTAAGTTTTGTCACATTCTCAAATGCGAACAAGGCATACAACAGGTAAACTTCCTCAAATCAAACACGTCCAGCTTCGTGTCGTACAAAGAAAAAGAATATTTCTCAATAATATCACTATAATGTCCTTAAAATTTCCCCATTGTTTTCAACCGCCTGCATCTATTGAACACTTATGTTACGAGTTTGTCAGTCAGTTGACGACTTCTTGCACGAAAAACGTGATAGTGGGTTACAAGTCACAGTTGATTACAAAGTCATAAGTTGGAGATGCAAGACTATTGTTATCCAGAAATGGAAAATTCACAGTAGGGTTATTGAAATCATCACGTATCGTTTTACGAAATGATCGAGATAAGCAGCTGATGAAGAAGAGTCTGTACTTTCTTTGATTTCCTGTTCTGGTAGATATATACAATGGACGTAGTCAATAAATTTCTTGTTCTTTAAAGACAAGACGTCATCAATATATCTGAAGATGAAATGAAACGACTTTTCAAAATCTTTGTTACCTGTTTTGATAAATTTTTCAATATGTTCATCCTCGTTTGAAAACAAAAACAAGTCAGCTAACAGAGGGGCGCAGTTGGTGCCCATAGGTATGCCAATAGTTTGTTTTAAGATATCACCACCAAACTCGACGAATATGTTGATAACCAGAAACTCGATCATTTTGATGATAAAAATTCTGGTATATTTCTTCTATGATTTGGATGTCCTTTTTCACTAAAAACGCATTAGTATAGTTCACAACCATATATCTCTAACGTCGTTCACCTTTCTTGGAGAAGAAAGCTCTCATAACAAGAGAACGAAGGCGTTGCTTTAGTTTACAATTGAGTATGGTAGTGTGCAAGGTGGAAAAATAAAATGTTCTTATAAAAGAAATGTTTTAACTTTAGGTCAGTATATTTTTCCTTTTCTAAAGATCTTTCTTCTTCCTAATGTTGCCCTTGAGACTGTCCCACATTTGGTCAGCACTGCAGATGGAGCATAAATATTGTACCATTGAATAGTGGTTGAATGCGATCAAACATTGGATATTTCTATTTTCTGCTTTTCTGGAGATCTTTCTCCTCTCCATTGTCTCATGTGGTTTGTTTCTTTCCCCTCACTGAGACATACTAGTCTTTACAAATGGTAGGACGTTAATCAGTACAAAACTGTACCCTCTTAACGCCCGTTTCTACGTGACTCTGCCTGTCATGTTTTGACATGGAAGAAAAATCCCAGATTCTGTACGGAATGGAAGAAAGTTTTAGTCGTCTCTCACGACGATACAGTGGAATACAAGAAACAGAAATCAGCAAAAAATCATTCTCATCCTGCCGGGGATAAGGACGCAAAGTCTATTAAAACAAATTAATATCTTCCTTTTATTATTGAGAATTGTGTACTTTCCTTGTCATCCAATATACACTGCTGTCAGCTTGTCTTTCATCGTCATATCTTACTTCGTTATTGTCCTGTTTTTCCACTTCTTGACGTGTTTTTTCTGATTTTATGTATGTCCTTTTCGGTTCGTTTCCTGAAGCCATGACACCGGACGAAATAGAATACTACAAGAAAATGCGTGAGACGATAGCTTACTCCGGCCAAGGTGACAAATGGATATGCGAGATTTCAATGGGTGAAAATAAAAGCAGGCATGAATTTACATTAGGAATTAAAAACCCACCAGAGAAGGGGATAGATGGGTCGACATTTTGTGTAAGTATTCCGTTCATATACAAAACAAAGATTAATAATCGTATTCAACCTTTTTCTGGCAAGACCTTTTACCGTATGTCGTTAATGTCTAATATATAGAGATGATAATGACTTTGATCTAAAGTACATTGTGAATTTCGTTTTAGTATAAAAATGTACCATATCAAAGCCGAAACTACTCAGGTTGAAACTAGAACTGTCCGAGGGCCAACCCAACCCCCTCCTCCTCACCCCACTGTGTCGTCACCTTCAGTGTTCCTACAGTAGAAGGAGCAGCCAGGATACATCGTTGCGTCTACAGACAGACGGATGGACGGACAGTCAACCTGATTATTGCTTAACCCCCCTTGCTTCGTTGCATAAATCTTAAAAATTCGTCAAAACAACCTGTGATATTTTCATCAACAATTCTTTTGTAGATTGAGCCGAAGTTAGAAACACCAGACAAACTCGTAGAGATAGCCACCACGAAACTTCTTGGACACGATAAGGAGGTTGTCACCAAGACCGTGAGGACTTTGACTGCTGCCAACAAGATGAAATCCGTACGTATGTCATTGATAGAACTATTTTCGTTTCCAATGATTAACGAAAGGTTCGATTTATATATCAATCACAGCAGTATCGTCAAATCTGGTAACAGATATTCTATGTTTTTTATGTGTCTTCATTAACGATAATCCAGGGGTTACAATCGCTTTCGCTCTCTTCACCCCTGAAACATGTCATGACAAAACTGAAAGCACAAGCGGAGTAATTTGATTGGTTCCATGATAAAAAGACTGACCAATCACAGGATGACACTCTCCCATTGGAGATTACAAAGGAGAAACACCCATCTTCAAAGCCATTACAATATACCGCTATGCGACCTCGAGATCCGTTTGATGTACATCAAATGACAAAATTAGTCTTTCTGTTTTGTCCACAAGGTGTTGCATATGGAACCTTCAATTTTGCCATGACATGTTCCAGAAGTGTAGAGAACAAAAGTGATCGTAACCTCTGAGGTCACGATAATGATGCATCATGGGATTATTTTATATGTTTACCAACATATGAAGTGACATTTTTTATTATTAAACCGAAGTCTGTTTGCGTCCTTAAAGTATCGTGTCAGCGACTACTTTAATACCTGTCATGAAAGACAGAAGTGCTTAATATCAATGCTTACAAAAAACAATTGTTAATGTTTTGTTTTTAATTTTGTTAAGTCTACAATTGACGCCGATTTTTTCTATGTGTTAAAGGGAGATAACTTTATTTCAGATTGTTACAGATGTAGCGTCAGGTGTCGCCATGACATTTTATGCAACACGGAAGTGATAACATTGTGAAATATAGAACGTTCGCGTGTATTCCATAGATTAAGACGAAACATTCCTATAAGTGATGTTGGTGCTTAAAGAATTCATTATTAGTTTGCAGTGAAATTTGTATGTTTACATTTTGATACCATGTGATAACGAAAGATTGGAAAATAAATATCATACAGAGAATGATTGTGTTTTAATTATCACTTACTCGCATATAATCAAAGTCAATTTCATGACAATTCAGCATTCACAAATATTGACTTAATCGACTGTGCGTTATTGTTTCCTAACTTAAGAATTGTCGATACTGATTTTACTAACAATGAGTGTAGCTAGCGTAACTAAGATACGCTGAAAACAACATTTCATTGTTGTATCTACGGTAAATATTATGGGATGTTTTATGCAAATTCACTGACAATGGGAATCTCAGGTAAATATCTGAATGTTTCTGTCTATATATTATGAGTTTGTAGTTCTGTTTATTAGAATACTACGGAGCCCGTTAACTGACATGCTCCATACTTATTTTATTTCGTTTTTTCGAAATAATATTTCGTTTAAACGAATCATTATTTCGAAAAAACGAAATAAAATATTATTTCGATAAAACGAATTATTATTTCGAAAAAACGAAATAATAATTCGTTTAAACGAATTATTATTTCGAAAAAACGAAATATTTCGAAAAAACGAAATAAAATAAGTATGGAGCATGTCAGTTAACGGGCTCCGTATAATACTTACACATTATCATCTATTTCCTTATATGTCAGTGTCTTGCAAAACGGATTCTCTACGCCGAAACGAATTTTCGAGCGAGTTGAATAGCTTACTGATAAAAGTTGGCAACCCCTTGTTGAACATGTGTCTAATGTTGACAGAGACCTGGCGCATGTTTGCCTTAACCTTTCTGTAGTTGTTAAATACCACCACTTTTGTGTCCCTTTAAGGTGTTACTACGCAAAGGGATAGTGTAGGGTATTCAATACTGATCTGTTCCAGTACAGGTAGTGTTGTAAAATTAGACTCTTCTACGGAAACTAGCGTACACACACCTGGTCTAACAAGTGACGCGTCTGAGACAGTTCTGCAGTGCAGTGCAGTGCCTCCATATCTATTGCTGACTAATTATTTTGCAAATTGATAGCATGCACACACATATTGACAAATACATGTACGAGAAAAATCAGAAATATATTTAACACCGTGTTTATCTGACCAAAGGCATGAATTAACTTAAATAAACCTCATAAACATTTATGATAATTTAAGGATTAATTACTGAAACCAAACGCATGATTGGTCCGGTACTTACAACATGTGAGCCATCCCATAATACCTCACTATGACAAGGGACACAATTCGATGTACAATACCTGAAGATTGCGCTATACTGTCATTTACTACATATTCAATTTTAAAGGATTTATTTTAAGTTCACTAAGAATAAACTCGTTTGAAATTGATAAAATGTTCCGCGACACACTAAATTTGAATAACGCGTACAAAGTGTATTACGGACATCAACTGGGGACCAGTCTCAACTACCCAATAGGAAAAACGAGAAAAGAAATTGTTAGAAAAGTAAAATCGAAACAAACCTTTGATATGCTTCCCCCTTTCAAAGCAACTAAAATTGTAATTTAAGAAAACCTTTTCCATTACATAGCATCTTGTCTTTTTGCATAAATCCGTGATGCTAAAATGTAGGTAAATATGTTTCTCATTTGGCCATTCTAGTGTCTCTATAATGAATGAGAGTGATAGTTACAACTACAAAGCGATACAAGGATACAACACTGGATATTAGACTGAAATTTGAAAATAAATAAATTTCGCGATTTTCATATATCTGACAATTTTAGAAGAACGTGAAATAAATGTGTATATTATCATACAGTATATTGGAAAAGAAACGGTTTATTTCAGGGAGTATGTCGTGGAAAAGATGCTAGTTTTAATGGCTTGTATGATTGGTGAAATGCTATTTTGTAGCGTAGCAAAGGACACGGTTCCATTGGAGTATGAGACTGGGACAGGGGAGACAACTCGAGTTAGAAAGGAAACTTTTAACCGATAGATATTTTGTCAGTGTCTGACAACCGACAACAATTGTCTTGAATCGTAAAATTATAGTTTTAATTTTTGTTTGATAGTTCAGATGAACATCTTAATATACAGATATAAGTACGTGATGCGAGCAGTGTTAAATTATCTATCTGCAACTGTAGCATATGCTATAAAAATATGGCACCCTGTATCGACTGTGATGTCGGTAGACAGGACAATTTTTACAATGCGTGTTTTTCATAAATAATATAACAGTTGCGATATTCTTTTCAGTTTATGCCTTTTTTTCTTCTATTTTTCATCGTTCGGCAAGAATGCGTTTTTCTCTTAGCCAAATGCAATGTAATGCAAATTTGGTGATAACTTTTCGTGACCAGCGGTCAAAATTGTCCATAATTTGCCTTTGATTTATATTTTCATCATTGACACTGAATAAATCCGGTGCATCCTATTATCGTAAACTTTAAAAAAGAAATTTATCAACAAATGCTCGCCACTTTTGTCTTTCTTCGCCCTCGCCAAAATGCGGCTTATATTTTAAGACAATCACTATGTATTATATTTATCCTGAAATACTCTGAAAATTCTGACTATCGAAATTTCAACAATTTGCTAGGTTTGTTTACCTAAGGTTGATGTTAGGTCTGATTACGCACGCCAAAAATAGTTACTCCGCACTTGCACGAAAATATAGTTCCACACTTCATTGGATATAAAAAAGCAATACATTTTCGTAAATGAACTTGTTTGTTACATTACATAAAATCGCTTATTTAAACAATTATTGATATTTATAAATGAAACATTTAAAAAAAATCAAAAAGTAATTCTGTATAATTAATGCACGTGCTATGCAGTAGCTACTTACCACCACTGTCGAATACAACAAAAATATGTCTGGTAACCTGATGTATTCCGTAAACGATGGTGTCACGATACAGAATAAACATGTACATGTATTTGATAACATATTATCAGATGTATGAAATTACGAAATGTACTGAATTATAGGTCTATTGTGCCTCTCTATCTGAATTTAGACTTTTCTTTCGATCACTTCGGATTTTTGCCTCAGTCGTCATCTAGGTTTAACACTTAGGCTCTTTGCATCACTGACGAGTCCTAGAAGGACGAAACAACTGTATGATGTAGCATCACTGACGAGTCCTAGAAGGACGAAACAACTGTATGATGTAGCATCACTGACGAGTCCTAGAAGGAAGAAACAACTGTATGATATAGCAACACTGACGAGTCCTAGAAGGACGAAACAGCTGTATAACGTATCATCACTGACGAGTCTTAGAAGGACGAAACAGCTGTATGATGTAACATCACTGACGAGTCCTAGAAGGACGAATTAATTGTATAATACAATCATATTATTTCTTTTTTAATCTACTGTATCTTATTTAAAATATCACCAGTGCTATTCACTTGCATGTTTTTAAACAATAATCTTTCTAGGCAAAACGACAGTACACAAATTGTGGATGAAAGATTATACCACGCATGGTGACAGAGGATAGTGAACAGGAGACAGTTTGTAGTGGAGGCAGGTATTTTTTCTTAATCATTTTCCCCCACCTTTTCTTGTCGATGTTTTGTTTTGCCTCGATTTTCACTCAACACATATACTTTCCTCGCATATGTGGGGTAAGCCATCCGGAAATGGGAAATGAGACTTTAAACGATGTGAAATGAAACCAATCCTTCCTTTCTTCCTGCAAGTGCTTCGTTTTTAAAATCCCATTCAGAATACCATTGACTTTTTAAAATGCCTTTTCCCTCGTTTCTACTGGTTTAGCCAAAAGCGACTATGCGTGTAGGCAGAGACTTATAAACATCACTAGTGTAAGGGAGTTAACTCAAATCAATGCCAGGGTTGTTAACATACAACAGGGCTCAAGAACTGATTGTTGAGAAAAAGGGAATAATATAAGACTCTTTCAAATGCGAAGGTTTTACCATATTTTGTAACCCCGAGGGTGGAATATCCCTATCCTACATACACACATAATGAAAGAGTATTTTTCTCTCATATCTTTACCAAAATTTTGGGAAAAGGACAGTCGGTCGCCCATTACCTTCATTTTTTTCATTTTTTTAATCCAAAGTTTTTATAAAAAACGAACTGGATATTCTTAACGATCATACCCATATTTTGCAAACTTTCAATTTGCTGTCAAATTTCAAACCATTTTCCGGTATATTGCAGGATGAATATATTATTCGCAGATGAAACAAAAAACAAAAATGATCTCTGTGTGACTACATAGTATGTGTAAGTAAATATCCGCGAAAAGAAATTGTTCCGTCAAATACTTCAAAGAAATCAACAAGGAACGGATTTTTATAATTCAACATATAGCTTTATCATCAAAATAACATATTTGATCATTTTAAGAAATATATCAATGTATCTTTTTACTGTTTTAACATTTTTTCAAAATACTGTGACGCTGACATGACGTCACCATAGTCAAAGGAATTCCATTCATAAATTCAAGGCGTGACGTCACACGATCTCCTACTCCGAGGAGTAGCTGTCGCTCTCGATCACCATGATTCGACGACGTTTGGGTGGTGGAACATTTGTGGTGATATTTACGGTGATTTGGCAATTTTCAATGTGAGAACCAGCAAACAAGGATTCGATGCGAGTTTCAGATTGTTTCTGTGATACAGGATTGTAGGTGTTAACCGTGTTTTCTTGTTGTGATGGCGATGGTAAACACACTGTGACATCAGATGTAGGCCTAGTAAGTGTTGAAGTTGATGAAATGGTGGCAGAGGATGGTGTTCGGTTTGATGGAATTAATTCGGAGCTTTTTGTGTTTGACAACATATTGAAATCTGTCATTCAGTGTCCTGTAATTATTCATCGACTGTGTGTTTTTACGACCCGTGACATAAACCTGCAAGCTATCGGGTACATGGTTATCGGTCATTTTTTGTACAAGGGATTTTCGGACGCTGTAAGAGTTGTCTCCCCTGAACACATTACTCCGCGCACGTGTTTGCCCATTTAAGATAGAATTTTCTTACATAGCTATCTTACATGGGCAAACTCTATCCAATATGGCGGGATATGACAGAAAAACAAGAAAACTTTGGTGAAAGTCTTGAGCAATTTCTGAATACTGAATGCAATGCTTGACGTCCAAGATATTGTATTTACTGCAAATGAATTGGACAATTGCCTGTAAATGTTTGGATGAGAGAGTCGCAATATTTTTGTTTCAGCTGTCAATCCACTCATGAAGTTATATACCTAATTCGTTAGACAGAACATTTCTATCTCTGAAATGATAATTTAATGTCACTTTTCGCATTTATTATGTTATTGATATATTTACATTTGTATTGACTCTTCTCATTTCTGAATTTTAAAGATTTGCATATCAAACGAAAATGTAAATATCAGCATAATGATTGCGCATAAGGGCACTAAATCATCATTTCAGAGACAGTAATATTTCTGCTCGCTGGAGGTAACCTGCAACATTTCAATGAGGGCTATTTGAGTTGTTGGTTATAAGACCAAAGCATGAAATTGTCACTGTCTTCTTGATTTGTTTTTGTTTGTCGTCTTCATCGTTTGTCATACTTACGCATAGCTTGATGTCATCGGCAAACTATTAGTTTGAAACAACGTCAGTAACATTGTTTAGGAAAATTAAAAACAGAATCGGACCGAATGCATTGCCTTGCGGAATGCCGTAACAACCACGGGCCCAGTCAGAAGCCTCCCCGTTTGATAACACTCTTTATGTTCGAACAGGAAATATTTTATCAATCCTAGAAACTTTGCTTTGGTTCCATATCCATGAAGTGTGTCGAAAACTTTTGTAGTCCAAGTATAGTGCATCAATGCTGTTTTTGTTGTCTGACTGTTCAGTTCAAATATTCATTATAAAGTTTAGTTTAAACATATTTTATTGCCAAAACAACAAGACAAATGGATTGGGCACAAGTTATATCAACATTATCGACGCCCTCTCCCATCAATATACATATAAATTTTAAGGCAATGGCATACAAGAACAACATAATGAAGTATGATATACATGTAACAATTAACACATCATTATAATTTTATACCAAGCTGGTTTCTTATCTTAAAGTGTAAATCTATTGCTGGACCTTATGTAAATTTGCACTAGATTAAAGATATTTTTATTAAGTTTTAACGGTAATTGTCTATCCCCAGAAAGTAGTAGTTCTATGTCAATGTCATGATTAATATTTGATGCGTTTAAATTATTCAGCATTGTTAGTCTCTGATTTTGATAATTGTGACAAACAAAAAAGAAATGATGTACATCTTCACAGGCAAATTATAAAGATCAGTTAGTTGACAGGCGAATAACCTTTCCTAACACCATGTTTAAGTGTTTGCTGTTTAGCTTGTTTTCATCCATGTGTTCAACGATTTCGTCCCTCACTAACTTTCAAAGACTTTTGATGCAACTTTTCTGCTTTTTTCCCAAAGATAGCTAATAAATTGGTAAACGTTCAGACCTTTGGTACAATATAGCTGTCAGAGTGCATGATCCACTTCGCAGTGTCACACAATAAATTCTCATTATTGAATAAAAAAACAAAGATATTGTTTGAAGAGAATTTCTGCCAAGAACGTTTTTTCCCTCCACTTTTTATGCCATTTGACCCATTTGGTTAAGATGACCATTGGTCATTTCTATAATGTTTCGCCTGTCGTCATGTCATTTTTATTTCTTGTTGCCTCTCCGGGATTTCAGGGATTTGGTTTTAAATTTTGTCTGTCATAAGTCTAAACAGATTTCAAACAAACATGGCCCGAAACACTATTCGATGAGGAAAATCTTAATTAATATAACTGATTCTAAGGGTTCTATATGTTATTATGTGTCGGTGATTTTAGTATATGATCAGTCATCACATTTGGAATATTGTTCTCTGAAAAAAACGCAAAAAAAAATAATTTGATGGCCAGTGTGGGGGTCGAACCCACGACATTCGCGTTATTAGCACGACGCTCTAACCGACTGAGCTAACCGGCCTTGTTGACAAAGGGGAGGATTTGTAAAATATATAAAATTCACTTTTAAACATCTGTCCATCGACTCCAAGTGGGCTTTTTAGTTTATTCAAACTTCTTCACTACGGTAGCAGTACACAGGTTTCTCGGCGTGGCCATGGAGTGATTTTTTTTTGTTCATTAGATTACCCCATTATAAAGACATTAAGTAAAATTAAAAAAAATAAATTTGTACTAAAATTGGTCTTGTCATGTTAAAGTGGACAATTTGGGTTTTCATTTTTTTCAGAATAATATTTTAACTTTGTGTTGGAGATTACTATTTGGGTAATCTCGAATCTGTGTCTACAAACCAAAAGCCAACTTTACAGGAAGTGAAATTTTCATAGTGTTTATATGTAGTCATGTTTTGAAGGATTTCTTAGTTGGAATTTGCTGAAATGTAAGTATTTTGTTGCCATTACAGTGTTGTTGATTTCAAGATGGTTGTTAAGTAATGAAATAAAGGTATTTGAGAAAGTTGTAGTGTTAGGTTGGAATTAGCAGTATTTTTGCATTTATGTTATTTGACTATGTAGGTAACTCTGGCAATCACATGTTAGAAATCAGAGGAATTTTTTTATTTACACAAATTTTATCTCTGTACTATTTATTTAATTGTTATGTAGTTTATAAATATATATACATGTAACGATGTATTTTTCATAACCAATCTGCTATACCTGTATATCTCAAACATGATAAATGATTTCAGGAAAAATGCAAATCAACTGTTTCCTGCTACCTACATTAATTAATAAGTTATGTCCCTTGAAATGGCGGGAACCATCTGATAACTTTCTAAATTATGTGCCTCTGAGATACATGATATCTAAATATATATATATTCTTTTGTCTTCGTTTTACTGCTTTAAAGCTATCGAGCCATAATAAGTTTCTCTGTCATCTAGAAGTGAATACCAGCGGATTCTTAACGAGTCATGTGATTATCGATTGCCCATATGTAAAAGCATGTCCAATCAAATCTCTCGTCACAAACACTATTCGGGAGAAACTGTGACGCACATGTCGGCATGTTTTGTGGTCCACGTTGGTAACTACAATGTCTATGTGATACGGAAGGTTCAGTTTAAACTAGTGTGTGCATACTTTATAACACAGAATTACTCGACAAACTACCAAGCACCTCACTCTTGGCTCCGGATACGCAAGTTGCCTGTAAAATGATGGCAGACACCGCGGTCTCCGCTAGGTATGCGTAGATGGTAAACGTGGAAGAGACGCCGGCTTGTGACCAGAGACGTACATGCTACTATGGTATTACATCTCTGGTATGGTAAACAGCCAGTGTTCAGAATTGGAATGGTGTGCTAGTGTATAAAATTGACTTAAATGATAGACATTTTGGTAAACCTATTAATTTTTTTTCATAATTACATAAACATCATGTGTAAGTGGACATTGCTCAATTTCATACACGTTTCACTATTTAGAAGCCTGAGTTTTTCTTTATTTTCACATTTACACCTGTAGTGTAAAAAAGACCAAAAGCACAATATATTTTGAACTAAATATTGGACACTATGAATACAGATATAGCTTAAAGCATCGCCAAACACGTGGTATACACGTGTTTTGAAGAACATGCACTAGCTTACTAGTTGACATTCTTGCTCCAGACGGAGACTATATAACGTGTTATATACGTCTCCGCTTCAACTTCGCGATTTATTTTAACCCCGTTTTAAAGAATGTATTAAATGTATGACCATGCTCTCATGTCCAAACACTCCGATAACATTTTAAGACATATGCTTTGCATTATAAAATCAAATGTGTGATATTATTCTGAGATCAAGGAATGAGGATCATGATTATTTAGGTTTGAATAAAAATAAAATTTTGCATGTTATATGTTGTACGATGTTGATGAGAAATAGGCCAATGGTTACAGAACTAGAGTATTTTTATAGCTCTCCCTGTACAGTTTTAAGCATAATTCTTTCAAACTATACAGAACTCAAGGGGTCTCATTGAAAACATGCAGTGGAAACTAAAACTATATACATGTATTCATAATATAGTGTTTAACTTCATCCGTTAATTTATCTGGGGCACTCAGCTGGTAGAATTTTCATACTAGCCTTGTGGTAAGTGCATGGCTCTCGATCTGCCAGATTTGGGGCTGATATTCGGCCCCATTCCCAATGCAAAATAGTATCTTTTTTTTCCCAATTTAGACCCAAAGTTTTCCCAATTCTAAGGAAAACACCATTATTTTTCCCGATTCTAAGGGCCCCAGGCCCCAGTCCCAAAATGGGGTGTGAGAGCTCTGAAGTGTATGTGTTAGCCGAGACATAGCTATAGTTTTACTTTATGAATTGTTGTTACAGCCCATGGACTACAGAGTCAATCCTCCTGAAAGACTTCGATTTAGCCGATTTTGGATGTCTCGATGGAAATGACCATGAAACTGTGGCATTAAACAACAGTTATGATCGGTAAATATATCTGTCTTTGATCTGATTTCTTGACCGAAAGACTAGCTGAGAAATGCACAATTTGCATATGTTTTTAAAAATGTTTTGAAAGGATCCTATCACACAAGTGCCATGTTAGCATGAATTGATATTTTGAAAAAAATTGTACTGATTCTTGTTATTAAAACGACAATTTTTTCTGAGTATTCAGGGGTGTAAGGTAATTAAATAATTTTGAAACTTAAGTTTTGGTATGATCCAAATTTGAAAATGTATTAAATTAACTTTACTTTTTCAGTGTGTGGAAGCAGTCTTCTTTGCATAGCCACCAGAATCTATCCACAGGGACAAGTGCAGCAAGCTCCGACTGTAGTGATGAACACGATCTATATCTAGACATCGATGCAGATTTGAATGAACATCTTTTTGGAGACATTTCCACTTCATTATTGAACATCATTCAGGACACAGATGTCTCAGGTACAAAAAGTACTAAGTGTTTTGTCAGTTGCTGATAATAGTTGTGATTTTTTATTGCATCCGACAATAGCAAATCTTTCCAGGGATCAGTCTAGGATATAGGGAAAAGAACCCTTTTTTTGACTAGGGAAAAATAGCATGGGTTCCAAAGGGTTACAGGAGGAAGCCTCCTGGGCTGAAAACTACTTAGTTTTTTTAGCATTTTGCAATTGACAACTTTGGAATAATGTAAGATTTTTTTAAAAATACAAAATATACAAAATCTATCAAATTCTGCTCCATAGAACTTCAATATCAAAATGTAATCAACGCTGAATAAGGGAATATATTGTAATATTTAACAGGAACATTCTGCAAGAGGGGAATTTTAGCTGAACTATATAACACCAGTAGTAAAATAATCCTAGATTGATCCCTGTCTTCCTATATTTGACAGAATAAAAATGCTTGTGAAATTGTGACTATATACTAGCAAAGTTTAATTTAAAGGATTTTGAGTTTCATGTTGATAACATTCTTAACTGATTTTAAAAAAAAATGATTTCAACAAGATTTATATAGTGTTCATACTTAATGTCAGTAGTGTATGAGTATGTAGAAAGTTTGATGTTGGGATGGTAAACAAAGTTAGGATGTATCGTCTAATTAACTATAAGTGATTGGTATAACTATCAAAAAGCTATCATTATTGTTGGAGAAAATTGCTATAGGAATTACTATTACAATAGTTTTGAAGTTGTCTAGTTTTATTACCTTATATTAAAGTAACATAAAAGATTAATTGATTATTTACATGAGTCAGTTATGTAACACTATCTTCATTGTCTTGTTAATGTTTTTTTTCAAAAAACAAGTCTGAAGTTGTATTGACTTCTTTGATATGATTTTGTCAGTCTTGGACTTTCGTTGTTGCACTTCCACAATAATATTCCAAGCAGTGGAATTTTTATCAAATTTGATATTGATCATGGATGGTGAGTCATTATATTTCTATGGGCTTCACTACTGTGAAGAACAGTATTCTGAACACATCTGTCATATTATAGTATTGGTTGGTCGAGTGGCGCAGTGGTAATGCACTCGCCTTTCACCTAGCCGACCGGGGTTCGATTCCCGGTACAGATGTGAAAAGGTAAGGGGTCACCTGCCCGACCACGTGGGTTTTCCCCTGATACTCTGGTTTCCTCCCACAATAAGACCCCTTGCGCGCTTACATCCGGGCCAACAAGAGTGATTAGTATAAGTTGACATAACTTGTTTCACAGTTGTTGTAAAATCAATAAAGTTTATATTATATTATAGTATTTTTCATCATGCCAAACAAAGGTGACATGTTATTTTCAGAAGTGGAAATAGAATTTAAACATAAGGAATATGTTATATGAGCCTTCTGTCTTAAATAGCTAATTGATTTGTTTCTCACGAATTTCAGAAACAATTGCTCTTGCTCAGGATTTTGACTGGCAGAGTATCTCCTGTGATTCCTCTAATACGGCTGCTACGTCAGAGATTGAAGATAATCTAAACACCAGTTGCTCAGAAGGGGATATAACTCCAACTAAAAGTCATAGTAAAGTTTCATCAAACTCAAAATGCCGTTCAGAGACATTTACAGACAGCATAAAGTGGTATGTATAATCAATATTACAAATGAAATTTAATGTGTAATATGAAAAACTGTAACAGCAAGGTATAATCTTAATTTCAATCCACTAAATCATTTTATCTCAAATTTCTAATATGTTGTCTGCTTTCCATATTTCATGTCTCAGTAACTTATTAATTGAGGGATTAATGTCATTAACTGTGAAAAAGTATTTCAAATTTGGTAAAATTAAGATGGAAATGTAGCAACATCTCCATTTTTTCTTTCTCCAAATTTATTTGGTTTAGTTGAGTGTGAAATTTTTACACAATTAAAAGAACAGATTACTTGAACAGAATTTTTTGATCGTTGTTGTCTTGCTCACCATTCTAAGAATGGTTCTTACTTAACATTCTGTTTGGTTTTACACAGGACATGTCTGAGTCCTGAGGAGCGAGTCCAAGTGGTGGAGGATCTTAGTCATATTGTTAGTCGGGAATTAGGACTACGAGAACAGATGGAAGTGATTCGGATCATCAACCCTTCAGCTAGTGTATCTCCTACAGACACCGAGTTTGTCATTGGTATGTCAGTTCTGTCTGTCCTCCATGAATCCAGATCAGTGTTCTTGATAGTAGGGTAGCTTAGGATCTGTAATGATGTCTACTTCTTTACAAATTGAGATCAACATTAACAACTTGATCGGTTTTCATTAAAATTAGAACCAAATTCATACCAGAAATTACCTATTGGCAGTTTTGATTCAAGGTGTTGAAGTCAGAAGAATTTTTGGGTTATTTTAAGAAATGGAAGAATTTCAGATGGCCCTTTTGATCACAATTCAAAAGAGGGATAGGTTGGTAAAACTGAATGACATACAATACCATAAGGATTACATGTCTATTGTAGAGCTGGACTCCCTGAACGATGAGAAGTTACAGAGGATAAGAGAGTGTGTATGTAGACATGCAACAAATCAGTGTAGCCCAGACAGCTCACAAGAAGATAAATTTACTCCTAGTAAAAAGTTTGACAAGGTAAGGAATTTTGTAAAATCATCACCAGCAAAAATATTCTGAACATCTGGTATATGATAATGTGTGCCCAATGAGCAGTTCCATATCCCATAAAATTTTGATATCTAAATTTCGAAGTACCAGTGTTAAACCTTGTGTGTGCAAAGTGATTGAAGTTTGATGTATTTTTGCATGAGACCCTGCTCAGTTTCTAATGGGAAGCAGTCTCTCCTTTAAAACACTTCAAAGATTCAGTAATATTACAGATCTCTGTTTTGCATCGAGTGTTGTTCACAGTTAGGCACTACCGTTTCTTCCTGTTAACAGCTGTTGTTGAGAGGATGCAAAGTTAGTGCAATATAAAGAAACCGGTAATAACTACTAGTGCTATTTGTCGAAGTGTTGTACTAGATTTAATGCCGGCTAACAGCTGACAAGTTTCTGTTCTGGTGTAGTAGCGGTCTTGCTTTGTCTGAACTTAACAAATCTCGTTCAACTGACCTGAGACTTTTGCTGAAGTAATTGTGCCAAATTTCTGGAGTTTTCCTGTCTTGAGATGACAGAAAGGTCGAGAGTCCTTTTAAATTAAGAAAAAAGTCTTACTAAAGCAAAGGTTTTTATCCTGTTTTCATTTTATTGTTTTTTGTGGTGGGGGAGGGAGGACGGACTAATGGGGTTAAAGGGATATAGTATTACCCAATTCACCCCCAAATCTTTAGGGTCATATATAGATATCATATTATATCTAATATGAACTTCTTAAGAAGCAGTCACTTGAACAGATTTTTGTTTGTATAGGAGCCATGGGGAATTCACATTTTACTGACATTTCCTTGTCATTATGGGGAGAGGTGCTGGAGCACAATACCATTCATTGCCTTGTTTCAATGTTGGGCTCTTCAAATTACATTTTATCAATAGTTTTCTTTGTCATTTCATATTGTAAACATATTTTGTCCACTTTGTTTTGGTATGTTATGCAAAGTTTTCAGTTTAGATCCTAGTTGTGCATGTTAATGTGGAGAAGAAGATTGCCACCATGTACTGAGGATGTTTGATTTTTAACTTTTTTAGGTTAGGTATTGCTATTTCTGAAGAACAATGGAAGAGATTGGTTTGAATGGTTTCCATAACGTTCAGTATAATCCCATGTTTTGCAGCATAATTCTAATGGGTTATTTCTAAGAATGCTGGTGGAAAATAAACTTAAGTATTGCCTATCATTCCTTTGTTAGGTATTGAGCGGCATTCACTTTCTGGCACTACCGTTTCTCCCTGTTAGCAGCTGTTGTTGAGAGGATGCAAAATTGGTGCAACATTAAACAACCCGCAGTAACTACTAGTACTGTCTGTCAAGTGTTGTACTAGGTTTAGTGCTGGCTAACAACTGTTCACAATAATTCGTATTGTTTGTCTTTTGATAAACTTGTTCTAGAATCTAAACAGCTTTGACAGAAGCTTAATATATGGAATAATTACACGCAGTTAAAAAGGCCCAATTTCATTTGATTGACTTGCTTTATAACAGAAACTTAAAACACGTGAAAGGAGAAGTCGACAGAAAGCCATCAGACAGCGTCAGCGAAAAGATTACAGACAAATGCTGAAAGAGAAACGCAGTGGGTTATTTGTGAAAGAGGAAGTGCTATCACTTACAGTTGAAGATCCTGGCAGTTTGCCTGTAGATGATGGAGATGGCGATATAGACATTCTGGGATAACCCTAGTGTAAACTACCTAGCTGTAATTAGACACACATTGCATGGTCAGACTTATTATTGGTGTCATTTATAAATTATTGAGACAAGCCAATGTTGGGGTGACCAATTATCCTTCATTATTATCAATGATACAACATATATGTTATGTCCTTAAAATATGTTACGATGTCCTCATTAGATTTCAGAAAATGAGAAAACCTTATTATTTTAACATACGGGAGAAGAGTACTAGTGCTACCTTCTATATTTGTTAAATTTACAATTTAGTTATATTTTCTATGCACGGAGAGCTAATTTTGAAAATGTATCATCTGTTTTAATTTTTTATACACCTGAGTGTTAATATTGTAGCACTTTAATAAGTAATAATGCTGCTATGATGATAGTGCTACCTCTGTTCTAGCAAGTGTTCATTGAAGTCTGTAATTTTTTTTTCCTAATATAGATTTTATTATAAGATATACATGGAAGCACCCATCCATTATTTACTATACACAGTACTGCCATTGGTTAGACATACTCCCTATACATCAATTTGTACAACCCAAGCAATAATAATATATAAACATGACAAAATTACCAAAATTGGATTTTCAAAATGACTTTTAATACATAATCTTGAACATAAAAAAATTTGCACATCAGAAACAATGCCTTTATACAGTATAGAAAAAGTTTAGATATTTTTGTACTTGAACTGGTGTAAGTGACATGTATGATTATATTATATCTAACGGGACGCCAGAGATGCAGAAATGTTGTAGATCACATTAGCTTTTTTTCAACATTGTGGTTTTAATTAAATATTTAGTGCGTGTATATGAAGATAACGTTAACATACTGATTGTTTGCACGGCAAAAATGCTCCCTTTTGTGAACATTTTGATATAGAATTCGTCAACTCTATTGGTTGACATACAACACCAGTAATCAAAATGATCCCAATTAATTTGATAACTTACAAGATAAAAACGTTAAGCACTACAAAATTAGTGTTGGTAATTTTTTTTTCAGTTTTTCTAGAATGTAAGAAACATTTCTGTTGAATGATCGAATGCCCAAATTGTTAAAATTGTAGTGCTCTTTTTTATACTATTGAACCGTATTGTAGAAATGGGAAATAATTTTGTTTATATATTTGTTATTTGTCATGTGTAAGCTTACAACCCTTCAATTTGTGAAGCTTACTAAGGTTAAAACTGAGTAGTTAAATGACCTGTATGATCAATGATGGTTTGATAGTTTTTTTTCTACATTTTGAATGCAGTGTGTTATTTCCTACATCCTCTCCTTACATTTCTGGTGTTTACACCTCCTTGACTTAAATATGTGTAAACTGGGATATACAGTAGTATACTTGTTACATACCTTAGGAACCTGTAGTTGTGTGCTTAAAATGTATTTTTAGATATCAAAAACAATGCCTCTTTTCTGATCTCTGTGTGTGTACATTGTCCGAAAAAATGGCAATACAGAACTGCACTGTTTACAGTGAATGCTTGTGTCTGTTGCCGTTAACTGTAAAATTATAATTTGTATGAGGATGTTTATTTCTGTTAAATTGATACTTGTTCTTAATCCATGATTTTTTTTTTGTCCACAAATGAATAAATGTGAATAAAAATGGACATGGATTGCAATACTATCAGATTTGGTGAACAGGATATGTGTGAAATTAAGTACCAATGAGAACAATGGCGTCAAGATACAGATCATTATGATAATATCATGTTGTGCTTGGGATAAATTTTTCATTCCTTAAATTTAATGAAAACTCATGTTTTCTAGACAAGGTCTGTCTTGGTTTTTTTTCTTTTTTTTTGTAAATGTACATGTAGCAATGCTCAGAAATGTGTGTCAGTCTGCATTACAAAATTGGAATGGATTTCCACCCTTATTATACTATGTTGATACTTGTGTTTTGCATTCGTTATATGCCCTATATTGTATCTCCTATTACTATTTTATCTATCAAAATTGCCTGATGTCAACCTTTTATGAATTTTGATAATAAGTCTTACCATGCCAACAAATCAGTATTTGTTTGTTCAGTGTGTCCTGGTAGTGTTCATCACCTCAGTCTGAAATATCACTATCATTTCTATCATAGATATCATAAAACTTCTTTAAGCCTTCAAATTATATTTTTCATACTGCAGTTCAGCTATATTCAAATATTTTAAACGTCAGTTTTTAACATGTTATAGCAAATTTGAAATTTGCGCAAAAATGAATATGCTCTTCCAAAATTATTGCTTTCTTAACAGAAAATAAGATGAATATTAATAAGTTCACAACCTCTTCATGTTTTTCCCTTTGGCTGGACCTGAGGTTGAAGATGTTACCAAATGCAGTTCATAAATATTACTGGAAAGCATGACACTGTAAGGACTGGGCACAGTGCCAAGTAGCCTGACCTCCTGACCTTGTCTCTTTGAGATGTGCAATAGATCATGATTTTTTTCAGACTTGATGGCGTAGTCCATGACACACTGGACATGAATAAACAAATAAATCTTTGATTGAAATTTGTGTTGTTTTGTTTGTATGCATACCTTTTAAGCCTGCCTTCATCAGATGTGGGGTATTCAAACTGCCCTAATACATGGTCCGACTGTCCATCTGTAAACAATACTTATCACTATTGAGAAGTACAGGGTAGGTCTTTCTCAAAAATGCTGATGTAGGTTCCCATAGAACCTAATTATGCCTTTTTAGCCCACCATCATCACATGGTGGTCTTTTCAAATTGTACTAGGTCCGTCTGTATTTTGTTATCACCATTTCCTGAGAAGGACTGGATGGATCTTTCTCAAAGTTCCTATGTAGGTTCTTCAATGTCACAAGTTGTGCCTGTTTGCTTTTGGGACTGATCAGGAAAGTAAAATCGCCGACTGGCGGCCATCATGGATTGTGACTTTGAATGATTTTTATCGCTATTTCTTGAGAACTACTGCATAGATTTTTCTCAAGGTTCATGTGTATGTTCTCCTTGATCCCAATTTCTGCCTGTTTGATTTTTGGACTTAGAATATATATTGGAATCACCCTGTCAGACCGTCTGTCTGTCCGGAATATTGTGTCAAGTGTATCTAAAACGTTTGGCATACTACATCAATATTATATAGAAGTTGTGCCCATTCACCTTTCGTTAATTTCGACATTTGGAAGAGTTACGCCCCTCCTTGTAGATATTCTATAGAATTTTGTGTCTAGTAAATATAATGAAGTACAGAAGCAATGTTTCTCAAACTACATACCTATAATGTATAGTTGTTACCTTTCACTTTTCATTTACACTTCATCAAATGTTGCAGCTAATTATAGCCTATAACTTGACATATTAGGAGTTCCGAAACCGTTACCATGAAAACAGTTAGGAGCCTTCTCACTGGTCGAAATTAAGATATTATCTTACTAAGTTAAAATTGGTATAAAAAGGTTTAGGGGGATGACAAATACAATGATAACATTTCTGGGAAAAATTGTTTCTATTTGGTTGCCATGGTGACCAAATGAAGACCTCTCGGAGGAATTTTGTTGTGAACAACCCCTCCAAAACTATTGTTGATTGGGGAGCATGGAGTATTAGTCGGCCATCCTGGGGACAGTCTAGATATTGTTATTTTAGCAAAGGATTAATTTTAAAATTTTGTTGGTAAGAGCAAAACCGGAGAAGGGAAAAGATCCAACGTGCAAAGAACAAATAGAAGCCAAACAATTGTGGGCGCCAAAATCCCTGTGTTATCTCTTGTTGATAATGTGACTGATCACAAAAATGCCATCTTGGATTTTTACAAAGAAAGTTTGTGATCGTTATTCCTTGAAATATAATATGGATCTTTCCTAAACTTTAGATGAAGTATCTCCTTACCCCCTGGTTGGGCCCTTGAAAATATTCAACTTTTGAAGAACAAATGACTAAACCGTTTTGACAGTGAAGGTTAAGGCGAAAATGAAGGTCAGAACGACCTACTCATGGTACCCATACAATTAGTATTAACTATTTTGGCGTCATGACGTGGTGTAACGAGGATTTTTGCGTGATATTATATAACACAATGGCCGTAATTCCAGGATATATATTATTAATTCTTCGTTAATCCTTCCATGTAAGCACCCGGCATTTACAAACAGGTCACATGTCAGTTAATCCGGTACTCGTGTCATTCAACATTACGTGTAGCAGAAATGTATTATGCAATGTACAATGATAACGTATATGGCCTTTTGGTCGGTAAAATTCGTTTTAATCAGCGCCATGATGCAGACTTGTCGGGTGACATGGCATGATTTCTAGAACAGGCGTTAGATAAAGGGTACTACAGGAATCGTCAGAGCCGGGCCACCTTGTCCTGCGAAAGAGGAAAAGACCATCCATATTTAATAAGTCTGCGAATCTGTATGTCGTCGACTTGACGGCAGTTCTGAGCCGTGTTTTAAATTAATTTTTGGTGACTTGACAAAAATTATATATGTATTGAATGGATTTTGAATTTTCATTGATAATATTTAACTGTCATTTTATGGAAAGGTATGACGTCACACCGGCCTTTTTCTGATACCCGCAATGGCCTATTGTGAAGAAGGATATAGGTTATGTTATTGAGATGTGGCCGTTTTTATGTCTATATTTGTGACACATAACCTAAACTGAACCTCATGTAAATTCAATATATTTGTAGATAAGTATACAACAGTTTAACGCGTTCAATCAACGTTGGCTACCATTGGCTATATTTGTCTAGTATTCAAAGTGTAAGAGAGTTCGTTAAAGTACAAAAGTTATGTCCCTTCCGTTGTTTAACTAGCTCTGCTTGTTACAAAAACTGAGAATATTGAATATCGAAAAATCAGATTGGCTGTAAAATCTTGGATCACATTTGAATAGACTATGGAATCAGTTTTGGTTAAAATAGAAGTTTGTTTAAATCAACAAACACAAGAATGAGTATAAACAAATTGAGCAATGGTCAACAGGAATTGAAAATCTAAAAAAAACTCACAAATTTATAAAGATTTAGTTCTCTAAAACATGAAATAGATAAACCACGAGGTCATTAAAAGTTTTAAAATGGCACCTTGCTCGTTTTAAAAAGTGTGAACACGAGTCCAGTCTAACCAACCCTTTTTTTGAGGAGGGGGGCGAGGGGAGAGGAGGAAGGGGTAGTTTTAAGGGGCGGGGTTCACACCAGTTCCTTCTATATAATACTAGGAGATTTTACTTATTACAAAAAGGGAATCTGGCGATGATATTCAGGCAACGACATATGGTATAACTGGATTTGAAAAAGTGAAATCTCTTTACATTTACCGAATGGAGACTATCCCCACAACTGTAAACGACGAGACAAGGTATAGACATCCAGTGTGATTGGAGAACGATGGAGAAAGATGTCTTCTGTATGATGACGATTCAGCACATGTGAATATAGACATCTTATATCTGCAACTGATGATGATTTTCTTTAAAATACATTTGGGAATATTCAATCATGTTTGATAATGGCATATTCTATTCGTGCCCTGGTCTCTTTTACCAAGGATATACTCAGCATGTGTTCAACATACTATATCTTCATTGATTTTCGGATTTCTGACCAATAAATCAAGACCGCATACAACAGGGTTTTTAACATACATTCACCAAGTAATATAGGAAAGGATATTGACGTTTCCAATAGAATCATTTTTTGTTATTTTGAAATTTTGATTTAAAAAAATGTTTTGAGAAACACGTTTTGAGGGCTCTAACGATATATCTTTACTTGTCAAAGATGACCATTTCTAAAGATTACAAAACTGATACACGTATAGAAAAGCAAGGAGATGAATCACTATGAGAATGATGGAAACACGAAAATAGATTAACCGATTTCTGTGGTAGATGTATTTAAAGTTTTGTTTGTAGTGTTTTCATCAAATAGACTATCAAATTGGGTATATTTGTCATAAAAAAAACTTGTACAAGTGAAATAACGTATCTCTGTGATAATTTTTTTTATAATATGTACAGCTTTGTCAGATCAATATTTTAGCATTCCGTAAGTATTTATCTAAATAAAATAAGATTTCAAAATAATCTAATATTTTCATTGTTTTATTAGAACGTCTATTTACCTGTGTCTGCTTATAACTGTCACTGTTGTGATTGTAAACACCTGAGATGTCTTTTGATAATTAACATCTCCTCAAACCAAATTTATTTTGCCTTTTTACCTCTAAAGCTCCCAAAGGTTAACTGAATTGGAATGAGCTTTTGAAAAAAATCTGTTGGTGAGATATCCTTGTCCCGGCAGAGGCGAAACTGTGTCTTTGACTAATCAGCAGATTTTGAATTAACTCTGGGTCTCATATAAGCCCCAAAATTTCCAGAATGTGCGTTAATTACATAGAAGTCAGATAATTCATGCCTAATATTTGATACAGATGTATAATACAACATAATGTACTTTATTGTAGGAAAAGCACGTTTTTTTTTATTTCAGCTGTTCTGTGTAACAAACATGGTGTACCACAATATTACAGCGGAACTTTAAAAATCAACTTCGATACCACAGGTGTTGTATTCTATGATATTAGCTAAAGTTGATAAAGAAACTATCTCGTGATTTCTATAAATAGATATCCATGATTGGTTTTTGCTATAGCAATAGTGTTGCACAATGTACTCTCTTTTGTTTGTTTGTTTGTTTGGTTACATATCTTCCTGACAACTAACAAGCAGCTTAAATGAATAACACACACGTGTTGGTAGTATAGATGGAATCAGTCAGCGGAGAAAACTGTTTCAAATCTACGAACGAGTGGGACGCATGCTTTTAATTATTAATCACACAATTATAGATCTTATCTCTAAACAAACAACGTGCTAGAATCTATCGACCAAATTTAAGAAGTCATATACTTAATCTCCCGTCCTTCCAAGAAAACGTAAATACCAGCCCTCTTAATAAAACATAATGTATGGGTGGCAATGAATGGTTTTGACACCCTCTAATGATAACATGGCAATTAATCGCCCGTAAATATCGTGTGTAAGAATAATAATTGTCAGCAACAGACACTGAGGAATTGTTTACTATCATTCTTTGTTTCTAAAATGATCCTGGAAGTAGTTAACACAGTGATTTGTTAATTATGAATAATAGATATATTTGTCTAAGATGTTCACACACGTTCTAGTGTTCGACTGACCGTAGCACGAGCCTCTTTGACCAGAACTGGTGGTACCGTTTCGCTACCTACAAATATGAACACCTTTTGCTTCCAAGGTGCCAATCACAGAGAGATAATTATCTTCTAGCTTTGGCGGACGTTCAAGCCAAGGTAACGCAAAGAGCGGCTCAATAGAATGCATAACGTCAAGGGCAATCAATGCTTTCGCAAATACCTTTTCATATCATATTGTTAAGCTTTAAAGTGTCTTTCGATTCAAATTATTTGAATCAACCTAAAAATTCATCATGCACATACGCCAGACAATGCATTGTTCGTCATTGATGTTGAATCCTTTTCTAGAAGACCTTCACAAATGATATAAAGGTACTTAAAATCATTGTAGTATTTCAAAACATTCCTCTAGGGGAGACCTTTTAACCAACTATAGTGATAATAAGCCTTTTCTTATTTGGAGGTCGTTGCATGTTTTAACCAAACATTTTCCTGACTTTGAATTATAGTCAAGGTTATTTCAAGTCCGACTTTGATGGGTTCATTCTAGGAACACTAAAAACAAATTTAATGAAACAAAACATTTTGGTTAATTAGAAGCAGATTTCAAACAGTTCTAATAAATTCTAACCCCACACGACTTTGAGTATGGGCCGAAGATACAAATGACATTGATGTAGGCATCTCGTTTGGTTAAAAGTGTTTAAACAAATTTGACATCAATCCCATTAAAAAAACAAAAAAACAAAATCAAAACAACCGATAACTTACGTCAAAGCTATTTTTGTATTCTTTGTTTAATTTCAAACCCAGGGATTTATTATCAAATACGGAGATTTTTGGATTCTATATTTTATTTCTGTCCGCTCGAGACTTTTAACAGAAGTGATTACTATGACTATGACTATGGGACATGCCCATTTTCTTTGGCAAATTTTGGCATTCCCTGTCAATAAATAAATCAATTAATAGAAATGCAAACTCACGATTGATGAAACCTTTACAAGGATACTATTGAAAACGAACAAGAACAGAATTTGGTGTCCCGGATGATCGGCATCCTCTGATTCATCACCCAACACTAACGGCTTATTCTAGGGCAATCCAAGTAAGTAATGTAATGTTCTCAAATGGAAAGTTTGACGATAACAAAAGCTTTGAGATCATGTGATGCATCCGCGAAACCTTGAATTGTAATTTGCTCCGTTTCTGTCGATACAAGTGTATTTATCAAAGGGATCATTATAATAACAACAGCCCCTTGAATATTAAATCAACCTCTCTATGTCACCATCATAGGTTAAGGGAGAAGGGTTATTACTATCTTTATAGAAATGGAAAGAAACTAACGGTTGGATATCGATCGAAATCATTACGCTAATCAATTAGGACCCTTCACCGACCCATTTTGTCCACAAGTAGTTAAATAGAAAGTTGTCGGACGGACAGACATATGTGCTTGTATAATAGTTCAAGGGTCACTGTGGTCAAATGGTTGAGACGTCTGGCCGTCCTTTTCACTGGCTGTCCATTCCTGGGTCGCGGATTCGAGGCCTATGTAGGGCAGTTGCTAGGTACTGCCACAGGTCGATAGTTTTTCTCCGGAATCACCGTCTTTTCTCTATCAACTAAACCTGACACGTGCTTACATGACCCAGGCTGTTAATAGGTTGTTAAGCAAAAAATGAAACAAATTGCAAACCGTTACTATTCTTAAGTGGCGATTTTCACTTATTTAAATGCTTTAGTAAATTCAATTGTTTATATAAACTGAAATATCAGTTTCGTTTGACTTGTTGAGTCGTATTAAGACACCTACAGCATTTCAAAGGGCCAGCTTAGGGGCCCTTTTAAGGAACCATTTTATTTGCCATGTCAAAGGTGTATTCGCATAATATCCTTCGCGGGTCACTGAACCGAGACCGAAATGTCCTTCCTTTGTAATGCCAAGTGTTAGCATTAAATATCAAGCATTCTTTTTAATGGCGTTTGTATGTTACGGCCTAGAGAAAAACTTTAACAAACATTCCTCACATGGTCAGGTCGAATTGAAATCAATATTTGCAATTATCATATCCAGAATTATCTATTTACTTATTTTTGATTTGTGAGTTTTGACCCAAAGCTAATTTTTTTAAACTTACATATTTTGTATTAATATGGAATGGAAAAAAATAGGCATGGAAATTTCCTACAACAGTCACAATTGGCCAATATTCAGAATTCTTTACAAGCTAACTCGTATGCACAACTAGTAAAAGATTAGTGTTTTCTGGATATGTTCACAAAATGGATTAATAACGTTAATTTTATGCTCTTCACTGCAACATTATCCGATAAGAGAGGATTAGGGATCATACGCTCTGTTCACTGGTCTTGTCGCACACAATGGGGCTTGGAAGGAATCTAGTGTTAATATATTGCTAAGCAAAATCATATTTGAGGACAAACATTCTTTCGACATTTTAACATAATTTTTATTAGGCATGGAATTAAATTTGGTATTACAACGTCATAAAGCCTTTCGCCATATATGCTATGTGATTAAAAATGACTTCCATCCTACAGTTAGGGAAAGACTATTACACAGCATATGTTTCTTAGTATAAGACCCAACAGAAATGTGCATTTTTATTTATCTATTATGCTTGAGGATACTTTTGAGGTACCGAAACTCTTGTATTGTCGCTGGACATCCTGAGTGTGTTTCAGGTAACGAACTACTCCCTTTGTACATTTTCTTTTCTAACACGTCGTTCTAACTATGGAGTTCGGAATTAACCAGGAATATTTTGTACAGCCTCTTTCTCTGACCGAGATAATCGTATTTTGTCCTGATGGTTCTAATCTTTTTCTGTTTGATCAGAATCTTGATTAATTTGTTTATAAAAATCACGATTTTCTTTTGGTGATATTCGTTTTTTTGCTTTTTTGCTCCTTTCAAAAAATAATTACCTACTTTTCTATTTAGATGTCTTTGCGGAATGTCATGGCGCTATGCTACTTCATTGCTTGTTCGTACAAGAATCCTATACGCCACGATGTGTAGGTACCCCGTCCCTCACTAGGTATGTACAGGGATTCCGTACCCCACGATGTGTAGGTACCCCGTCCCTCACTAGGTATGTACAGGGATCCCGTACCCTACGATGTGTAGGTACTCCGTCCCTCACTAGGTATGTACAGGGATCCCGTACCCTACGATGTGCAGGTACCCTGTCCCTCACTAGGTATGTACAGGGATCCCGTACCCTACGATGTGTAGGTACCCTGTCCCTCACTAGGTATGTACAGGGATCCCGTACCCTACGATGTGTAGGTACCCCGTCCCTCACTAGGTATGTACAGGGATCCCGTACCCTACGATGTGTAGGTACCCCGTCCCTCACTAGGTATGTACAGGGATCCCGTACCCTACGACGTGTAGGTACCCCGTCCCTCACTAGGTATGTACAGGGATCCCGTACCCTACGACGTGTAGGTACCCCGTCCCTCACTAGGTATGTACAGGGATCCCGTACCCTACGATGTGTAGGTACCCCGTCCCTCACTAGGTATGTACAGGGATCCCGTACCCTACGATGTGTAGGTATCCCAAAACATTAATGCATGCTGGTTTTGAATGAGTTTGATCTGCTTTGTCCACTAAAAGGTTAAGGTTATGGTCATAATCAGGCGCTATAATTGATCAAGCTGACCAATATGTTTGGGGCATGCAAATTTTTGTGTAAAATTTGTCGAAGTTTGTGTGATATCAATTATGTGAAAGATAAAATACTTACTGTCGTGTATAGATTATTACAAAAAAAAAAAAAAAAAAAAAAACCCAAAACCAAAAAAACAAGACCATGCCAACACGTCAATATAACCATAATCAAAACCTTGATCAACCCAAGTAAGTAATGCCACGCTCCCATGTGTTATCTCACATATGCGATTGTTGTATACAAATTATACGTTTGCATTTGTTAGAAAAGAAAAAAAAAAAAAAAAAAACCTCTCGGAAAGAATATTTTTTTCTTTTTTATTTTCACGCCATTTGTTAATATTAGCTCTTTGCTTGTGTTGTTTTATTTCCCGTCACGTAATGCATATTTGTAAAAAGTGCTTTGTTTAAATAGACTGCATTTCAATAATTTTGCTGTAATTTTCGTTAATTTACAGAACGAAAGAAGAAAAAGAAAAAAAAACCCACCACGCCTTCCATCAAAATAACGCAAAGGACTCTTCCTTGGAACAAGAACGATATCGATATGTTATTGTGTGACCGGTGTATCAGCGTATCAGTAATTCATATACACGCGAGCGTTATCACACACCACATTCTATTTAAGTCAGGAAATCACTGGTTGGTTTAACGTTATGGAGCAAACAAATGATGCCATAATGAGGCAGATAGTAGTAAATGAGACAATCAGTATTCAATCTCCGTTTGTTTGTGGTTTTGACAAAATATCACGTAGCATATTGTGATCATAGTCATGCACATGTTTGCAAACACTTCCACCGTCTTATCGTCTCTCATCTTAAACGAATCTCATTCAGGGACTTTCTCAAACCAACAAAGTCATGTTTGATTTAGGAGGGGTTCACGTTACCGAAGAGTGCTTTGTAGTGTTACCACTTCGGAATATAACGTGGACACGTGCGGGGTACACAATATACAAAATACATTCGTATGTGCAATGAACCCTTTTAAGCTGACGTTTATTTTTTGCCAACCCGACATAACTTTTAAATTAGAAAGACATATACGTATAAATAATGAGCTGAAAAAAACCACCAACAAATCTCAAAGTTTATCAAAAGACACAGAAGTGAATAACATCCTGTAGCACAAACGAACATTGAGGTAAAATTGCCATATAACGATCTAAACTACTCCCGTTTTGCGTCCTTCTGGGAGTTGACCGTTATGCTTAATGCCTTAACATAGGAAGCGACAGGAACAAATCAAACTTATTCGAAATAAATTTTAAAAACTTAAAACGGAAAGTGCACTTATCCAACCATTCCATAGCTTTATCATAATTTCAAATCCTTTGTTGCTAATTGTTTTTTTTTATGACGTAGCAAATATGTCTTAATGTTCTAATTTTTTTCAAAATGACGTCATAACTTCATAGCGGCACATTCATTGTGACATCATCAAAGAAGTGAGAATATTATCTATTTAGATTTTGTATGAGTCTGAAAAAAATGTTGAATTCGTGACTCAGGAATATGATAAGCAAGATCTAAAATTAGTTTTTCATTTCATGAATGGAGATTCATGTGATGTGCTCTTTATTGAAATATTTGAAAAGTATGTTCACTGTGACAACTACTTTATTCTGATCCGTGCCACTATTCGAATGACATGACAGAAGAAGAATTGACAAACAGAATTTTTATCTATCAATACCAATTTCGAATTAAAAACAGTACAGCCACGCCGATGACCCTATCTCAACTGAAATATTACACTTCGAAAAAAAATAACTAACATATTATGAAAATTCTCTTATTTTTTTGTGTAAAACTTTGTTTTCTAAGAGATTCGAATGATTGTGGTTTTCCTTATTCATATTCCTAATATTACTTTTTCCAATACACAGTTGTTTATGAACACAATGCAGCAATGTCCTCATCATAATTTGTCATGGCATAGGCAACTTTCTTGCCTTATTCCCTTTACTTACTTTCCTTGTCTTATTACTTTCTCCATGTCATGCATATACACCCGCTT
This sequence comes from Ylistrum balloti, assembly GCF_031769215.1. Lineage (NCBI taxonomy): Eukaryota > Metazoa > Mollusca > Bivalvia > Pectinida > Pectinidae > Ylistrum > Ylistrum balloti. The sequence continues at coordinate 436,994 of NW_026782268.1, read as the reverse complement.
ATCAGATTTATAGCTTCTGTTTAGAAACGGAGACGGATAAATATAAGTTGGAAATCTTTTTTTCCGAATCCAATTCTAATGATTTTGCTTGTTTGATACCGTAGCACCAAACAATGAATAAAATGCATCATATAGGTGTTTCGTCCCGAACTCGACAGTGAAATGATAAACACAACATCAGCGATAAAGGAAATAAAGAAACACCCCCTCGTAAACATTAAATTTGGTTCCTTCCAGTAGTTCCATATAATTTTCCTGACAAAAAATTCAGATTGGCTTGAGATCAAAACGATCGATCGCTAGCTGTATATCTGTGGTAGATCACTTTACCAGCTGTCTTAAATAGAACTTCTCTCTATCTACCGTAGTTGTTCGACGGACTATAAAACCAACAAATAAACTATTCCAGACTGTTAGAAATAGATAAAACGGATGTTACGATCACAAAATTAAAAACTGCACATTCATTCACTTTTGTCGATACACGGAACGGAGAAAAATGTCAATTTCTAACTCACTCCCGGATCACTGTCTTCATTATATACATGTAGATATGTATCTCAATACATTCGTGATGGTGTCATAAATTTTAATGTGTCTCAATTATGTTTCCGGGATTTTTTTCTAGAATTTAAGAAGGAAATTAACAATGTTATGTGTCTGGTTGAAGTTTGTTACATCCAGTGTCAGGAACATTCTAATATCGTTATGTAATTTCGTATGTTAGTGACGTTGGTATAACTAGGCGTAGTCTTCCGTAATTAGAGAATGTCATAAAAATCATGAGCGACCGTTAAATGGATACCGAGTGGATGAATAAGATTCCTCTTGGATTTCAAAGTCTCATAAAATATTTCTCTGTTACCACGGGAATAAATGAAGAAGGTGACGGCACCAGTAACACGGCACACACCCCCTTTTATAAGGATAGTGTTGTCCTCACAATCAACATTGTGTTTGTTGAGCTTACCTCTGTCCTTGTGGTAACTGGTACATGAATCAGTGAACGACATGTGTACAAGTCCGTTGTAGGCCATTCAGAACAACTGATGGTAAACAAGACGACGTAAGAACTAAGTTGTTTCAACCTTTGATACACATTTTTCTTAAACACGAAAATCATGTTGTCCTCACCACGAAAATCATGTTGTCCTCGAGGCATTTTTATTAGACAATAATTTTTTCGTTCAATATTCATAATCATTTCTATACAATAATGGGATTTCCTCAACATACAGTATTCTGCTTGTTTTCTCTTGTTTTTGATTCTGTGATGGGATTTTTGCTACGTGTTTTGATTATTTTCAAGTTGAAAACTCATATTTTCGAAATATGAGTTCCAAGGCGTGTTTTGTTATTATAAAAATTGTCCCGACTAGGCTGCATGCAAACAAAACATGTGTCTCCCACTAAATGGTTTATTACATTACGAATGAAGCTTTCGGACAACTCGCCGTTTTCCTTTTGACATTTTTTCTGATTCTTTTTTAGTATAAAAGGAGAGCTTTAAACAGAGAAGACGTGAAACAAAAAGGTAAGGAATGATACAAAAAAACATGGAGGCTGGCTCTCAGGTAGTTCGATGTGTTGACAAATGTTGATCAGGAAAAGCAGAAATATACAAATGTTTAAAGTAGCAGAATCTGGTTGGATTTCACTTAGATAATAAGGACGAATGTTAAATCAACATTTGATTGGAGGTTTACCTCATTGTCATAGAAACGGTGTTATGGAAACAGTATTATTGGTTGATGATATTAACGGCGGACGCTTTCATTAATGACGTCACGTTGAAAAAAAATCTGGTTGGAGTTTATTTAGATTATTAGGAAGAATGTTAAATCAACATTTGATTGGAGGTTTACCTTATTGTCATAGAAACGGTGTTATGGAAACAGTATTATTGGTTGATGATATTAACGGCGGACGCTTTCATTAATGACGTCACGTTGAAAAAAAATCTGGTTGGAGTTTATTTAGATTATTAGGAAGAATGTTAAATCAACATTTGATTGGAGGTTTACCTTATTGTCATAGAAACGGTGTTATGGAAACAGTATCATTGGTTGATGATGTTAACGACGAAAGCTTTCATTAATGACGTCACGTTGAAACGTATACCGAGATATCTAACGATACAAAAGGATTTCAATTCTAGGGTCATTGCCATAGCTAACTCATTTTTCTATGTAACTCTTATCTGATCAGGATTTGTCATTCGTATGTAGGTAACCGATATAATTCGCCTCATCAAAGGATTTACAGTGTGATTGATTAAAAATATTCTCTGATTTGATGCCAGAATGTTGAAGTCGCATACCTGGTATATGCAATTATCAGTATACTGCAAATCACTTATATTTCAGATGAGATTTATTTTCGCGTAAAATATGTGTGGAGAGTTTATGTCTAATATCCCTTCACTTCCAAATTCAGAGCTAGAGCAGAGTTCGCGAAGAGATACATTCGCGAAATTAAGTGCTCGCGAGATTTAAGTTAGAGACAGTACTATGTACGCGATACTGACCAGAAAAAAAATCATCACCAAAATTTGTAACTGACCCCTTGAATGACCCTTGTCGATAAATCCACTGACTAGGCCGAGCTTCATCCCCCTTGAAATCTGATTAGATAATTAATTTGTATGTGTGATGATTTATGCGATGATGTACTTGCTCTTGCATTAGGTCCACAGTTACTACCAATAATATGGAGGGCGAATCTCTGATGGGTTTTAAGCAGCTTAATAACAAACTCGTTTTTCCATGTCGTGTATAATTGGCTCGCATTTTCAAAGCAATTAGAGACCGAGTTCCAATTATCTTTATTTCAAAACGGATATTTCAATTACGCAAATACGTTTTATTACGAGAATAACAGAGGAAAAAATATACCAGAGAGGAATGCAATACCAACAGTTTATAAGAAGTATTATTCAGCAAAATGCCAAACAGGTCGCATTCAGGTCGTGATGCTAGAAGTACTAAGGGGCCGTTTTGTAACCGTGTCTACATCTGGTCATCCTATTCCAACCTGGCCTCTTCTGGACATCGAGTGAACCAGTAGCTCACATTGAATGACTGGTTTAGCAATCTATTCAAATGTCAATGATAAATGCGGCAATTAAAATTTAAGAATTAAAATTTAAGAATTAAAATTTGGTCTCCGTTTGAAAGGTATTTAAATGTGGATGACCTGACGGAAGTTATATAATAAGTTTGTGCATACAGTTAAGAAAGAATGACAGAATCAAGACTCGAAACAAGAAAATAGTTTTGATCTCTTTTCGACTTTAGTGAAATAAATCTCTTATGGTTGCGCAAGAACAGAACTTAACAACATAATTCAGTACAAATTCGGAAAACAAACGATACAGTTAACCTTGAAAAATCCAGAAAATTCAAACATGATTCTATTTTCAGCCAGGGATGTTTAAAAATTGTTTTATTGTAGTATGAAAGAAAACATCCACAAACTGGGTATTAGTTTTATGTTACAGACACCGAGACATTAACAGTAATATTACGGATTACATACACGTATACAGTTGCGAGGGCTGATTGATAAGTTGTGAGCCTTGTATTAAAGAAGTTAAGCAGGGATGTCCTTTTTCAACTCTACTATTTACTATTTAAGACAATGTACCCGAGTAAAGTAAACAAGGCAAGTGACTTTTACATAAAAATGACAAAATCGCTGAAAGAGCAGTGATTATATATCTGCATAAGAAAGGTCTAGTATCAAAGGATAACCAAACTGATAAGGTAGCAACACCAGGGAATGAGGCCCTTCATTGACTACAGTGAAAAGATGGGTGGCGGAATTCAAGCGTAGCAGGCAGAGTTTTGGGAATCAACCACTTCATGGACTACAGTGAAAAGATGGGTGGCGGAATTCAAGCGTAGCAGGCAGAGTCTTGGGGATCAACCACTTCATGGACTACAGTGAAAAGATGGGTGGCGGAATTCAAGCGTAGCAGGCAGAGTCTTGGGGATCAACCCCTTCATGGACTACAGTGAAAAGATGGGTGGCGGAATTCAAGCGTAGCAGGCAGAGTCTTGGGGATCAACCACTTCATGGACTACAGTGAAAAGATGGGTAGCGGAATTCAAGCGTAGCAGGCAGAGTCTTGGGGATCAACCACTTCATGGACTACAGTGAAAAGATGGGTAGCGGAATTCAAGCGTAGCAGGCAGAGTCTTGGGGATCAACCACTTCATGGACTACAGTGAAAAGATGGGTGGCGGAATTCAAGCGTAGCAGGCAGAGTCTTGGGGATCAACCACTTCATGGACTACAGTGAAAAGATGGGTAGCTGAATTTAAGCGTAGCAGGCAGAGTCTTAAGGATCAACCACTTCATGGACTACAGTGAAAAGATGGGTGACGGAATTCAAGCGTAGCAGGCAGAGTCTTGGGGATCAACCACTTCATGGACTACAGTGAAAAGATGGGTAGCTGAATTTAAGCGTAGCAGGCAGAGTCTTGGGGATCAACCCCTTCATGGACTACAGTGAAAAGATGGGTAGCGGAATTCAAGCGTAGCAGGCAGAGTCTTAAGGATCAACCACTTCATGGACTACAGTGAAAAGATGGGTGACGGAATTCAAGCGTAGCAGGCAGAGTTTTGGGGATCAACCCCTTCATATACTAACTGAAAAGATGGGTAGCGGAATTCAAGCGTAGCAGGCAGAGTCTTGAGGATGACTTCAGTCCTTTGAAAGGCTGACACTGTTGTAACCCCCGTAAAATGATATTGTTATAAATGACATGTGAGTTACAGAGAGATATATAGCCAGTACATAGGGATTTCACAGGAAAGAGTACATTCAGTTCCTACGGAAGATCTTGCAATGAGTACGCTCTGAGCCCGTTGGGAACCAAGACTTTTGACAGTTGATCAGAAGCACACCAGGCGGACTTTGTCGCATGCTAATCTTTTAGAAGTCGCTCCTGCTAACATGCAGAAGTTTGTGTCTGTGGATGAAATGTGGGTCCATCATTTCACCCCAGAGGCCAAACAACAGTCTAAACAATGAAGGCACCCTGGTTCATCCTCGCCTAAGTAGGCAAAGACTGTTCCATCAGCAGGAAAGGGTATGACCTTGGTTTTCTGGGATGCTGACGGTATTCTGATGGTAGATTATCTGCAAAAGGAACAAACAATCAATGACACCTATCATGGATCAATTCTTTGGCAGTTAATAGAAAATTTTAAACTCAAGCCCTGCTGAAAGCTCAGTAAAGGTGTGTTGCCCTACCAGGCAAATGCTCCTGTTCAAAAGTCTGTCATTGCCATGGCTGCCATTACCGATTGTGGCTTTGAATTGATTGAGCATCCGCCTTATTCGCCTGATCTCGCTCTATCAGACTTTCATCTATTTCCAAAAAGACCATTTCCGCTATCCATGTTCGGTCAGGTGATGACTTCATAAGTGCAGTGGATGTTTTTCTGAAATATCAAGAAAATGTCTGCCTTAAAATTGGCAATAAGGCTCTTAAACACGGCTGGCAAAAGTGTATAGATACTGAAGGGGATTATGGTGATATGTCCGCCAAAAGTAAAAAACTTCAATATGAGGCTCACAACATATATCCCTAGTATTTAATGGTTTTAAGAAAACAAGGTGTCGGACGACAAATGCCAAACTGTAGCAAAAACTCCTCGTTTCTTCGAACCAGGTTATCTAAAAAAATCTTTTGTTGGCTTGAGGTCAACACAATCCAGTAAAACGTGCCAGTCTGCAAATCATTTCTGTATTTAACTTAAGTGCACCAGGTCTAAATATGCAAAACTATTTTTATTTAATTATTAGTATTAATACAAATTTGTCTGATTTCACAAAACTGTATTATTCTTTTTATTGATATTAGGAATGAAGGTCAAAAACGATTTCTTGATAATATTTTTTTATTGATATTTGATATAAACACGAAATGGAGATTGCATGAGGTCACCCAGCGACCGGAGACATATTCTGTTCAGTTCAACTTACTTCCATTTCATTACTATCAATTATCTCCATGAGATAGGTTATGAGGAAACACGTAACTTTTTCGCGCTGTAATGTATTGTCACCTCTTTAAGTGAAGGGTCCATCATCACTATGTCTGACAGACAGTAAGACTGGAAGAAGAGTAAAACGTCCTGCTGATCGTGTTAAAGTGTGTGGTTAGGTATTCTTACAAATACCAATTCTGTCTACTTTCTGTGCTATTTTGGGTTTCCCACATACTCGAGACATGTAAAATGTGACAAGATGAAACATCTACGAAGGCAAGTCTAGTTTTAGATTTGGTTTGATTTTAGGAGAGCTCATTTCTTAATGTCGTATATTGAAACTGGCATGGTGTTTTCGAGGTTATCTAGATGGGTTTAACAATTGTACACGCGATGACAGAAACGACTCGATATATCCATGTTTGGATGACTGATCGCGGTTAACGGTCAGAATGTCTACTCTAAAATTTAAAAGATAAATGTATTTTGAACTGCAGGGGGTAACTTATCAAACTTGAAACAGAAGGATTTAGTGTACTACACTAAAGTGACTGTATTTGTTTATTAATTATTTTTGTTACAATACGTATAAAAGACGATACGAATAAACATCCTTCCACACACACATACATTTTTATTTCGACAGTGACTGTATTTACGATACAAAGAAAACACCACGGTTGTCTTTATTCTACCCATGAGTGGTAGAAAATTTGATATATTACAAAAAAACATTACTGCGACCATTGAAATCAGGGAAACATACTGTATGGTAGTAATTGTATTGAAAGTACATTGCTTACACACATATATGTTCTCTTCCTGACGACTTAGACCAAGTAAAAACAAACTTTCCCTATTGTGAATTTTCCATTTCTGGACAGCAACCTTCCAACACTCAGACATATTGCGTTCACATATCGCATTTAATTCGATATTCAAGGGCCTGCTCCCAATAATCACTAGTTTTTTGCAAAAAGTCATCAACTAATTCACAAATTCCTAACACAAGGGTTTCAAAAGATCATTGGGAAATTTTACGGTCGTCATAGTAATTCCTTTGAGATTTAATATGTTTCTTTATATGATCTAAGGCTTGACGTGATTTATGCTCGTTAATTTGCCTGTTGGATACGTTGTATGATACCGTATTCCCATTTCAGCACGAGGCATTACCTATTAAATTGACTAAGACGTACATGGCTGATGTCGTCGATGAAACAGAAGACACTAACTCTTCCGGAACACCTCTGTTTTGCACCTTGTAGATTTTCAGGAGACTAGATTCAGTAGATTGATTGGATTTGAGTTGGGATTAAAACAAGTAAACATGTTGGCATTCTCTTTTCTTCTTTCTCTTGTTTTTTTTTTTAATTTTTTATTTATTTTTGTTTTTTTTGTTTTGTTTTTGTTTCAGAACTATGGTCGTGCTAAAGTGTTATATGGCTTTCCCTTGTAATCTGTTTTTCCCGATTTATCATTTTCTTTCAATATGATTGTAGTTAGCATACGTCTACACTGTATTTGCATAACATTCTAAAATCTGTTTGTAAAACATACTATTTTTATCAGTGTCTTAGGTAAAGAATATATTCTGTACTGCTTCGCTAAAGAAGCCGCTCATCGCGTATCGACAAACCGATCATTCAGTAAGTAAGAAATAGGAATATCGTGTGTTAAGGATTGTATCAGACAATGCTCGCAGGCGGTTTACCGCAGACCTCTGTCCAAAAGCGGAGTTAAAAATGATCGTAAAACACCGGAAACAGAGGGTCTTTATCAACGAGGAGAGCTTGTGGGGGATGGGATAATGTTTTCTTCTCCAACCCGCACCGAGTGATTCATTCATGTCGGCATTGTTATATATCTCGTTAAGTTATAGCCAACAGATATGTTCATCACACTATCCAGAACGCACTCTAAAGTAGTATTCATAATACAGTGCGTTACACTATTAAATAACGATCATTAAGCTTGACCCGATGTAAAACATATCCCAAATAGTTCACACTAAACTCATTAAACTGCTTTATATCACATTTAATGATGAGCTAGTGTGAAGTATTGACTTTCATACTCGCTCTTTAAAGTAAGATAGACGAGCTGAAAATCAGAAAGATGACCAGTCGCCTACTTTGTATGATTTTCTCAGGATTTGAGTGACCATCACTACCACAGCAACTACAGGCCTTTCTGTGACTATCATGATTGATTTTTTTTGTGTTTATGCCAGATCACTTTCCAAAGCTTATTTAATTAACACGGTTATTTTTATCACTAACAACACAATACACGACAAAATTTTCGACCGACAAATTTTGAAACGACTTTAAAAAAGATAAAGAATATTCAATCGTGAGTATAAAGATTAAAACTTTGTGAATACTGTCTTCCTTCATCTCCAGGTGATTACAAACTTATATCATTCTTCATTCGCATTGAATATTTTTTGCAAAACATTGAGTCTTTTATGATTTACTTAGTTAATTAAGAGATATTTTAATTTAAGAGAATTAAATGTTAAACTGTAAATGATATCACCGGTACTTATTCTTCGTTTGATAGGGTAAGGTCTTTGAGGTAAAAATGCAACAATACTCTCAAATCTCTGATAAAACAGTGAAAAATATACCGCTGTTCATTTCATACTGTAATTATATAGTATACAGTGCTCGCTGATGTTAGAGATTGGGGTTAAAATCCGTATAATAGTGAGTTTTTCGTATATATTGATTTAAGAATAATTTGCATGTTTACCTTTTATTAGTAATCTGAGCATTGTTTGGTGTTTTATTCAGTTTAGTTCATGTAGATACATGGAATAACACTGTATTTTTCCCTGTTGGATACCCCCCCCTCAAAGTAAATAATAATAAAAAAATCCTTTGGCCTACTGTTACAAACTTTGTCTTATATTTGTCAAATACACAATGTGCCGAAGTCGTCAATTTTTTTCTTCTTCTTTTTTTTTTTAAAGAAGCCACATCACATTAGAAAAAAAAGTAATTTTTAACTAGAAAAATCACATGCTCGTTTTATTCAATAGAAAAATATAGCTCACACAAAGATGCATATCCAATTCATTTTTGACGCAGTAAACTTGGAATAAAACTAAAAATAGTATTTTCTGCAGTTCTTCATCTCGTTATTTCTAGAACGATTCGGTTGAAATATTACGCTGTTGGGACTCCCTACGTATTTAGCAATTCAATATCTGAGTTATAGTGGGTATTGGAGAAGTGCTGTGCTTTCACTACTGTCGCCAGTTTGGCCATATCCATCACGTGACCGGAAGCAAGCTGAATGTATTGGCATATCTAAAGCATTTCTATAGAACCCCTACTCCATGTGTTGGAATGCATGTACACAGAAATAATTAACTACACACAAATCTCCTTTTTCACCGTCGATCTTTTCTTTTTCACAGACTCGTTGTCAAAAACACACGTGTTCAGGAAATTTATCTGTGTTGTGTATGTAGAAGGACTGCTATAAATAGCTTAATAAATTAGCTTATAAAACGTCAAAATCTAGATAGGTGTTCTAACCACATAAAATATGGACAAAAATGGCCACAAGGGAAGTTGGTTTCCTAGTTATACTCACTTCTCAGACAACCCCTTCATCTGGTTATACTCACTTCTTAGACAACCCCTTCATCTGGTTATACTCACTATTTAGACAACCCCTTCTTCTGGTTATACTCACTTCTTAGACAACCCCTTCTTCTGGTTATACTCACTTCTTAGACAACCCCTTCATCTGGTTATACTCACTTAGTAGACAACCCCTTCATCTGGTTATACTCACTTCTTAGACAACCCCTTCATCTGGTTATACTCACTATTTAGACAACCCCTTCTTCCGGTTATACTCACTTCTTAGACAACCCCTTCTTCTGGTTATACTCACTTCTTAGACAACCCCTTCATCTGGTTATACTCACTTAGTAGACAACCCCTTCATCTGGTTATACTCACTTCTTAGACAACCCCTTCATCTGGTTATACTCACTATTTAGACAACCCCTTCATCTGGTTATACTCACTACGCAGACAACCCCTTCATCTGGTTATACTCACTTCTTAGACATCCCCTTCTTCTGGTTATACTCACTTCTTAGACAACCCCTTCATCTGGTTATACTCACTTCTTAGACAACCCCTTCATCTGGTTATACTCACTACTTAGACAACCCCTTCATCTGGTTATACTCACTTCTTAGACAACCCCTTCATCTGGTTATACTCACTACTTAGACAACCCCTTCATCTGGTTATACTCACTACGTAGACAACCCCTTCATCTGGTTATACTCACTACTTAGACAACCCCTTCATCTGGTTATACTCACTACTTAGACAACCCCTTCATCTGGTTATACTCACTACTTAGACAACCCCTTCATCTGGTTATACTCACTATTTAGACAACCCCTTCTTCCGGTTATACTCACTTCTTAGACAATCCCTTCTTCTGGTTATACTCACTTCTTAGACACCCCCTTCATCTGGTTATACTCACTTCTTAGACAACCCCTTCATCTGGTTATACTCACTTCTTAGACAACCCCTTCATCTGGTTATACTCACTTCTTAGACAACCCCTTCATCTGGTTATACTCACTTCTTAGACAACCCCTTCATCTGGTTATACTCACTATTTAGACATCCCCTTCATCTGGTTATACTCACTACGTAGACAACCCCTTCATCTGGTTATACTCACTATTTAGACAACCCCTTCTTCTGGTTATACTCACTTCTTAGACAACCCCTTCTTCTGGTTATACTCACTACTTAGACAACCCCTTCATCTGGTTATACTCACTACTTAGACAACCCCTTCATCTGGTTATACTCACTTCTTAGACAACCCCTTCATCTGGTTATACTCACTTCTTAGACAACCCCTTCATCTGGTTATACTCACTACTTAGACAACCCCTTCATCTGGTTATACTCACTTCTTAGACAACCCCTTCATCTGGTTATACTCACTTCTTAGACAACCCCTTCATCTGGTTATACTCACCACGTAGACATCCCCTTCATCTGGTTATACTCACTATTTAGACAACCCCTACATCTGGTTATACTCACTTAGTAGACAACCCCTTCATCTGGTTATACTCACTTCTTAGACATCCCCTACATCTGGTTATACTCACTTCTTAGACAACCCCTTCATCTGGTTATACTCACTACTTAGACAACCCCTTCTTCTGGTTATACTCACTTCTTAGACAACCCCTTCTTCTGGTTATACTCACTACGTAGACATCCCCTTCATCTGGTTATACTCACTATTTAGACAACCCCTACATCTGGTTATACTCACTACTTAGACAACCCCTTCATCTGGTTATACTCACTACTTAGACAACCCCTTCATCTGGTTATACTCACTTCTTAGACAACCCCTACATCTGGTTATACTCACTTCTTAGACATCCCCATCATCTGGTTATACTCGCTACTTAGACAACCCCTTCTTCTAGTTATACTCAGTTCTTAGACAACCCCTTCTTCTAGTTATACTCAGTTCTTAGACAACCCCTTCATCTGGTTATACTCGCTACTTAGACAACCCCTACATCTGGTTATACTCACTTCTTAGACATCCCCTTCATCTGGTTATACTCACTACTTCATTACATTGAGGATCGTGATTGGGAGGTTTTACAGGTAGTACAAACTTTATGTATTTCATAATATATTGTGTTGACCAGTCTCAAGCAGAGTAGAAAATGTGGAAGGAAATTTAAGTACCAGGAAAATCCCCCACGTGATCGGGAGGTGACTGTTGACCGTTCATGTCCGATTCACGACTCTTTGGTGAAAAGGAAGTGCTCACCACTGAAGGATCCGACAACCCCATTGTGGGAAAAAATAAAAAAATCAGAATTGGAATCGATACGAGTCATTTATTTTAATGCAGAAAAAACAAAGCATTTGCCGGAGTTGTTTCCGACAGGAACTCCTCAGTATGAAAGTGGACAGTCAATTAAGATCGATTTTGTCGGGGCGACGGGAAACCAAATTGAAATAGAACCATATGGTAAATACCGATTTCAGGTGAATGGACTTGAATACCTCGTGGCTAAGACATTTAATTCCACTAAGGTACAAATACCTCTCTACGTTACAGAATGTCCATCTTTTAAGACACAGGAAATGTTGTAAACTCCGTGAATCAATCAAAATGCGTTTTTAATTATTCTTTAGGTACTCTGTAGGATCATTATTTTGAAGACAAAATAGCCGTTGCATATAATTCTAACGAGAATGAAACACAATGAACATAGCTTGATGTCGATATTTTTGTTTGTTTAAATTCAGCCAACGTGAAAGTGTCTACATAGCTTTGATTATTGGTAAGTATTAAAACATTGACAAATGATTCGATTTAAGGCAGTAGATTTCTGTAATATAACAGGATTATATTTTTGTTGTATATTTAATCACAAGAGACATCCTTTGTATACTAGATGTTCTGCTTTGATAATTGATCATGGAGATGAAAATACCGATTGTTATTCAGTGCTTGTGACAATATAAACATATAAAAAGGAAGACAATTTTCCCCGCTGTACCACTCATTCCTACAGTCCACGTAAACGGTTTACGTACCATCAATGTCGCCCATTCTTCATGGAAATATCGAGTTAAATTCCAACGTCTTTATGGCTTTATAATTGGCTCAAAATGTTTTCTTTACATACTTTTATGAACTCCCTGTGTAGAATCCAGCTCATCTGTTAGCTATACAATGAGCATAATCGAGGACAAACTCGGTGTGTAATCGAGTTTCACTATCGGTGCCTCTTCTGGTATCACGATAGAAGTCAGACCATTGAGTTTCCCTAGCGAATTGGTCACCTTAATTGTTAATCTGCACATACAATACGTTGTACTTTAATGCCGAAATCTTCGGACATACACACTTTTTCATATATCCGAGGTCACGATTGTGTTTGCCAGGTCCATTTCGAAATTATGTTACTTTTTCATAGACCCGGTGCTAAGTATGCGTGTATACAACGCACATGGCAACTATGCTTTCGCATCATCTGCAGCTTGTTCCGGAAATTTTTCCATTTCAGCAAAGAAATGTTGACAATTCATACGTATTAAGATGAATAAGATGATAGATCGAAGTTACATATCGGATCCTAATGTTTCTGGTAATGATTTCCAGTTTGTCATTGTTTAAAGGAAAGAAACTGAATTATTGCTATTTTTTATTGTACTTGAGCAGGTGATATGGTACTAAATTTAGACGTAATGTGACCGTTAGTCGTTAGATCGGCTCCGGATAATTTGCTTAGATCAATTATAGGAACTATTTTCGATAATACAACAGATTTATGGACACTGCTTACAGTAATCATATTGATCTCGGGCTACAGTGTGTTGCTCCTGTCACTCGTAGTTAATCAGATCCATCTTATATAATTGTGATCGGGAGATTTGTTAGTTTGTCTGTCTATGTCAATGTCAGGTGGGTTTTAATCTCAAGGTAGTGCATTTGATTTTGACATAAATTATTTAATGTCCTATCTACACATAAGGTTATGAAGGATAGGGGCCTCCATAGGTGAGTGGATCTATGACCCCGTGGGTTATACCGGAGTAACCGTCCGTCCGTGGACACATTCTGTCCGGCTACGCATTCACTTAATGTTTTACGGATCTTTTTCACTTCTTTACAGAGTTGTCTCCCTTGTATGTAAATAATAAGCACAGTTTTGTCCTGCTATGCATTCGCTTAGTGTTTTACGGACCTTTTTTTTTACTTCTTTACAGAGTTGTCTCCTTTGTATATAAAGAATAAGCACAATTTTGTCCGGCTATGCATTCGCTTAGTGTTTTACGGACCTTTTTTTTTACTTGTTTACAGAGTTGTCTCCCTTGTATATAAATAATAAGCACAATTTTGTCCTGCTATGCATTCGCTTAGTGTTTTACGGACCTTTTTTTTTTTACTTGTTTACAGAGTTGTCTCCCTTGTATATAAAGAATAAGCACAATTTTGTCCGGCTATGCATTCGCTTAGTGTTTTACGGACCCTTTTAAAATTTTGTGGGAATGACCGATACAATATGGAGATATGCATAGAGTTGTCTCCCTTTTATATAAAGGTTGAGCACAATTTTGTCTGGCTATGCAGTTTGAGGATTAAATGTTTTTTTTTCGAGCATTTAATTGCTTTGATTTCTGGTCCACATCTTTCTTGAACAAGTTGAATCAACACAAAAAGGCGGGTGTCCCTTATTTTTTCCGAAAGTTTGGTTACTGGTAGCTGTAAACAGGTTTCATGATAAATGACATTTAATCATTGTCCATTCAACAGATTTTATTAACTGACTATACGACTAACGATATATAACTAATTAAATATTGTCGTAGGATACATAAGGTTTTCAGAAACAGTTACTATGACAACACAATCTTGGCCTCTGATTAATCTTCATTTAAATTTTTTTTTCATAGAGTTTTGACAAATTTTGATGTATAGAGGCCTTTGCATTAGCGGGGAGTATTAATTATCATTAGGACGACAATTTTAGTTGAGTGTGATTTTGGGAGGTGCGGTATGTTCATGAGAATCTCTTGATAGTGCGGAACAGAAGCAGACTAGATAGGGCTACCATATTGGAATATATTGTTGAGGAACAAAGAAACATAATCACAAATATATCACGTATTACCATACAACGTATCGTAGTGATCTGTATATTCCACGTATAGTTGTAATAGGTCTTTTTACCAAAGATACGTAGGGTGATACCACTAAGAAAGTTTGCAACATGTCAGGTCACAGACTGATATTGTAATATACCAGATCTGCTCGCGATGGTTTGTTGTAATAAACGCCGCGAGGATGGACAATGGGGCGTGAACTTACCATGTTCATAACATCAAGGGAATGATCATTATTCAACTCAGACATATAACATCAACAACTTTCCATCACTCAATGTCTTGGGATAGCCATATGATATGCAAACACTTAAAAGAATTGAAAGTAATTTATACTGAGCCGGGGTTCACACGACTTGATTCAGATTGAACACATATTGACGGACCAGCAAAATAAGTTTCAAAACACAGACTAGTGACTATACTAATAAATTACGACGGGAGAAGAGATGTACCGACGAAGACTCTTGAGGTAAACGTGATATTTTTCATCAAATTGCTTCTGATATTATCTCACATTTGACCTTTGAGACTGGTGTCCCCAAGATGAGATATATCAGTTGTTAAAATGATACTTAATGTGTTTCGGATCCTTATTGCGCAGTATTTGAGGGGGAACGCTATAACTGCTTTGCCCAATGATATTTTAATCTAATCGGATGGTCCTTCATGGTGCCGTATCCAGGTTTTGACAATTCGGTGTGATGAAACTATAAAAACGTAAGTCATTGAAATCGTCATCACTAGATACCATTGGATATTACGAATCAGATAGGGTTGGCCTTCATCCTGACGTGTCCAGGTTTTGACAATTCGGTATAATAAAACTATAAACACTTAACTCAGGTGCATCATAAAACACCATTGTATGTTACGGTAGCTATCATGAGGATGTGAAACCAAAAATAAAGTTACAAACAATATAAGATACTCTTTCAAATAAAAATCAGATTGACAATAAACAAACACAAACATCATCACGATATCATTACGACAAGGTAATACAAGACAATCGAGATGTTCTATGAAAGTTGTATATGATGCAGTTAAATTCAATATGTTGTTCAACTGTCTACTGTATCCTGTTTTATTACGGTATGGAAAGGTGCGTCATTTGTGCAACCTTTGCAATTGCAGGTGGTAGACATTCTTGTTCGACTGTAAGTCATAACCCGCATGTTTTCATTCATTCGGATAGTGACACGGTTAAGAATACACACATGCACATCAAATTTATGGAAATTACGAAAATTATTGAATTAAAGGGCAAGTACAAGCTGGATTTTGGCATTTCTTTCGATCAATGTTGCTTTTCTTCCCTCGCCTCCTAGTATTGTTTACACCCATAACATCACTGATGAGTTTAAGAAGGACGCAACAGATGTATTGTAAAAGTTAATGTATTGCTTTGTCTTACTGTATCTACATCTGAATTTGTATTGGAGTATAATATTCACTTGTGCGTCGTTTGTAGAGTTCGCAGTTTAGATGTAAAAATACACTCAGTCGGTCTCGTAAAGATTAGTTTAACTAAAAAACACTTAATGGAGGTACACGTAATTGGTTAACTACTTCTTATGTCAACGGTTGATTAAAAACCTTCAGGTTCTAGTTTAGAATACCAACTAGTTAAACACAGTTCTACAACAATGGCGTTTGCAGGCAGCAAAGGGATATTACATTAGGTCTGTGTCTTCTAATTACTTCCGACTTAACAAACTCTTTGCCTTCACGTAAGACATATACATATCGTGAAGTATTTTCGAAGTCGACACTGCTGACTGCTTTGTTTAATGTTTACATAGTAACACACGCTTTTAGGTAGCCCATGGCAATTCCTTGCACTGTAACATATGTCAGAAACGTAATTTACAGACCAGCAGAGACCAGGCTATAAACATACCTTCTGTTAATAAAAAAATACCTAATTCGTGAAGGTTTATAGGTCATAACTCGAAAACCTGTCGGAGGCAATGATGTTTCGACCATTAGCACAATAATTATACCGAGTCCACATGCGCATTAATTGGTGCCCCGGGTTTAACGGTGATGTATAATTTGTTGTCTTTACGTCCTCTTGTTAATGATAAAGGGCCAATACCTCACAAGGTATGTTCTCGTGTCTCCATGATTGAATTCGATTTCCCTCTAGGTTAAAAGTGTAAGATAACATGACTCATTTGTGCGGATATGGTGCTTATATTAACATCCTACACAGGATAGATACCTTAATCATTTATGAATGTAAGACCTTAAATATCACTGCATTTCAATAGGACAGTTTGTCTCTCGATGGAAAGAAAATCATTGAACATTATTAAGATTTCCCCATAGAGATACGCCCGTCTGTAAATATAGACATTCGTTCTATTAAACCTACTACAGGATACTATAATTTAAGATCAATAATGAAACATCTATAATTTGCATCTCTAATGATTGTCTACACTAACGAAACGATATAACACCAGTTGATTAGATATCAATTAACAATAAATTATAAAAGCAACCCAGATTCCACATCAGACCGAAATAATAAATTTAATGTAAATACATGCTTTTAAGTAGTAATATAAAAGTTCTGCCACCGGAATTACAGTTCTATAATGTGTGGTAAGATATTTATATCTGTAGCGTTATTCTCAATTATGTAATTACTGATAGCTTAAACCCCCACAAGAAAATGGCGAAATCATGGTTGAATATTTTACATTCATCTTCGTCATAAACAGGTATGAATTCTATTCACATATATTTGTATTACTGGGTTTGTATAAATACACACTTAAGGTTATCCATTTTTTAATAGGATTAATTTTGTTATCAAATTGCCTTGGTTCTTATTATCATTCATAGTCATTTAGGGATAGCATATCTACACATATGATTGATGAGTGCACGTGACTGCAAGATGATCTATTTTGTGACAAAATGAAATTTTACTTTCATCTTGACAACCTTCCCATTAAGACCTATGGAGTTTAAGAACAGCCTCCTTGTGTATGCTTGGCGAATGCTTGTAATGATTATCTGTGCTGATATGAGCCTAGGGTTTGTTCGTGTAAGCATCCTTATGATAGTGCGGAACTAAACTCGACTTTAATGCAATCAAACGAAAATATGCCGAGGGGAAGTTTTGTATCATCTTTTGGAAATATTCTGTTTCTTTGTGCGATATGAAGCTAGACGTGTCTGATACTCGTTAGTTTGCCTGTTGCTTCCGCTGTTATATACCTTGTTCTCATTTGAGAACGTGACATTATTTACTTGAATTGATCAAGGCTTAAATGGCGACGCTTACTTTTACAAAACACCTGGTCTGATTCTCAATGTATTTTTTCAGTCTCCGAGTTAATTTTTTTTCCCCAATTTTTCATGAATATGCCCTAGTTTTATTGGATTTGAGTTTGGATTATGGCTTTGTTGTCACGTGTTTTTGTATCAAAACCTGCAAATATAGTTACTAATCAAAAGTAAAAGTTCGAAAGGTCATTTCAACTAGACGACTGCTTTTGAATGATAATAACTTTCCTTACATATTCAGTAGAACTGTAAGCACTGACGAAAAGGTAATCGTATTTACTAAACAACAGTAATTTTGATAATTGTATTTAAATGCAAACATGATACTATCCGCCGGATAAGCTCTAATTTCAGGCAGAATTATTCTTGAAAAAGATTCATGAAAATGCATTTTTTATTTTGACTTACTCCAAGGGTGACAAATATACCCATGCCTCCTGAGTCACCCGCAAATGATACGATGAAACAGTATATTGACTAAGTCCATATGATTCTTATTTCAGAAATGTATACAACAGTGAAAATAGTGGGAATGGTTTTTCGTATTTAACGTCTTCGCGAGTTGCATTGAAGAAGTCTATGTATGAGCGGATGATGCAGTCCATCAAAACCGTTTGGATTGTGCACTCACCCTGAAGAGATATTGCCTTAATACCATTTATTTCATAAGGAATCGTTGTCTCTGCAACAGCTAAGGCTATATTAAGACGCTTTCACAGTTAATGAAGTCGTTCAAGAATTCTTTTCTAGTGTAATCATATTGGAATACTCTATACTCGATACGGTTACGTCATCAAATGATCTTCTGAGGCCTTATATAAACATTTTACTTCTTATTTCTATTTCCAAGTAACTATTCGAGTCAGCCTAACATTTCTCAGAGGGTATAGTAACTTGTCTCTCTACTGGCTTGCAGCCAATACATCATGTATAAAAATTACATAGCATAGAATTGTCATTTTGATGACATAATGATGGAAACTCTGACATATACAAACTAGTGTTGAAAAAAAAAATTGGATCAAGGTCTTTTCAAACATATCCATCCCAGGATCAACAACCAGATTTAAGGAGAGCTAAAAAAAACCTTCAAGCGTTCATACATATTGACAAATGAGCAATAACTTCGTTTAAAATATATATACACCTGGAGAGACATGTAATGGTAATAAAATGTTAATGGGATATCTAAAAGTGTCTGCAGTAATAACAAATATATTTCACGCTTGTGTCTAATATCTTACTGTCTATCACAAGCGCGCAGCACTTAGGAGTAGAAGTACTCCAACATTTTGACAGCCTTTTTCTATTGCACTGTATGTGATGAACAAAAGTTTTGTAGGATTTTTACGTTTTGGTAAGTGATCCCACTGTCAATTTTTGGTTCAAGGCGACACCACAATGATATATAATTTTGAAGTCCTGTTTCACAACAATATATGCGTTTCTAAACTTGTGACATATTTGTGAAGGTCAGCTATAGACAGTTATCGTGTGAGAGTGACATCTCGTTGACCTCTTTGCTTCACGTTAGTGAACTTTCTGTTCTTTATCTCGAGGCGACACTTCACTTCATTACATTATGGTAGTAGTACAGCCATCACGTCCATTTAGCCTATGGCACGGGAACACTCTATCTCTTACGTCTCTTCCTCTGCCATTCTTTTCACTTGCTGTTAAGTTGCAGAGAAGGATAAGTACTTCTGTTTTGTATTTAGCTGTGCTCCCTCAGAGCACTGTAACATAATCACCATGTTGATAAAATAACTGTGTCATGCAAGCGCTTGCCTACTTCCTACTCACTCTGGTGTTTGTAGCCGACAGATGTGCTTTTCTGGGAAAACACGCCAAATTCACAGGGTCTTTTTTCGAAATAGAAAATATGGGAATGAAGTTGTTTGTAAAATGATCGATCAATGATAGATTTTGTCTGGCCGATTATAGATCTTTGCAGATACTACCGGATTCCAGCACTAATAAATATATGAGTCATAATGAAAAAGTTATGTCAGCTCTGAAGAACATAGCCAATGGGTCAAAAATAAAGAATTTTACATAACTTTCTAACTGTATAACAAATCGAAACAGAATAATAAAAACCAAGTTAAATGATGAGAAATTTCACGTCCTTGCAAGAAGTCATGTGAAGAATGATGCCTACTGATGACTCTTTTAAAGTGGTATCACACTGAATTGGCATAAACTCGACACGGTAGCATGATGCTCCACACAGTTACATTTCATCCGTTGTTGAGCAACAAGTAGTATGTACGAAATGTCATTTTTATAACTTTGGCATGTGACGGTTATAAAATAGATATATTTAAAACACATAGCTTGCGTTGACATGCAACCTAAAGAAATAAGTGGAATAGTGTCAAGAAATACAAGAAAAGCGGAAAGGTCTTAAGAAAAAAAGAGATCTTTAGTGTAGTTGCTTCTAACAATGATGCAATGTGGACTGAAAAACTAATGTTGGGTTCTGTGTCTACATTCTATTAAGTAATATGAGTGCCATACACAGGTAGAATGACAGTGATGGGTATGTTACATGTACTCACGTGTTATTAACACGTTTGATCAATGCTTTCCTGTGAATATTTAATTAATATCGGTGCTACTGTACCGGTGCTGATTTATTATGCCGTTTGGGTCAAGGATAACATAATTACACCGACACTTGTTAACGATTCAGTGATTAATCAGTAATAGATATCAGAGGAATGAGATAACAGATAAAACATTACCCTGAATCATTTTATGCAGTCCATACTTATGTTCACAAATAATAATTCGAAGAACAAAATTATTGAACAGTAATGATTTGAATATCAAATGTTACGGTAAGAAAGTGTTATACAAGATTAAATATATCCGACATCTCCAATAAATATTAGAATTAAAATCACAGCTGTCACCTGCAGTGAAAGGCACCGTAGGCGAGTCCAAGCAATTGGACTGTGCGTGCCAGGGAAGCATCAGAGAATTGTAACACAGGGTCAAACACAGCAGCATATAATGTTCTCTACCAAAACCATTAACATTGTTGTACGCCAAAACATAAAACGCAATGCTTTTTGGAAATTATTGTATGTTCCGTCGCCTTAACTTTTCAACAGAGACATATGTGTCCCTAAACTTAATATCACAATCTTATCAAAATTGGACGTATTAACCCTAAGTCTCAAAACAGGAATGCTCTTGCCATGAAGATCAGCCTAATTGCTCAAGATTTCATAATAAGTTTATCATGAAATATTTTCTGTTGGTTTGTGATTCATACTGCAAGATAGTATTTCGTCCTTACGTGAAGTATTATATGGAATATTTATTTGCAATTATGATTATACATACGATATGCATATATATCACCTACTGTTTAAAGTCTAAGGATACTGTCGTCTATGTGCTGCATTTTTTTTCAATTCCATGTTGTTGATAAACACCTTTTACATAACTGTATTTCGTTCTTTCAATATGTTTTTACAGACATTATTGTCTGTAATGTCTTTCTGTGTAAATGGTCAGCTAATAATATTACTTAGAATTTCAAAATTCCTCAGATCTCGTTAGGTTGTCTCCCATGGTTCTGATCTTGTTATTTCAACAATGAGATTTTATTTAATGTTGGAAGGTAGATTTCCTGATTTTACAGTTAAAAACAACAACAAAAAACAAAAACAGAAACAAAAAACGAAATCTGCCATTTTCTACGTGGCAATACTTTAGATAAATGATGAGATATCGTATTTGTCATGTGAGTAATTCGCATGATAGTCAAATGCTTTTATACGTGATGATGTGCCATATTTTCTAGGAAATCATAACCTTGCGTACACAAGTTATACACAGCTACTTTTTATTTTCGAGACTTTCTTCGAGTAGGGATTTGGTTGAAACATAAATGAAGCCCATTATGAAAGTCACAGCGACAAAAAATTAAATTAGGTCTACTCCATACAACGAAAAAGCCTCGTGTCTGAGGTTACAGCGAGGATTAATAGAGACCTTATTTGATTTTCTGTTTTCTTTACAACACGACATGCTAGAAATTAAGTACTCCTCGTATAGATCAGCTGGCAAACGGAAGTACGAGACATAATCTATAAGACAATCTGTATTTTCAGTTGTCCACATTTTATGCGATTTACTTATTACTTTTTTATTTAAACAAAAAACAAATATGTTCAATTCTCATTGTAACATACATCACAAATCAATTTCCAGCATCAAACATGAAGTGATATACATTTGTACGCTGGTTACATATAAACATATAAACACACTACATATTTAGTATTAGAATGCACACACAGATACTGATGGAGATACATGCTAACAAACAACAGACAAATTAAGTATCTTCCACAAGAAATACTTTTTTACGTGCTTTTTTATTTGCTGTTTTACTTGACAATAACGTGAAATGTTTAGATATAACATCACAATCATCTATTTAGCATACAAGTATGTAGAACACTTTTTTATTTTAGTCAACTAGCGAGAAGGCAGACACTAGTGTTGTTGCTGTTGTTATTCTTTAATAATACGGAGTTAAACGTCTTTGCAACAGCCAGGGTCATAAAAAGATGGTCAACAGGAGTCATAAGAATAAAAGAAAAAAGATCAGTAAGGACAAATAACATCCAGGTCTAAAGTGTGCCAACAGCAGATCTAATGGTTAAACTTTTGTGTAAAGTATATATTGTGTCAGATGCAATGTCACACTACGTTGTAGAGGCTATGTAATTTAGAGTGAAAGCCGGTGTTTGTGCAAGTGCCCCAACTTTGTCAATGTCTCATAACGACAACAAATGAGTAGTTTATAATGGCCTAACAAGCAAATACAACAGCTCGTGTATGCTATTGGTAGCCTCTGTCAAACAAAGTATATAGCGCCGTTATTGTGACCCCCCCCACCCCCCACCCCCCACCCCCCAAAAAAACAAAACAAACAAAAAAATACAAAAAAACCCCCAAAAACACAAAACACACACACACACACACAGAGAGAGAGAGAGAGAGAGAGAGAGAGAGAGAGAGAGAGAGAGAGAGAGAGAGAGAGAGAGAGAGAGAGAGAGAGAGTTTAGAATATATATTGGGAACATCAGATAAAAAATGTGATGTATTTTCTAACGTTAAAATTTTCTGTAGGTCACAAATACAATTTCCTATCGGTTTCCATACTGAATTATGTACTAAAACCATCTTCAAACAGTACAAAAACTTGCACAAAAGTAGTAATTAGGAGTTTGTGCAAAGAAATAAAATTGATTGACAATATTGCTTTTTTTAAGGTAAAAAAACAAGCAAACTGGGAAATCTGTTTTGGATTAAAGTATTGTAAAATGAACTGAAATAAAACTTGGTTTTATTAGTACAAAGGGACCGTCACCTTCACTTATATCCCACTAAAGCGAAGTTTCAACTTTCAAAATGGCCGTCATATTCTCTGATAACTACCAAAAATAAATGTTTTTACAACTGCTTAATCATTGTTCAAAATGCTAAATGAGAGATTAACGTTAAAGCATCCTTCTTCTTAGAATGTGATTGGCCATGTCAATGTTTGTCTACATCGTACAGTAATGTAGTTCTTATTTTCAAAGTCGACTATACCTAATGCCTTGAAGATGGTGGCTGGTAACGAAATCTACATTACTTGAGGCTTGCCATAAGTCTTTTCAATTTTGGATGCAAAGGCTTATTGGTTTACAAATGGATGTAATATTCTAAATAGTACAGGATACTGGTTACGTGGGCACATGCCCCCATGGTTCTGTATCCAGTATGACACTGGCAATAATTATTAATGGATTAATGGCGTCGGGGCTGTCATGCTAGGTTCAAACATATTACATGTACGTTACACTGCACATATGTCTCGAGTGGATATGATATCGTACTTTGAGACACAGTCAACACTGAGGTGCTCACTTATGCAGCCAGCCGTCAATGCTATTTGTTATGTGCCACATGACATTGTCCGAAGGTATTTCATGTCTAACTTAGGAAAGTCACAATCATCAGCTGTAGCATCAAGTTGAGAAACAGTGACTTGGCCCTTCTCGTAAGATTTGGCTAATTTTCATACGCTGAGCTAAGTTGTTGTGAACACTCAGGCGCGCTTTCATTTTGGCTGTCAGCACCCTATCCTTTGCGTATCACGCTTGTGTTTTTACACAGATGGGTCCTCGGCTTCCATTGCGACAGGCTATTACTATTCTAACGAGGCAAGTTGTGGTTTGAAAAACAACCCATCTGGATTTGGTTATGGATATATCAGTTAACTTGCAGGTCGTCATATTGAGTCTACACAAGTTCTAGTTAAATCTGGTAAAACATCGCTTTAGGCTCGTTCAACAACGACGTTGCCTTTTTACTCCAGCCAGAATATACTTTCCATACTGACTTTTAGAATCTCATCATTATCGCTTCAAGGAAAAGGTCCTACTGTGTCCAGAATGTATCCAGGGCTATGCTCATGAACTTCTAATAGTTCCGCTTCCTCTGACCACAGAAGTACTTTCTCTGGAGCTTTTGATCAGAACTCGTTGGAAATAAATATATATAAACCATCAAATATGGCCGTTGCCCACTGGCCATGAAATACTTCTGAGAACACAGTGTTGTACTCCAGAATATTTTCTCTTGTAAATGCTCACGTTGAAGAACAAAGGAACAATGAACATCAAGAAAATAACAACATAGCAACATAATCATAATTCAAAGTCAAATTCCATAAAACTAGGGTAAGATATGAAAACAGGCAAGACTTACACAGAGACTCCCGAAAAAGTAAAAGGAGAATAAGACTATGTGTTCCGGTAGAGTAAGCTGCTTCTTCTTCTTCATTGGCAACACCCGCCATTTAAACCTTTGTCAATCCAAGTAAGTAATGTCCGTGTCTCAAATGAGGACGAGGTCTACAACAATGGAACCAATAGACAAACTAACGAGCATCGATAACGCCCAGCTTCATTTCACACAAGAAATGGTTATTTATAATGATTTTACTTTGGAATGAAATGTTTTGAACATACTGGAAATAACAATGTTAAAAAGAGTTGAGTGCTGTTTCCATGATAATTACGTCTTCAATAGTGCATTCTGTGGTTTAGAGTGTAATATACAACTGTCAATACGGTATGAAAAATAAAACAAAAACATTTTTAGAAATTGTGTTTTTGTCCAACCAGTCCAGGCTTTACAATCTACATCATTCAGGGTGGGAAAATGCAGAATACAACAAGACTAATGCTTTGATAGAATATATGATGTATCAAAAAGATCATTGATTATTTCGTTTGATTTGAAAGGTAGTTCGGAAGTCAACATTTTCTTTCAACAGTGCGGATTTCGCGCGCTCAAGCAATATGGTCGAGATTTGAAGAAACTCTTCATGCATAGTGTGCACTTTGCGTGAAAAGACTGGCCTTTATATCTATCCTCTTTTGATAAAAATGAAATGTTCCGTTAGCTACATATCATCATCAACACCAACGGTTTGACTTTTAGGTTGTGACTTTCTTTCCTTATAATTCTTAAAACAATACACACACATACCAATCGTTTGATCATCTGTGAAATTATTGCCATCTGCTTTTAAAACATGAAACAACCAATTGTGCTTGGGTAGTCTTCTATTTCTAACATATTTTCTTGGTTTTAAAGACAACTTTACAACCTGCACCTACACATATACTTCTCAATGTGAGAACAGTACTGTATTAGATACGGGGTTAGGGTACGAGATAACGCTATCTATATAAGTTATTTTGAATGGACTGAATAGGGAAACGTTCAAAATGTCAATTATTCTGTACAAAAAATACGTTTTTCACACAAAATGCTTTTAAAAATCAACAATATCGGCGGTATACTTACTGTTTAGTATTTTGGTATTACGCTTATGGTTCGAACATTTCTATTTCGTTAAGATAATTAATAAATGATGACAATCGACATTCATAGTTTAGTAATTCAGTTACGTAATTAGTTAATAAGGCAAGTGCGTCATCGATAAACATGAATTAAATTTGAAGCCAATGGACCCAACTTTGATGGTACAAAGCCATGTATCGGTGAGAAGTCACGCAGGCTGAAAAAAAAACTCGAGGACGATCTTTATTGGAAATAAGCATTGCTGTAAATCCATCCTTTAAACTACAATGATACTGTTATATGACTTACTAGTTTTGGTCATTGGATTGATTAGTGATAAGGAATATAATCGATCACCGTGTTTGCAGAAGTTGTATTTATAAATAGTTCGTTGAAGCCATTCTCATGAACCAACGTGGCTGGAATAAGTTTTTAATAAGAAATGTATTGAAAAAAAATAATAGTGATTTGACAATATTGTCAGTTTTATCTCTCTGTAGGTTTTCAATGCAACCCATCAAGACGTTCGCTGCCATTAAGTTCAGAATAAGATTGCATCTCATTTTTAATTTTTCATTTCAAGTTCTATTTTAAGGAGTGGTAAACGTAGAATCTGCTATCTTAAAACTTAAGTTTACGTCAATACAATGTGTCAGTGTAAAATTATCTATAAAGGTGCTATTCGCGTAACATATCGTCAAAACCAACAAGAAAACACCAACAGGTGATCATAATTAGTACAAGGAGAATAATATATTTGTAATATTTAGCTTCATGTTCAAAACATGCAGCAGAATTTAATGAAGAGGATTTGACCCAATTTAATGATAAAGTTTTGGAGTAAGATGTGCACCCTGGCTCATACCCTAGACAAGGATCATAAAAAGGTCATAGTACAGGCCATGTGGATTTTTAAATATACATTTCTAGGAGTTAACTGGAGGTGCTACAAATAACACAGAATAAAAATTAAAATGGAATGCTGGCAAAAAATTACATGTACCGTGAAAAAGGTCTTTTCTAGAATGATCTTTCTGCGAAGGGGATCTTTGTTTGATAGAAGAAGCCCCCTCTCTTTCAAAAGGCTAAACTTATCAGTCCAGAAAGGCATAATTTTATAGTCAATTAAATCTTTAAATATCATATCCAAATAGGATTGGCTAAATATACTTAAGAAAATCCGGTATTTTTCATTTTTCATAGCAAATTTTACTATGATTTACATGGCGAAGTATGGGTGATAGTTGGTTAATTGTGTGATTTTTGCAAGAAAATTTTCCATTCAGAAATTGGTAAATCAATAAATCGTACATTTTTTATTTAATTTGCATTTCAAGTTTCAGAAAAGAACAAAAAGTACTTTTCAAATGTTCTTCGTTATATTATATAAAAATGAAAAAAAAAAAAAAAAAAAAAAATGTATGGCATCTTTATTATTTATATTAATTATACAAAAGCCACACAAATGAATAGCACCTTACCATTCAAGTCAAGAGACGGATACCGTAGGGCCAAGCAATGCATTACACTAGATTATACGGTTGTTTCGTCCTTCTAGGACTCGTCAGTGATGCTAAAGGCTTAAAATTTTAAAGGCTAGGAGGCGACTGAGAATAACCAGCATGATAAGAAATCCCAATCTAGATGGAGAGGTACGCTAGTCCATAATTCAATAAAATGTGCAATTATTCATTTATCTGATTTTTTAACAACGTTAAATCAATATGTATATTCTGAATCGTGCGACTATTGGAATGGATTAAAACGTTGCTATGGGCTAGTTATTTATTAATGTAGGTTAACCTCCTTAAAATTCACCTTGGCTCTCAATTCGAAGAGCGATGGGTCAGAATTAGAATTTGCTTTTGATGTTTATTGAAGTTTCATAAGAGATAGGATGACAATATCTTTTTCAGGAAAAATGGTAAGATCGAAACTAGAGGCTTAATACAAGAAATTTTATAGGTTATATCAAGTTATATTTAATTTGTTATTCTTGTAAATGACTAATTTCTTTTATTGCAGAGGTGTGCCTAGAGTGGCGGTGGTGATGTTGAGAACGAACCCATTATCAAAAGTAACCTGTATTACCAGCTGATTACAATAACTTAGGTGTTATTAAGGTAAGTTAATCTTAGTAATTTGGACACGAGAAACATGGCCGGCAATAGTGTTGCTATGTCATAAACACAGAGGGAGCAATTATGTTGTAACACTAGTACTGTTGTATTGTATAGGACCAGTCCTACTGTATACTATCGTGGAAATAGTTTTACCAATACTACATGAATCTTTTTAACTCGACAACCTCAACAGCATGGAATGTGGAAACAGAACCATAACTTTCAACACTTAAATACTTCATTCTTTCGAAACAACTAACATATTGTCAACTATCATTAGGCATACAAGATTCCAACGAAGTTTGAATGCATTCTTATTGTGAGTGAGAAAATACGACTGCAATGACACAAGTACTCAGGGCGAATCGACTGAAAAGAAATATTGTTTCAAAATGAAATTTTGAAGAAATTATGTATTTTACACTGATTACCGTTTATCATTCCTCTTAACCCTTTGAAGATGGTTTAGGCATCCCATATATCAACATTAAGATTACAAAAGGCACACCATTGGGTTAGAACTTTCAACACAATTAGAATGGAATTTAGTAGTTAGTCAAATAATAAGAACAAACTATATAATTAAGTAATTAAGTAGTCCCTATGGGACTCGTTCGGAACGCTAAAGACATTCAACATGAAACATAGGAGGCGACTGAGGACGATAAAAACAGACCGAAAGAAATTTAAATTTCTTTATTTCAGCAATCAGCACCATCACTCTCTACCACTTGCAACTTCTGGGATATACGCACAGTATAAGTATATTAGTACAGTAAACACGCAATAGTATACAGCCAAATCATGTAATCTAGATTATTAAATCTTGATTTACTTCCTTTGGTCCTGCTCCTTCGGGGGTAGGGAAGGCATGTTCCTGCAAATTGCGTTAGCCATATGTCACATAAGCCAATAATAGGGCGGGGATTTGGAATGAAAATATTGAAATGACAAACAAAAGCAATACCAGTCTTTTTCTGAAACCAAACAAAGTGTATTTCTACATGAAATCACGTTGACGACAGTAACACTTGGCTGGGATTAAAACCATGCGGTGATGGTTTGTCAGTAGTCAACGTCCTTTGTAGAAGACATAATGATGGGAGCACTCCCTATAATTAATTATTATTCTACCACGCAGACACATGAATGATTGGTAAACAACCTTTATGGTAACATAAAAATCTGTTTGTATTAAAATAGTTTATATGGCGCTTTTGCATGTATATTCAGACATTGTTGGCACTGCCTCCAAGTAAACAACTTGTATTGGTATTTTAAGCTTTTGCCATTGATCTTCCATATCGGTGTAGATCTGGCCCCACTTGAATAAAACATCTCAACTTGAGATTTCCTCAAGTCGAGATTTTCCTCAGCTGATATCTCCTTGAAAATATCTTGTATGAAAATTCCTCATGGAACAGGAGGAAGGCATCGGCTAGGATGTCCTGAAATTCCATGAGGAATTTTCATACAAGATATTTTCAAGGAGATATTAGCTGAGGAAAATCTCGACTTGAGGAAATCTCAAGTTGAGATGTTTTATACAAGTGGGGCCTGGTGTAACGACTTGTTGAACAGACAACTAAACTAATACTGCGAGTGCTTTTAGACTGTATTACGAAATCTCAAGACATCTCAAGACAGAGAGAGAGAGAGAGAGAGAGAGAGAGAGAGAGAGAGAGAGAGAGAGAGAGAGAGAGAGAGAGAGAGAGAGAGAGAGAGAGAGAGAGCTCTAATCTCTAATCTCGGCCACCCGTGGCGCTTTTTGGTCACAATGCCTGCTCGCCAACTTTCGCCTATGAGCTTACCATTACTGTCCCCCAGCTATCCCCATTACACCGTGTGCCTCGTGCTGTTAGATCTATACTAAAAGGGAAAGGCAACTTAAAATATACGATTTAGCAGAATGATATCATGAGCAATGTCCCTAAATGTGGAATACAATAGTTAACTTCGAGTATTGGACCATCTGTCTTCAATTTTTGGGTGATTTTTAATAAATAAAGGCATCATTAGGCTACCATGAATTAGGGTACCCTAATGTACATAAAGTTGAAATAAGACCGATCCCTTATGCCATATGTGACCTCCCCAGACAGCTATAGAGCCTGTAATTATACGTGGCATGAGTTCATAAGGACATTGTCTGTGGAGGAATGTTATTCCATCCCTTGGTAAGTGCGTTGGCCAATAGGCGTAGGTCATTTGGAAGTTTGCTCGATTCCGAACTTTTCCGTCTAATTCATCACACAAGCGTTATCATGCTGAAAGGTCAACTATTGCCTTATAATGAAAGACACAACATGAGGCTTCAGGATCTCATCTTAAGGCCATCTGATCGATATAACGTGAATCGACATTCATCCGTGAAGAGTACGTACCTCCAACGCCTCGTAGGGAAACGTCTTGTAACATGTGCCATCAGCCATCACATCAAGTATTCAACGTCGAAATATCAGAGGCAAACCAACTGGCGATGTGGGCGAAAATTCGGCTCTCGCAGTCTATGTCTCAAAGATTTTGGGTGGATCCGACGGTTTCCATTCACAATGGTATTTCATGCTGTTTCAGTTTCCATTAATCTCCTGTCACGCTAGTTGGCAGACTGTTTCATCTTTCTCTTGGGCTTCAGCAATAGAAAATTGTTTTGACTCATTGGTAGAACGAGCATGACCCCATCCAGTTTCGACATTCCTCGTGGTGTTATTTTCACAGAGGTCACAAGGAATTTACTTAACCAGTCGACATTTCCATGCTCTTTCCTTGGTCGAGGTTCAAATGAGAATTCATATGTTGATATTTATTCAATCCATCGAACATTAGATTTTTCCCCACATTAACCACGGCAATGCTTAATGTTCTGTCCTATTCAGAAAAAGGTCCCCTGTGAGATAATTCCGGAAATATTGCACATAATGGACCATGGCTAAGAGCTCTTTCTTCGATTTGCAGCATCGTCGTTTATACATTGAAAGCATTCTATTTCCATAGAATATCACTCTCACCTTCCCGTCTTGCACCTGTGATAGCGCCGATGCGTCACAGGCGTCAGTGTTCAAAATAAAGGGTAGGTCGAAATCTGGATGTGATGCTATGACCTATAATGGCGTCCAGATATGTTCCCACGGCAATCCTGCAATAAAAGTCGTTATTAAACGCGGAAAGGTTGCCGGCATGTTGCACCTCCCGAATAGAACAACTTGCGAATGCCGTCGTTGGTTTGTTCTCAGGATCCATAATTTTTTACAATCAAATAGGGAGACAAAAGATGCAGTGTTGGAAACCACTTTGCGGTACCAAGCGTGTCCAAAGAGTCATCAGTGAAGGGAAGTCGCTAATCAACGCATAAGCGACTGCCATCTTTTCTTCGTACCAGGGCAATTCCCGATGCCCAATAACTGGACGAGGGTTCTGTGATTCCCAATACCAACATCTTCGTTACCTGCTTATCAGCCTCTAGAAGTAAAGGATTAGTTAGAAATGGCATCTTGCTTACTGTATCACTCTTGTGCTTTACGACATCTTTTTGTCCCAAATCTGAGTCATTCTTGGAAAACAGCTCGCTGTTTTTCAACAGCAGATCTCGCACTGCCTTAATCTTCGTTTCATCCAGGTTGCTAGTGATGTCTTTAAAAAGTTTCCCCTGATGGTATGAAGAACTATTCAATTTGTTCATCACGATTGCATATCTCACCACGTCTGCTACTGTTTCAAAATGGCAGATTGCGGTGCGTTTGGATAATACCTGAACCTCTTGGGCCACGTTCAGCAACCTGACTGATATTGTACCTGTTGCTTGTTCTAGACGTCGTGCAATAGCATTTCTGGTTGCGGCAGTCGAATGCTGTGGAGCAGATAGATTGACCTGCTTTGACCTGTTGATAACCTGAAACCATATTTGAATAAGCTGGAGTGTTGTTTGACCAGTTGCCCTGGATATGTCAGTCTTTGCCGAATTGAAAGCATTTGTTGTCCCTTGTCGGCTTCGTCTAGTTCTTGATTCTTTTCCATTCTTTTTCCGCATCAGCTGTTGTCGTGCAAACTCTGTTGTCGAACCTAAAAGGTTCGGCCTTCTCTAACACCATTCATTCCACGGCTGTTAGAGTACCAGGTCGAATCTGTTTCACATTTAGCTATATCGCCTTACCTGTCAGCAAATCTATGCCAGTTGTATTAGCGTTAATATACACTGCTAAAGTTCTGGCAAACTTTCACCTGACTTCAAACAACGACTCTTCAGCTGTGGGTAATACAACTCTGTTTGGTAAGGTGATAATCGTTGCCGTAACCTGACTGATAACTTTCTGAAGTCTGCATTATGATCTGCTGGGAGGTTTACCTAATACGCCTAGCACCAACCCCCTTAAGATCACTGCAAAGTGCATGCCTCTTTCACTGTCCGTCCAGCAGTTTAAAGATGCTCACATTTCACACGTCATGTAGTCTAACCATGTTGTTAAACCGTCGTACGTTATTGAATAAACTTTTGATTTCGGTTGGACTAGTTGTTCAGTTATATTGTGCAACATCTGTCGTGAATGCCGTGAACAATCATCAGGTCAGAAGTTATGTCCATGTTGCCATTTGAGTCTACGCCACTGAAATTCCCTGTCCAGTATTGTTTGCTTTAAGTCATCGCCGGGCTTAGTAGTCATTCATATATTACCAACTTATTTGCATAGTATCTGGTGCTCTCTGATTTTCTGTTGTCAACTGCGAATCCTTTAGAGAGACCTCCAATGTTATTTTACGTCGACTTACGTCACCTCCCGTTTTAATGTTTAGTTTCCTAATTTACCTCCCTTAATAAACAGATTGCGCCTGGTTGTTACTGCGCAATTGATCTCATCAATCTCCCACTGAAGTAGTTCTATTGCTATCTACAAATCTTCAGGTTTTGATGATATGTTAAGGCAGTAAACCACTGCCACCAAACTTGTAACAGTTCATCGTATGTTCTTACCATCGATCTTCCTTCTTAGGTTCCGATGTTATATCTTGTTAAACAAATAACTAAACAAAAACTGCCAGTTGAAAAATTGATTACGAGAACCCATAATAAATAAACACGGGAAGCTGAGAGAGGGAGGGAGGGAGGGAGAGAGAGAGAGAGAGAGAGAGAGAGAGAGAGAGAGAGAGAGAGAGAGAGAGAGAGAGAGAGAGAGAGAGAGAGAGAGAGAGAGAGAGAGAGAGAGAGAGAGAGAGAGAGAGAGAGAGAGAGAGAGAGAGAGAGAGAGAGAGAGAGAGAGAGAGAGAGAGAGAGAGAGAGAGAGAGAGAGAGAGAGAGAGAGAGAGAGACTCGTCCTACATCTAGGTGTTATCCCCCGATGTACGTCATTATTCTTGCGATGTCAGGGGCCGATATGTATCCCCTTCATGTCATGGAGCCGTCTGTTGGGATATATAAAAATTAGCATTTTAAGATGACGACTTTTGTAAACTCGCCACCACCGATCAGCGGTAGATATTCACCTAAGTGAACCCACACAATACGACGTAATCCTATACAGGTAACAGTACAGATGATACGCAATTAACATAAATACAGGTTACATTTTACAGGTAATCACCGATTAACACAAATACATGTGGCCAATCATTATTGACCCAGTGTTATCAATAGACTCACCTTAGAACTCTACTTCAAATCTACAACCTGTTAAAATTTATACCTTTCACATCGAATACACAATGTCTTATCTTTGTATCGTGAAATACTCTTTCTTTATGATAGCAATAGTCATCATTTTGTATTATGTGACACTTCGCTGCTAATCTGAACGTGAATACCGCTTAGCCTGTAATTTTTGCGTTGGCGATATTTTCGCTATTTCTCAGTACATTAACGTGACCGCGAAAATTATATTTTGACATAATAAGACATTGTGTATCACATGTCATTTTAATTACAGCTCGCGATTTTGACCCGTTAGCATCACGGGTATTAATATTCTCGTTATATCGAACTTTCAACACAAGAGACGAAGTATACTGTTATTTGATCATTTATTTGTTAATTTTATGTAAATTATATATATATAAGTTTTTTCTCCCTTACGACTGCTTATGTCGTTCGATGCTAAAGCTCGACAAAGATACCATATTTGTATGTATTTTCCTCTCGATTAGAACGGATGTCATATAAACTTGATAAAGAGAAGGATGCAATGGCTGACTGACTTATTTTTGTATTACATTGAGAACTAACAACAACATCCAGGGTGTGCTCCTTGCAACCCTAAAGAAGTGTGCAAAAGACAAGTGAATAACTCTTTTCGAGACAAATTTACAGACCTCCCCTCAGTTAGCCCCACTTTATGTTTTTACCTTAGATGTAAGTTTGAAAACAAGAAAATATAAACTTATCTACATAATCATAATCAAAATTCAAATTTCCCAGGATACACTTCCATCTTGATAAACTTGGACAAAATATGAACAAGATTTACACGTAGACTTCTGAAGAAAGTGTAGGGAGAATAGACTAAGTGTTCCAAAAGAGTAAGTCTCTTCTGCTTCATCGTCAGACATCCGTCATGGCAATCTTGGAGAGTCTAAGTCAATAATATCATGTTCTGAAATGAGAACAAGGTATACAACAATGGAAACACTAGGTCAGCTAACGAGCATCAAGCACGTCCAACTTCATTTTTTACAAAGAACATAGATTATTCCGCAATGAGATCACAATGGTTACCGTGAAAGTTCTTCATAATTTTCTTGATGAACATATCACTTATTCTCCTTGTACTTTTTCATGAGTTCCTGTGTAAATCTTTCGTTCGTTAATTTTTTCTCATCGTTTTATCGAATATGAGTTTGGATTATGATTATGCTGACATGTTGGTATTTTCTTGTTGTTTTCCAGAATGTCACGTCTGTTGTTCTTGAGAAACGCACTCAAAACCATCAGCTGTTATTATTTAATGTAGGCCTCCCATTGTGTACAAATGGAATGCATGTGTTTTCGGAAGGCTGTGATACGCCCGCGTAAGCGTCCATGTGTTATTACGGAATTGAACCTACTTTGTAGTGTTGTCACACTGAAGTATACTGCCAAAATATACGTTCAACTCACATTATACTTATTAGACTACGACGATAATGAACTTTGAGCATGGAACAGCAATTTCAATACTAAAATAACTCTGGTATATTTCGGCTGGGATGTTTGATGTGTATGGTTCATATAGGTTTATATTCATAGTGAATATTGCAGGAATGATAGAACAAAGAGTTCCAGCGTTATCCTTCCATATAACATACGAAGACGTAAACTCATCCCCTAAAAACGCTACATAGAGGAAAATATATCAGCTGATTGTAATACAATTAACTTCCTTGGAGACCAATGACTTACTGTCGGTATCATAGAAAATCTATATATACAATTAGTGCAAGCAAAGTATCTCTACATCATTCTGTTTAACTTTGGGCTCATTTGTCTAGCCGATATGACTGATTTTGTTGAATTCAATAACTTGTTGTTTCATGATGTTAAGAGAGAAACAAACTGAAACAGAGCGGATACCGAAAATAATTTACTTCAGGTTTCTTCAAATTCTGTAACGAAATGACAGCTTCATAAATATAGAAATTATTTATACACACATGGAAAGGTATGATATGTCAATAAGTAGGTAGAATCAATCATATTAGATATGTCGTTCTAACAGTCATCACCATCAATATCACATTCATCATGACAAAAAAGTATTTCCGGGAGGAGCACATTCATTACTCAAACATGTCTTGTATTTTAAGCGTTTCGAAACAATTAATTCAGTAATGTTGTAAGAATGTC
Source organism: Ylistrum balloti (assembly GCF_031769215.1). Taxonomy (NCBI): domain Eukaryota; kingdom Metazoa; phylum Mollusca; class Bivalvia; order Pectinida; family Pectinidae; genus Ylistrum; species Ylistrum balloti. The sequence continues at coordinate 401,172 of NW_026782268.1, read as the reverse complement.
AACACGTTTGACCATTGTGTAGAAAATATCTCGATTTAGTCACAAAAGTTAGTGGTTGTCCGTTAACTGAAAAAAAAATCCCAGGCACATATTCTTTATTCTGTGCTTTGCTTCAGTAGCGTTGAAAACATATCCACAGATTCATTGCACCAGTAAATCTGGTCGTTGTGACAAAATGATTCATCAGTCTGAGTGTCCATCACAGCGACAAAGTATTCTCCATTGATATAGTCTACTGTTCTATGTTATTAGCCGCATTGCGTTTCCCCCAAGAATTAAAGCCACTCCAGTTTGACCTTTTCCCCCACGTTGCCAAATTCGACCAAGGGTTCCGTTTCCCCCATGAATTGAAGCCACTCCAGTTAGACCTCTTTCCCCAGGACGCCATGCCAGTCCACTTCCGTTTAATGGCCTCCAGTTCATCACTTGTTAATTCCTCTGCTCGCTTTCCCCATGCACTTAGCTGGTTCCACTTCCGTTTTGGCAGTAGATCATCAGGCATGTTTTCATCATTGCGTTTACCCCAAGATGCATATCCAGTCCATTTCCTTTTATCCACATTCTCAGTTCCCTCATCTAACCCGTCCGTGGAATCACTTTTCCCCCACATGTCAGTGTGTTTCAAATCAAGGTTGCCTTTATTGTATACCATTGCTTGTTCCGGTGACATTTCCGGTTCAAGGCTATCCTTGTTGGATTCGTCAGTTGTTGATGGGTCGTAAGAACGCTTTCCCCACGACTGAAGACGAGCCCAACGTCGTTTACCCCACGGGGACAGGTTGAGTAGCATTCTTTTACCCCATGAATTAAATTTTTGCCAGCCTCTTTTATCTTTCTCGGTTTCGTCCACTGCTAATGTATTAATTAAGTTTGATAAGGCTTCTTTAGAGTCACTGTCTAATACACCACGCTTCTCCCGAACAGCTTCCACAGAACTGATTTTCTTGTCGACGCCTTCTTCTGACTTTACCATGCAGTAAGCGGTCTTCAGAATAAGCAGGGTGATACAAAGCAATCTTGTGATGGATATTTGAATATGCATTTTTTATTGAAGATGAGTGCACGCCTGAAAAATATAACAAAAAAAGCATAATTAGTCATGACATATTTCCTCTTCATCATCGACAAAAAATACACACACCCCGTCATAGCATAAAGATATTGCCGGAAGCATACACAAAAAGGTAATCAGTTTCTTTTTCGTATCATATTGGGGAAGGTTATTGTTGGAAAGATCCCTTCCGACACCCTCCCCACCCAAAGGTCAGAGCTGAGTACATGTGGAGACTATGTTCAGGCAAGTATCCAGGATACATTCCGGAACTAAACGGCTACAGTGAGGTAGCTTATAGTAGATGTTTTGGTGGGGGTTATGATTTTAAGTACCTAACGCCATACAAGACAATATCATTCGATTGATGGTATTAGTATACTGTAACATCATAACCTCGATCTAATAGTATGATGGAGATTAGGTTAAGACGTCACAGGTCTTATTCACTCTCATTTAAGGATGACCGCAGAAATTACAGATCATTTAGGCTCGGTTGTCTGGACCTGATGGCAAAAATAATAGTGTTTCTCGTCTTAGTGAGCGTTCAATACCCATAAGAAAATGCCACCTGAGGCAGTACAAATGTTGGTTGTGGTTTTAAAGTCAAGTTGTACTGGTTTAACATTCTATCCACAGCTTAGATCATATAAAGACGGCATCCTGATGTATGTTTGGTGAGAGCGTGTGTTTCATGCATGTTTTATCTAAAATGAGGCAAATATAGTGAAAATATCGTCTTGAATACACTTGTATTTGCTATCAACATTTTCCACAGAGGAAGCAAGTTCTAATCCTTTACTCATTGTAAAGACAATTTATTTTTCTTAACCTAGTCCATAAAACTGCGCCCCGTTGGGATTGGTATTTGAGTGAAACGTTCGCTCTCTGCGCTTCTGTGTGTGTTCTCTCAAAGACATTGGTGTCAAATAGTGATGTCAAATAAAGATGCCTAATGCTCGTTGAAAGATCAATTTGCGACTATTTATATCTAGGTGATATGACTTTTGACATTTTAACCATCGAACTCATCCAATGTTAGGGTTAAATTTCGTGTATTTTCGTCAGCTTACATCAACATGTCATACGAAGCCTTATACAGATAAGTACTATAGTAAAGGATTGGAAAAACCAAAATATATGTTTAAATCTTGAATTACTGAAACAATTTATATCAACTTATATTTATCACTATCTTAAGCCCAGATAAAATTGCGTCAACTCCGTGGTATTGCAGGAAGCAAGAGAAAACGCGAGTATTCGGATGAATGACAAATATACTATCACGTCCGATGATGGAACGCTCGGTGTTTATTGTGCATCATCTATTGACAAATCGACTATTCGGAAAGATCGCCGTGATGTGTTCGTTTGCGGCTGTATGTCCACACATTAGAACCTGTCAGGTCTTCTCTACAGTGCAAAAACACTGACATGTAAACTGAACAGGGAGGCATGAAGTTGACGTTAAAGACTAAGGAGAAAAATTGCGCATCCAACATAATTCTGTAAAAATGGGAAGACGTTAACACTGTTAAGTTAAGTTGTTTTCTTAATTTATTTGAAAATTAAGACACAGGCCCTACGCGCTAACCTGCTCTGGTGCACTTATAACTGTTTTACTGCTTAAATAACATTGCTATCATGGCTTTTTATATACAACATTCATTTCTTCATTATGTTTATACTCTAATAGCTTTGCAGCTTAGAATTAACACTAGCACATAAATATAATATAAAATGTATAAGGAAAGAATGCAAGTATTAGAAGAATGAAACAAAGCCACCATACATTGACTATACATCAAGAATGTTTACTTCCGAATATAACTCAGACTCAGAATTTATTTCAACCTGAATTAACCCGGCAAGCTTGATCAGGAATAACACGAGATTGATCTAATAGGATACATGATTCAGATATAACGTTTGATGTTTGTTTATTACCCGCTTATAAGTCTGAAATACCGGAAAAGATGGTAGAACATGGATGCTGATAATTCTCTTGCTTACTGATCCGACAACTCCAGTGAAGTGGAAAGGATGACTGACAGATAGTGGCGATTTTTAACAGACTATCATGATAATTTACACAGGAAAAGATAGGTAATTGATAAAATAACTAGCTCCAAAATATAAGATTTTAAAATTAAAGATCTTTTTAAAAACGTCTACTTAATTAAATGAAAGAGATAATTGTTTAAATACGTATTTTTTTGTTGTTTATGTATTCTAGTTGACTGACAAAGTTTGCAAAAATATATCACCTTGACACTTATTCAAGGTCACAGGGGTCTGACTTGTTAAACTTTTCACACAACTTATTGGCAATAACCAAAAGGCATATTTCTGAGTGACTGGCCACCAGGTGGTTCTGTAGACGAAGCGGGATAAATTTTGCGAAAGGAATTAATCTTTTTTTTTTACATATATACTTGAAGGTCACAGAGGTCGCATTCATTATAAATCTTTAAATGTCTTCTCATTTCTTACTTACTTAAATCTATAATGTTGCATTTATATATTTTAGATTTTACTACTTATAGTACCAACTATGTGAATAGTTCATGGTGAATTTAACTTTGATCATTTCTTTCCAGACAACATTCTCACCTAAAACCTCCCGTTCCGTCAATCATGAAGATGCTATTACTGTTAGCATCAGAACAAGACAATCGATTAAGATACTTAGTGAAGCCACGTTTAACAATTTAGTAACACTAAGCAATAGAAAAGTCGTTTACACAATTTAATTCTTCAGTCAACATATACCTGTATCTAGCGCCTGCGTACCACTGGGTTTGCTCATTACTTTGTGTGAAGCCAGAACATTCCTAAATAATGCTTAGTCAGATGAATTAGCATCAACAGTCAAACAGCAGTGTCGATCGTTTTAGTATAACTATAGCATGTTCTTCTGTATTGTCACCTTCAACCACCTTTAACAGAATTGCTGATTGTGGGCTGTTCAAGAGCTTTAAATCATTGCTATAAAAAGTTAGTAAATTGGAATTTACATGTTCAGGAAATATAAAAATACCACTGACAACAGCTGCATGATTTCAAGACGTTACAGAGTATAATTAAAAAAAAAAAAAAAAAAAACCCGCCAGAGTCATTATTGCTAAAGACCTTTTGGGTTTGAAATTAATGAAGGCTGAAACTAACTTAAGTGACTACATGACTTTATAATTGAATATATCGTGATGAAACCTCTTCAATCAATTACCAATGATATAACAAAAAGGCAGTGCTGTCGAAAAAAAAGTAATTTGAAATTTCCAACAGCGTGATATTTTCGTTACAAAAACACTTAACGTAATAACCATTTTATCACAATTTTAATGATTTCACATAACATTTTGCCTAAGCTGGATTAAATGAAGAACTTAGCATTATCAGTAAACTTTTAAATTCTTCCTAATTATCAAATGAATAAGTATGTAGAGGAAGTCCTATTGGCGTAAATAATTAAATTATTGATGTTTTCGTTGATGTTTTTGGAACACGAGTCACTTAATTAAATGAAACAGTGATATTTTCTTGTGTTAATGGGTCGTAGAATATGGAGATAACAGGAATTAAGAGAAATTCGAAAGATATCTGTATTAAATATACCGAAAGCACATTTCCTAACGTAAAGATGGAGCTGTTTCTTAAAAAAAATGTTATAGACATTAGGATAGCTATATAGAGTATAGCAAATTATCATCAATATGTCTTAACCCATCTTTGATTTCATCATTATTGTATTCTGAAAACATTCATTAAACATGAAAACGGATAATTGGGTCAGGAAATGTAGACAAAGTAGACAAAAAGATAACGCTTTTAAATAGACAACGATTTTCACAAGACATATAAGTAAATCATCACATATACAGTTTATGATAAAACAATTGGTAAAGGTAATGTTTAAGGATAGTCACTAATCAATATATATCTACTGTATAAAACTGAAGATTAAAAGTTGTTATTGACGAGAGCATACAACGCAAACGAAACTGTAACGTTAGCTGAAGTCGTTGTGGAACACTGGTAAGATCTCTGCTAATACTTAAATATAGCAAGATGAACTTGTTAAAATAATATAACGAGAACATTGCAAAAACGTATATGTTAGGTCTAACGATAAGTCAATTTCAAAAATACTTTCTTGCCTTCGTCTGTAAATGTTAAGTTTAGTTTATTTTTGGTTCAGGACTTGTCATAGTCCTCTTTACCAGACTCATTACATTAATAAAATACATATATCCGGTACTGGATTTGATATCTAATTCTGGATTGATGCTTTATAATAAAGAAAAGTTCTTGGTTTTTCCAGCGATCATCTAGTCGGTTTTTAAATAACATTCCCAGCAGCTACAACGTTTTCTGGTAGTTCATTCCAAATTTTTACTGTTCTGTTTGAAAAATGTTTTTTTTCTTAGCATAGTTGTGTTGTTAATATCTATTACAAAAGCCATTATATTTTTGTAAACTGGTTAGTTTATATCTGTAGGTATTTATAAAAAAACAATAACAACTGACTAGTGATGTGTTATGTACAACACTTGTGAGAAAGACATTTCGTATATAATTCGGTTTCCATGTATTTCAGGCCTAACTCCTTGTTTTCCTATTGGACGAATTGTCCGACTAAAGTTGGTTATATGATACCATACTTAATTACCTCATAACACCGCCGCTTGATGTCTGTGATTATATTTAGTAAGTGTAACTCAGAGTGGGTTTATGTTCTAGCGTGAGGGATAATTTGGCAAAAGTTAGAGTCGATCAACCGCATATCAAGCAGAGTAGGGCAACATGACTTTACATAGTCTATCACTTATCATCGTTACAGTTGGATTCTCCTATTTCTTGCATCGTGACAACCCGTGCATGTACTTCTAACAACGGAGCATTTCATACTAATATGACTAAAGAATACCTTGGAGTCTACAATTTGATGTCTTTAGATACTATTCAGAATATATGTACTTTCGTACTCATATGAGTTTATTATTTAGGAGATTTTCTTACAAATATCAGCTTTATTTCATACTTATGTAATATGGTGATAAAAAGAAATAGACCGATATCAGCTGTGACAAATAAACACATTCATATTAAAAGAAGGCATATTTTTTCAAAAGGAAAGTACCATATAGCAGTTTCCGCAATCATAAGAACTCTTTTAAAATTATTTGACTACAAAAGTATGGCATTTTTTGTTCTTTTGTCTGAATAGAAATGCTAACATTTGCACTGATTATACAAAAGTTGCGCAAGTGAATGCCATCTTTCCATGTAAATCTTAAATAAAATACAGAAAAAAATCACACGATAATCATGAACTGCATTTAATAATTCATTCGTCCTTCTAGAATTCGTCAGTTATGTTAAGGACTTAAAGATACCACTATGGAAAACCACCATTCGCCGGCATTATATACAAATATCTATTCCACGCACTATATTCAAATTCCGTAATTTTGTCAACTTAATGTGTAATACCAGTGTCTTTTTCTAAAACGTATCACTATTCAAACGAACTGCAACATAGCATGCGGCGTTACGGCAAACATCTTCAGTTTAAAAATCTTCATCAAATAATAGCGTCTCTTTCCCGAATATCTTTTACAACCAATTGCACTTGGCATTATATTCCCTATACCCCTGAGCACTGATAAAGTCGAAAACAGTGGGTGGTTGGATCGGACAGTACATTAAGGGGTGTCTCCTCGGTGCTATAATTCGTAATCTGTCGCGACCGCATTTTATTTGACAAGACAAAGGGATATAGTATGTCCTTGTTTATACCAGGTCAGAGCCCCTGTGGACCAGTGGAACTGCCTAGCTACAGAAATGCAATGCTGGAAAGGTACATGTATCCTGTAGTATATCGTCGCCTTAGCTGGTGTAGACTTTCACAGTAAAAACATCATCAATGTTTCTGTCAAAATTTAACATCATATAGATTGTTTGGCTTTGCGATATTTAATTAATTTTTTATTGAAAACTTCTTTGCGCTTCTTTGTCCTTTGCACGATCATAGATGATCATGAAAATAACAACATGCGTTTAAAACATATTTAGAGTGCAAACAATGTCATCTATTCTCAACTTCCTTGATTTAAATTCAGAAACAAATCACATAATTGAAACATTTGATATCATCGTTTTATTCCATGCTTACGTTAAGGCCGATATGTACAGACGTAGAGGCAATGTATGGGCATTTAGCAAAATTAAACAATTGAACTATCACTTATTGTGAGAACTTCCCACAATAACTTTATTAACATGACGATCATGCCATGTTTTAACCGGCCGATAACAGCTGTTGGCGTTGAAACAGTATTTGGTATGAATAACTATTTGTTTGTACAACTTATATCAAGTCTTAGCCTTTTGGGTTTTTTTCACGATGTACCAATGATTTAATTACGGACATAACAACAGCAAATAAAGTGCGAAAGAACACGAAAAAGGAAGACAATCGAGTCAGCTTCTATACGAGCTGGAGCAAATTCTTGAAGGCAATAAGATAAATGAACTGGCTGTAAGATAAAGTCAAATGCAAAACATAATCAATAGTAAGAGAGAAAAGAAAATGTAACTTCTGTATTCGAAGTCTTCAAATCTACAATTAAGTTAAGTATTTTGTATTACACGCACTAATATCGCATAAACAGAAACGCCTGTTTATATCACTATAGAGATGTTAAATGATATTAAGCAATATAAGTCCAATCTTAACCAAGTTTTGCATTCATGTCATTATTTTGTTTTATTCTTGACCGCGAAATGACATGAACAGTAGTAAATACAGCTATATATATGTGACATTCATGCAAATGTGAATGACATTATTACAATATCCTTCGACAAATCGATGATATAGCAAATACGTTGTATTTTGATGTTGAATTACATATATAACCAAAAAGTTAGAAAAAATTGATACTCTAATCAGCAGGATTCTGCTTGTGTTATAAACGCTAAAGATATACGACACTATACGATTATCTTGTTTCTACATTTTGAGCTAATGCGCTTAAATCCAAACGAATTATGTTTGATGTTTTACCAGAATTTCAGAGATATTTGTCATGATTACAATAAACATGTTCAATGTAATTAAGATAGTTCACTACAAATCGCGTTGACATCTAAATGTAGAAGGACTTTCAACTGTAATTCACATCCCCAAAATGATTGCGGCTTTAAATAGTACTAACGACCATGCTTACCTTAGATTTGGCTCCTGTTCAGAAATGCACTCTCTACTTGTGTAAAATTGCTTCTTTCAACAAAATGATCTTCACCTCTGTGACCAGAACATATGTTCCAACACAATTAACTGGCCGTTATGTTCTGATAAGAGACAGAGAGTACCAATGTCCTTTATAGAGTCAAATTCAGTAGTAGGCGTTTCATCGCCAATATCACCATAGGCTTTCACCCGAATCCGACCAATCAGAAAGCTGTACGACTCCAGTTCAGATCGCAAATAGTTTGTAGATATGGAATATGTATAGCCGTGTAGATTAGCCACGCAGGTCTGACGATTCTTTACCTTCGGTAATGAATATTATTGATGAAAAGAAAACATTTAATCGATAGGGAAATAACAAGTGGGTAATTACCACAGGGACTTTAATAATACATTGTTACCATCACAGTGAGAGGAGCTTAACACACGTTAGAGTGGGCGCGATAATATCCAAGATTAAGCTCAGGTGTGATATAGAAGGTACAATACTGAAGGTATCACTTCACAATACCATATCCAGGATTTTTCCTTTGTCACATTCAGTAAAAGTATTCTTCTTTGAAAAATACAAGAAGGAATAAATAGATCAATGATAAGTTGTATGTATAAAATAATCTTTCTAATAACTTCTACTATATACGACATAATCAAGAGTGCTTACAGAAACAATTACAAACTTCGGATGTTCTTTTCACGATGTTTGCTCATTCTCACTATTTAAAAACAATTAAGATGTTATCTTTTATATTTGCGTTTGGATTATACTGTTGTTTATACCTTTAATTGGTCGTTATGACCTGTGCTTTCTGGATATGCCGGTATGTGACGTTAAGAGAATATCATAATATGAAATAATTACACATACCACAGGAATTCTTTAACGGCTAGTACCAACTTAGTCAACAAGAACATTTAAAAGATGATGTGTCTATGCATATCAACTACAACAAGACATTCTGTAGGGGCTAGTAATAATAGAAACAATTGTAAGCGTAGTCTGTTAATGTGAAACCCAAACAACAGACGTTCTGTCAACAAAAACAATATTAACAACCATATGTATTCTGTATTGGAAAGATCAAAGGAAATGCTTATTTACGAATTCTGTTGTAAGTTGTCCGATCATATAATGGAGGAAGGACTCACACACTTAAAACAACGTATTATGGGCTACATGTTTCACAAATTATTGCATAGTTACGGTTTCTATTTTTCGCTGTGTTATTTTAAATTAACTTATACTAGGCTGTTATATTTGCTTCTGCGTTTCGTCTACAAGATAACAATGCTGTATTACGTTCATTGATTTGCTATGATAACTTTGCTTATGCAGAATAAAAACAATCATCTAAGATTACAAATTCTTCTTACAATGAAATACCAGTTCCTAATCAATAGTTAATAGTGATCACATCTGTTATTTCTTTTTTCTTTCTCTCTTGTTTTGTATATTTTACAAAAAAGTTTCAAACAACCTCATTTTATGGGCATCATAAGGATTTCAAGAAATATTCTATTACCTTGCGCGATATAAAGATTGACATTGTCGATATTCAAAAGTATGCCTTATAGCTCCGTTGTTATTTGCTCTGTTCTCATTTAAGAACATGACATTATGCACTTCCGGAACACTTGGTATATATAAATCTTTCTTTTGTTCATATTGTAAGATTGCAATTCATTCGTATTCAATAATTCATTTTCAACCGAAGATGTTTATGTATGATTTTAATATATATGTAACACAAATAATATATAAAACATTAAGAGCTGGCTAAAGATATTTTCGAATTTATAAGAAGTATGAATTAATATTTGTCATCAGAAAAAAAGGCTGCAAAATGTTATTTTTTATATTCATTTGCTTTCTTATGAAATGCTCGGATGCCTTTAATAATTGCTTAATACCTCTACGGAAACAAGTTAAACCATGGCTCCTGAATCTATCTTTTTTAGCGTCGATATCATCATGTTTACCTGCAACAGACTGCTATTATTTTGAACATTCCGTCTAATCTATTGCGCGATTTTTTATTCCTTTTTATCACTAATGCCAAACATAAGGGTTTTTTGCTCATTTTGAAATGATGTCACTTATCAAGATAAAAATAGGATTTTGTTTACGAAACCAAATAGAATTCAATACAGATTGAAGATTTTGATATCTGTTAATTTTCTTTTCTGATTATATTCTCTATACCAGAACACTATCAACTTCCAATCGATTTAAAAAAAACATGGTTTTTCTGTTTTCTTGAGTTTTGTTTGTTTGTATGTTTTTTGGTTTATTTTTTAGGAGGGGAGGAGGGGGAAGCGTTGACAACCATTCTACCCATAGATCTCTCCAGCTGGGACACAGGTAATGAATGATCAATATTGGTTTGAAATCCATGTCTTAAGACATGGAGTCCAGGTCATTTGGTAGAGAAACAGGATCATAAACTTGGAGCGGAAAGATGTTATATACTGCCTCCCTGTTGGAATAAAGGAAGCAGTACAGCCTTATGAATATTCATGCTAAACCTAAAGATGGGAGGCTTTTTGTTGTCAGGTGATAATGTCTAGTGATAAAAGACAGCGAGTGTAAACCATGAAAGTAAATATGCTATACAGGACCGATCCCTGTTTCTCTACTTTTGGACTGATCTTTAATTTCGCTCAAACACATAGGTATATACCATATAGGACCACACTGCAGTTAAATAGTCCAACTGAAAGTGTCGCATTCAAAATGGCATCTACGGTAATTCTCTCGCCGGACAGTAGTAAAAACAATTACTTTTCTTTTGGAAAACCCCATGGTTTACTGTCGAGCTCGTATTTTGCATACACACGTGACTAAAGGGTGGCTAACACTACTTAACGTAAAGAGGTCGATAAACAAGTTGGAAATCTCTTATCGTTTTACATTGGTATTTTTATGATATAAGAAGATAATGTAATATTGCTATTTAAAACAATGTACACGATATTGGTTTAAACTTAAATGTAAATACTGGTGAAAGTTCTTTCTTTGTGTTTTTTTTAATTTTTGTGAAATTTGCTATCGTTGACGAACATTGCTCTTTATATAAACAGTATTTGGAATAAACTCAGCAGTTTTTGTCAAAGCGTAAGTTTCAACGTATATCATTAAATGCTTCATGTAATTTATGGGAATTTGAAGAATACGCCATGCTTTAACTCTGATGTATTATCAATGTCAATGATAGTGCGTTAAAGTGTCTTTCCGCCTTTTGGTTTCATAAAACATCATCAAAATGATTTTAAAACTTTTTCCGTATAGACAATTTAAAAAAACAACACTTTAAAGATGATTACAACTCGTGCAAAACGCAAGCTTTCCATATATTGACCTGCATGAAAATACTTGTGTTATGTAGCTGCTTTAAAATATCACTTTGAGGTTTTTCATTTAAAAATCTTTTGTTCAATCTTCTAATAGTACCTGGGATAAATCTAAGTCCCTTAGGTCTGAATTATGGTTATGTTGACATGTTGGTATTTACTTTTTCTTTCTGTTACATTGTACGTTTTTCTTTTTTTTTGTTTCAACAATAGCACGTCTGAGACTACACAGCTGTAGTTTGTATTTTTCAAATTATTTAAAAAAATGAATAGGCATGACACTGAATATTTCTTGGTTTGTTTTGATGTTACATTGTTAAATGTGCCCATCAATTGCCGTTGATATTTATAAAGCTAATATTTCATAGTTTTATTTTGACGTCGTGTTTAATTTTATGTTTTGTTTATTTGTTTGTTTTTCGTCAGTCCTCACAGCGTCCAAAGACACATGAATATAATGTCCAGTAATGACGAGGTTACTGAAGTCACTAAATGTCCAAACTTGATTATCGGCATCTCATCTGGTCTCATTATACGAATGACTAGTTGTTCCGTATTTAATTTATTGCTGAGCGGCAAACAGTGTAATTTGTTTTGTTTTTACAGAGTTTAACTTTCTCACAACATATGATGAAAACTTTTAGATTTGCCCTACAGAGTCTCAATGATAGTTGGGTCTCTACAGTTCAGTTGTTAGGGCTTTGTGTTTACGTAACCTTAGGTGAAGTTCCAAGATGTGATTATCGGCGCTCCCTACCCGTGAGGTTTCATATTTCTCAGAAAGGGACCGATCTGTGCTGACATTGTTTAGTCCTTGGGCAAGACACTATACCTTAATTGTTCTGGATAACAGACGCCATGTCCCCAATGCCTCATCATGTGTTGTTTATGTAACGACTGCTTTGCCAGTTGTCAGTATAATGTGACGGGGCGGTGGTTGGTGTCTTGATGGTTGCCTTCGGCAGTATAGTACAATGTGTTACATGTAGCACTTCAAAGTTGGCATCAGTTCCGCACTCTAACATGGAGGCTTTTACAGCGTATCACAGCACGCACTGAACAAGTGTACTTCAACCGCACACCGTCATCAAATAAGCATAGTCGTTGACACCTGCTCAACTAAATACACCAAAACAAAACAGTCTTGACAATTCGGCATTGTACATAGTGATATCCTGACCCAGATCAACGGACAGAAAGGGATGTCAATTCAAAGTTTTTACGAAATTTCAGTGAATTGACACTATGTAGTCTTCGAGCAAATGCCGATAAGTAAGGTTACTCTTATTGTGTTCATCAGACATTGAGTCGTCTGTCCGACCTCAGCCCCAGCTGATATAGACGCTTGACATCCTGCAAAGAAGAGTAAGAATTAGTTTTACAAATTAGCCTTGCATGAGGTGCGACATGAAAAGCTCTCTTCTAACTGCCTTTAGCTTAAATATGAAACGTGTTGATAACATATATTGCAATGGCTGCAGCAGGTTTATATAGATCTTTTGTTTCCCATCACAGATACGAAAGTCAACAACAATTCTGTATGATTGCCAGACGTAACATCATGCAGTACATAACAGTAAGCGTATTGTTTTCCTACTCTCTTACACTCAGGAAAATTGTGAAAGGAAGCTAAGTACGCAATAATCAGTGTTATGTGATGCCACGAGATGCGATGCCTTGCTTAGGTATGTGTATGTCCTACGTACTCACCGGGAGATTTGTTGTGAATGGTGAACGCCATAAAAATGTCTAGACACACAACAGTGTCCTGATTGGAGATCGACGTCTTAATACATTTCACATATTCTGTCATGCTCGGCCTATCGAAGAAAGCCAATCATTTTTTCTAGTTGCGTGTTAAGGTGTCAGAGGTTTACTAATTTTCTAGCGCAACATGAACCTTATTAGTCCCTCACGTTTGATGGCTCGTAGTGAAAAATATGTTTCAAACTTTCTCTGGCCACTGTAGCGCCTTTATAAAGCAAGAAAACCTGAATTTGACAGAACATGAGATGATTTTACATCATGTACTCGGTTGCGAAAAACTTATCATATAATGTGCGTCTCCCACATTATAATATTCATGTTTTCAGAAAAGCACTAATTTACTGGAATTAATAATTTCCTAGTTAGTTTTCACCACTGGATGTAAAAGCATCATTGACTGGTCCTAAAAGGACGAAACAGCTGTGTCTTGCAGTTTTGATAATTATTTGGTTCTTCTGAATTTAGTCTTAACATAGTGCATTAAACCAGGTTGCATGACATGTTATATTTGATTCGGATCGTTTAACGTTTTAGAACATATACATATACTTGACAGTACATTTTGGGATTAGTACACCGCTAGTCTTTTAACATGTTTTTGACTGATTTTTATCATCCTCAGTCATTGTCTGCATTTCATCGATATATTCCACGATATCGAGGGAAGGTAGTGTTGAAAGTTAAACAAGACAAATAAGTTAATCGTACTTTTTAATACAGAATAGGCCACAGTAGATCAAAATGATGAACTGAACGAGGAGGTCAATGTGATAAGTCAAAATAGACTAAATTGAAGAATAGTTTGACACTATCTAACGTGTCATCCTGTTTTAATCTCTTCTGTCTCCGATAATAGAAACAAGCCTGTATCTGAAAAGGCCGGTCCTTGCCACTCTCAGCGTGACATTCCACTTTTTATGCACTAGAATTAAGAACGTAATTGCTACTTAATCTTTTATGACTAAATTTGGTGTTATGTTCCTTTGTTCATATAAATATGACATCAATTTAAGATATGAAAATGAGAGTCTGTTAAAGAGTCCAAATCACAATCTCGAACAAAAGCATGACACGAAATATTACATGTCCTACTCTGATATCATATAATCTGCAACACGAATACGAAAATTTATTGCATGAAATACATTACGATGTATGTTTGCTCCTAAAACATCATTACCTCATTTCATGTAATAAGATCAAGGCTATTCTAAAATCTGCTGAATCATTGGTCATTCCTTTAGGTATCAAATAAACTGACATTACGAGAATTATATCACAGATGTTATGTTCATGATGCTCGCACTTAGTTAGATTCTTCAATTTATTCAATTTATTTATGTAGGAAATAAACGATGTCTTATTAAAGTAAAGCATTGGGAACACTGTTCAACTCGCAATGGTTTCATATCTGCTTTAATATGTTCCTTGAGATAGTATGTCAACCTGTTAAGGTAACCTTGTGATGTTATATAAGGTCTCGAAAGTCTATCTTCGTCCATTCATTAGCTGCCGCCCTCTGCTCTGAAAGTCCGACAGTAAACTTGTATTTGCTATAGCACTTGTTCGACAAAGGTATAAAATCTATTCTAGACAAATTATGTCTTGTTAAACGGCCAATCGACAAGGTTAAAGCATAAACGCGAGCAAACTACGTCTTTTTACTGGTTTGCTGTTCTGGTAGCACGTATACCCATATTAGGATTAATTTCATTTTTTTTTTCGTGACCGATGGTTTGTTTTAGTTCATATTGATCAAAATCGCGATAAGTGGTTTAAAATTGGTGTTAAAATTCCTGTATTGTTGTATTTTAAAATCAGAACATATGATGTTTTGCTCCATCCTTTGTTTTCGATTTCGAATTGTTTCAGTGGTGAAAATAGAGGCATTATCGGATAGTCGATAAGAATATATTTTACCTGTAACAGATGCTGAGACTTCTTTACCATTTGGACCATCATTTGACAAGGCATATATCTGCACGAAGTACCACTGCATGTGTTTATATGATAAACGATTGCATTCTCTCATTCAGAGATCACTGATAATAACAAAGCACATGACTCTTCTGACGGTACAAAAACACACACACAATCGAAATGCATCGTTCAACACAAATTAAGAGTTAGACTGGAGAAAATGTTTGTTTTAAAATTTCATAAATTTACAGCATTATCAATATTTAACGACGGCCTCTTCCCGTATGTAACACAAGTGCATGAATCGGATGTTTTCGACATATTCCTGTAAGACTGTTGGTACGGAAATGAAGCCGACTTTATAGTGTTATCACACTGAAGTGTTCTGCCATTACCCCCATCAGAGCAATCCGCATTCACGTCAGGCCTGTCTAAACTCTAATGCTAGGCAGTTCGTGGAGGCAGAGGTAGTAACTATCATTTTAAAGAGGATCTAAGGTGTCATGGGAATCTTATCCAAAGCTTTCCTCTCAGAATACAGCATTCAGACAGAAATTTAGGCAGTGTCAATGGAGATATTGTTAAAAACGAAACAGTGTAAAAAGAGGTAGTGTGCAACTGGACGGCATGTGCGATTTTTAGTTATACGTTTTAACAGTGACGAAAAAAAGGCTTAGAGAAAATTATATCATATATATGTTTTATGTTATTCTAGTTTTATTGAATATGAGTTTTGATTATGATTGTTTTCACATGCTTGTATTTTCCTGTTGTCTTGCTGCTATGAGATGTTGGTACAGAGGATCTTTTGAACTTAAATATTGATTTAAAAACGAAATGTCGTTTAAAAACACCCGTAAAACTTAAAAATAAGTACTCTGGTATTTACTTCTATAGATTTAATTGTATCATAAACCCGTTGTACTGACATATTTTTTGAACTCTCATAACAGAAAATAATATCCTTATGTAGAAATTTCGTTCAGTAGAACGACTTCGGGTCTTGTCTTCATGTCTTGGTGTACATATATACATGAGTGTTCTTTGTGATTATCAATCAAGAATGAATGGGATGTACAAGGACACAAAAGCTTGTAACTGGTATACTATAATTGAGTAGAGTGATGTGCTCTGCTGCCTGGTAGAAGCTATAATATTTTCGGTTGATGACATTACACAAACTTTGTCAGTGGCCAAATCATTCGTGTTTACTCGGCTTCAGATGACGCTGTTGTTGTAGGGAGGCAAAATCCCAAACAAAAACTTCTCCAACTTTCAATGACTTGTAACTGCGTCGGCGTATAAGACGATTGCGATCTAAAATCTCGGATGTCTAATAGCAAGATGGCCAACATGTCATTCACCGCAAGTTGTTCCACAAAAAACCAGATGATAATTACAATTTCCAAACATATAAAAAGCTTTATGCGGACTTTTTTTCCGTTTCCCTATTTCAATTAATATTGGGGATGATTGAAATGTTGTCAGCGGGATGCGAAGAAGCGTGTGTGAGGGGTAACATTGGCAGTGTTTTTATTTCTAGCTCAGTATGACACAACGTAAATTGTCCGAACGTTGTTTTGTTGCATGATGGCTCATTATAAGCGAATTTTCTTGAAGCCTTGTAATGGCGTTAATTGTTCTGGGAATAGCCAGGCATTAATTCCATAGTATTACGGCTAATTGAGCACAAGTGTATCTATATCTTTGTAAACGTTGTGTTTAAATGCATGTGTCTGTCTAGTTCTATGATCACCAAGAACGAGACTGGTAGAATGCTGTAAAACAGAAAGTTGAATTTCGATATTAAGAATCATTACACCAATTTGTGTACACTGAATATAATTGCAGCCTCCTGAAAAACACATGCTCGGCCTTGCATGCAACTGAAGACTGTCCTAAAAACGACAATAGCATATGCCCACAGGACGTTGTCGTTACTCCTAAGTATTACAATTCTTATTTTGTAGTATGAAACTCTCGTGTCTCATTCATTGACGAAAGTCATTCATGCTATCTCATTTTATCACGACAGGTCATAAAGACCTTGCCAAAATGTTTACTTTCACCCTCAGATATTTTGATGATGTCTTGTCTTTAAAAAACAAAAAAATAATTTCATCGTGTATATCCACCAGAACAAGAAATCAAAGATGCGACGGACTCTTCTGCATCAGCTGCTTATCGCGATCATTTCCTACAACGAAACCAACATCGACAGCTTTCCATCAAGCCGTATAACATACGTGATGATTTAATAACCCTATTGTGAATATTCTATTTCTGTATAGCATTAACCCTGCATTCCCAACCTATGGTATTTACATGTCACAACTGATTCAATATTCAAGGGCCTGTTCCCATTATCAGGATTTTCGTGTAAGAAGTTGTCACCTGAATAACAAACTCGTAACACAAGAGTTCCAAAGATGCAGGTTGATAAAAATTATGGGGGAGTTATATGGTCGCCATAGTGATCTCATTGAGAAATATTCTATTTCTTTGTACCTTGCTCTCATTTGAGAACGTGACATTACTTACTTGGATTGACCAATGTTTACATTGCAGGTGTCGTTGAAGCAGAAGACGCTTACTCTTCCAGAACACTTTCTCTTATTCTTATTATACTTCTTCAGAGGTCTCCATGTAAATCTTTCTTTTTTTTTTCACATTTTGCCCTGGTTTTATAGAATCTGAATTTGAATTATGGTTATGTTGCCATGTTGGTATTTTCTTGATTTTTTTGCTAAACGTCAAGATAGATGACATGTGCTACTGTCGTAGATTTGATGATAAATGTTCTAAAACCCAATCCTAAATACAGCATCAACAGAAATAGACATACACAAAACAGACATACCAATGTGACAGATTGGCTTCACTCAATTTACGTTTCTATAACGAATTCTATTGAAGAGACGGTTTTGCCTCCGTAATGATGTATGCTACCATCATTTATATTGTGTGCAGTGGAATTGTACATATGTGTTATGACGTCAACAACTGCATTTACAAAGTAACCCTGAACTTATATAATACGCATAAATCTAGTCGGGACTGTCGAAATGAGCATTGCTAATTAATTAAGAAGTCAATAAAATCGCCAAACGAGTGTTCTCTGTAAACACGACAAAATGAAGTATAATTATCTTATTGAAAGATGACTGACTATGTTCTGCAAACAAATAAGTTTCTAAACATGACCTCTTAATGTTGTAGGCGTATATGAATGTTAAACAAACGAATTTCAAAATATATTTTGGAATTAGGTACAATAATGGAAAAAAATATATTAAACTGCATCATGCAGCTGAATCGTTCTTCTAGGACTTGTCAATGATTCTAAGAGTATCCATTTACCACATTTAAGGTCTGTGTGACATTTCTGGTCCAATTTTTGTGTGTCGTCATGTTACGTCCATAAGCAATTTCACACTTGTAACATCTTGAAAACCGCTGTAATGGTTTGCATCGTTTCATAGGCAACGACAAACTATATATACAATCTGATGAACCCTTAACCCTCTATGGACCTATATAGTTTGCGACCAAAAGAGAAAACAGCACACAATTATTTTTTTCCAGACCGAGAGGCGGCAAAATAGAAATAATCCCAACGAAAGGAAAGTTTCTAAGGCGCTTTATCAATATTGTAATTTTCATAACCTCTGGGTTACCCATTTCCGTCTAGTGAGGGGGTAAATTTTTACGTACTTTATATAGGAAAATGACACTGTGGGGGTAAATTTCCTTTTTTTCAGTCAGAAATAATTCAATATTAGTTTAAACTACTATCATCAGAGAGCAGGTACATAGCTTGAAAAATAGACACGGGCCTCGCCGCTTCTGCCTGAAGGGCGGGGCTCAAATAGGGGAATTTGATTATGTTGAGAAATAGTTAGATTACCGAGATACTTTAGATCAAGGAACTCGTCATAAAATAGAGAGGTCCCAAAGTGCTTTATCGAAATATATGGTATATTTTAAAAACAGTTTTGGGTAAGATGAGTTTATTTTTAAGAAGATACTTAAAATTAGAATAATTGCCATCACTTAACAGTTTGTGCGTATGAACAAAATAGTATGGAATTCACTCCTGAAGTCTGGAGGACACGTTTAGGTATAGAAGGGGATAATTTGCTTATACTTAAAAAATCCTCTTCTCCAGACCTCGATGCTGTAGATTAATAAAACTTTCCATGGATCTAAGCGGTTACCAGCGCGATAAGGACTTAACAACTATGGACGAATAACGGTTCTGATATATCGAAGTTTTAAGACGAATTTTCAAAGTTTAGCTAGACTGCATTCGGTTTGTTTTATTCGTCACTGGACATGATGTTCATAAACAAAATAAAGTGGAGTGCTGCGTTACCGTGTCCTAAGTATTGCGTTTTACAGTGGTGGCTTCAGATAAACATCCGCGAGTAATCTCAGTGTCCATGGATATCGTTTCATTAATTTTCGAGATCGTAAAATTGAAAAACAAATCAGAAAATTCGTCACATTTTGTTTGCGTCCTTTATGCTTTTGTGACAACACAAAACATTCCCTTACGAAAGATACCATACGCTCATCAAATACACAAAGGCGTAGACACAAGCACTCCCCAGATCCACACTAGTTATGAGATCGGCTTTACAAAGAGCCAGAGCCTCGGGCTTCATAAGAAACACGGGTTGATTTCCCATCCTATTATCAACAAATGAAACGGAAAAGAAATATTTTCTCTTGGAACAAATGATGCACTCGCAGATCTTTGTGTGTAGAAAATGAAGAACAATTCTCTATGATATAGAAGAATGTTTAACACAGCTGTTGAACCAAAATCGACCGGAAAAATGAGACAAAGATATAAAAGCTGATTTTAGGGTTCAACGGAAAATTATCTTAAAAAAGTTGTTGCTTTTTATAAGGAAAATTCCTAATTGCGAACTTTCTAATCAATGTTGTGAACACATTTAATACTATTTTGCCTCTAAAATGAATAAGAATGTTAACGATTGCTTAAAGTATTGGCTGACATTACTTCATTTAATTAAACTCACACTAAGTCAATAGGCTTTTTCACGATTCAGTCTCAGGCATTTCATTTTAAGTGCTTTCTTGTTTAAATTGTGGCCGATGTTTAATTAATTCACAGAAAAGTTTATCATTATTTTCAGTAATATTCAAGCTTCTCTGTGATGAGCCACGACGTGATCTGTCCACGTTGCATACGACAGAGACTTTAATGTTGGACGTAATCATAACCTTTTCTTATGCAGTAAATACTTCGACAACTCAAAATTGATATGCTGTTGAACTTAAGAACATGTTATCGACAAGGTATAGTATGGAAAAGTAGTTCCTGTCTTGTAAGCAAACTTTTTAAAACGAAAAAAAACCCAAATAAATAAAAATGCAAAATTGAGCCAAAACCAAAACCAAAACTCAAAATCGATAAGAAAATGAATAACTTAAGGGGTTACGTTACCTTCTGTGTTGATTCGTATTGGTAACTTGATTATTGTTAGTTTCGATTGAACAGACTTAATCAAATTGAACAGAAAATTGAATGGAATATGACCAATTTTGGGGAATAATTCTGATCTTGTGAGACTAATATAAAGTAATGTTAACCCCACCGTATTTTGTAACAAAATAAGTCATGAATCGGCAGGACGGTGTGACAATTTTTTGGGGTTCTTTAATAGTCTGGATTGAATTCACAGGAGTATAGATGCAGTCTGAACCAAAGGACAGTAAAATGATGTCATGTTAGCGCAATTCTTATCGACGTTATGTCAACGCTTTGCACAACGTCTTAGATAAAATGCGTGATAGCTTTACGTCAATCATTCAGCTGAATATGATTTTAAACAAGCTTTTCCAATTTAAATCCATACAAGAAAAGCAATTTTAAGTTTAACATTATATTCGGTTATCGATAACCCTCAGATCTAAGCTTAAATATGGACCTTTTTAAACCTCAAGATTGGGCAACTACATGGTCAGTTTAGTTTATTGCAGACAAAACTGAATCGTTACTGATTAGTCAAATGCCTGCCTTAACAATGAACTTTACAATTATAAAAAGTGTTAACTCATGTAACAGCTAATGTTGCTCTAAACTCCGACTTTAGCTGGTAAGATCACGTTCATTCAATTATTGTAAAGCATCCAAACGTTTAGCAGTATTGCGTAAACTCAAATCTAGTCTCGACCACTTCTTCCTAGAATGATTCTACCTCTCTTTTATATCTTTTCGGACAATTTGCCATTGTTTTTGCTACTAAACTTGTCAATGTTGACCTTCTGAATAATGACGTATGTTTGAAATCTCTCTCTGAACGTCGTGACAAACATAAAAATTATACAAACTCATATAATGATACACAATATTACTCCATCATACTTGTCTGACATCATGCACCCCAAACATTCTGAAATTCATAGTCGGAATACCAGATAAGCGAATGGTTCATCGTTGATTAACACTAGAACTATGTATTACAAAAAATCCTTTCTTCTGTCGTCTGTTAAGTTACGCAACATGTTATCAAATAAAGTAAAACACAGGCCCTCCATTTCTTTGTGGAACTGAAATCAAACTTTTGTACCTCGTTATTTTGATATTGGAAGCCACAAGGAGCAAATTTGTCATAAAAGACAATAATCATTATGTGGCTGTCTTAAAACACGCTTTTTGACAAAACATAATATTGATGATTCCCTCTTTAGCTGGGGTTATATTGAAGATAATTTTCACTATTTAATGGTTTGTCATAAATATAATGGCCCTTTAAAACGTTTTAAATGATAGGGAAAATGAAATCATTTCCATTGCTGTGCTAAATTTTCTAATTCACAGCAATCGTTTTGAATAAAATGAAACTATTATGACGTACTACTGTCGGTTTTTGTACGAATTTTTATCCATGATTATCATACATTCACTATACTTCCATGTATATGCATACCATCAAACTTGGGTACAATTACGACAGATTGCTGTAGATTGTGAGTTCGAGGTCCGGACAAGACACGAGACAAACATTGACTTCCTTCGTTACTTGTGTTTCAATGTCCAAAATAATAAATAAAAATTACTTATTAAATTTTCTCTTTTGTTGTAATCTATCATAATCTTTGTACCATTTATCAGCAATATTTATACTGGTCAATGTATGGGAGATGACTAACATAAGCGTTCACCTCTGTTTACTCTGTGTCTCCTTGTATTTCAATAATTATGGATAAATATTCTTTAAGCTAAATTCGGAAAAAAACCATGCCAATGTTTTAAACGATATTTGAAATGTGTTTATAACCGTTAAACGTCTGTGAGATTGTATTTATTGTCAATATGAATGCAGTCTGGGTGACATATGTATAATCATGACGTATTATACGAGAGAACCTTTATATCTATATAAAATATATTAAACCCATATTAGGGACTTTGATCATTTGGTCTGAGACTACCGGAAATCTGTTCAACAAGGTATCACAAGAGTGCGGACTTTTGCTTTATATACATACGAACTTCGATAACCGGAACACGTTTAACTCGAAGACCCCGTTTGATTCGAAATATTGTCTTACATTTTTATTCAACGTTGCCTAATTGATTTCTTCTGTGTTTAGAGATCTTAAGTAAACATGTAAAGTAATTAGGAATATATTTCAATTGATTATATTGATAAATGCTTACGAATTTCAACTCTAAATTTCAAAGATTAAATTCGCATTGGATTTATCACATGATAATATCTGATTATTACGAACCCTTCAATCAATCAATCAAAGTTGATTTACCAAGGAAATAATGTTCAACGTGAAAAACCTGTTGCCACCAAATTAGCTGTCATTAATTGTCCATTAATGTTAATGATACTTGTTGAAAATTGATATCTCATAAATATCAGTAAACCATCGAACGAGCTAATTTAAAAGATTTATTAGAGTAATTGTCTCGAGCGTGACGATCCCCTGAGATCACGAGCGATAGTCACGGTGCAGTGTGTTTTCTTGAGAAACGGAACTGTGTTGATTCTTTATTAGCATTTCCACTACATTATATAACTTTTAAGACATAATTTATCAAAATTACGACTACAGTGCGTGGAACCTGTGTATCGTTAATTAGGCTAAAACAATCTACATGGTTTATACAGCTTTGTTCAAATAATACAAAGTTAAAACATTTATATTTACAGAATAAAAGCAACTTAAACATTATTTGTTTGTTTAAATCAATAGATCGTAGTTAACTAACTATTCGTATGTACACAAGTATTGTCATTATGATGATGATAATGATGATGATGATGATGATGATGATGATGATGATGATGATGATGATTATATATTGTGTTGTTGTTGTTTGTGATGATGATGATGATGATGATGATGATGATGATGATGATGATGATGATGATGATGATGATGATGATGATTATATATTGTAAAATGGGCGTCAGAGAGTCCAATGGCTGATTTATATGTACCATCTCGTGATCAAAGAAGGCGAAAAAAAAACGAAATAAAAACAAACAAAAAAAATCATACATGTAGGATTGACCAGGAAACATCGTTATGTACTGATAATATTAAAAGGATTAAGCAATAAAAAGTACACCTTATGTTGTGTTCATATATATTTTTTTTAACATCTAAGTATTTCCCTGCATTTTATGCAGCTGAAAGCACGTGAATGTCTATATCAATTCTATTTCAACATCATAGACGATACTAACAATTCTATCGAACGCGATCACTGTGTTGTTACAAGTACACTGAACGCACCCACTCAATGTACTGTCACTAAGCTTCTACTTTAGAGTGTTAAGAGAATGAACGAATAATTTCACATCTCCTCCCCTTTCAAAGCAGAAGGCCAGACTGGTGTAATTAAGTACCCCAACGGTACGAACCGCAGCTCTGATAGGAACATAACCCACGACCTTTCTCATGTGGACGGTCGTTTAACACTAAGTAAGGTGTTAGGAAGATTTGGGAAAAGGATTTATATACAGTCCAGCGCATGGAAACTGTAGGAAATCTGCACATGTATGTGTATAGGGGACCTTGGATAAGCTAGAATAATGTACACTTTGCCATTTAATCGAAAGAAGCGATTGAAAGTGTGATTCTTGAATGAAAAACTGCATTTTTTTTCGTAGAACATGATTAAGATGAATAACCATATTTAATTGATATTTAACAGTAATAAATTGATAACTATGGTAAGATATCATTTTTGTTTCAAACAATGCAAATATTATTAGCGTTGAATGTTTTATTTTTTCCCAAATTTTAATCTCTTTTTGACAGATACAGCCCGCAGTTTTAATGTTCTTTTAGAAAACATTTCGTCAGATATCCCGCTCCATCAGATAGCCCGTAAATGGCATTTTAAAAATGTTTCAAGTCGTTTAGCCAGCGGGTAATAAAAAGAAATCCTGGTAAATTGTACATGTATACGCAATTTGTTATTAATTAATTTCCATTTTATTAAAATTGTTTCCATATATTTCTTCCACGATGATCATTTTAACATTTACGCGTTTGATAGACAATGTAAGAACTTTGTTGATGTTGTGTCCTCTTGGTGGCTTCGGCTGTCTACTTAAGCGTGGTAGCACTGAAGAGTGTGTTTTATGTTTATACTATCACAAAGAGGCTAACACGAACATACCGCAGTCTCCTAGAACGATCACCCACCTTTGACACTTGTAGGAACTGGCATTTCGTTAGTATAGAGGGACCGTCCTCATATTATCACAGTAAATGATATCAAACAAAGGAAGAATTTTGAAATATATATCACAATATTTAATAAAAAAAATGTATCTTTACTGGCGATAAAGTCCCCAACACAGAAGTGATTTGGTATTAAAAAATGAGAATTTAAAAAAGGCTATTCGTACCTTAAATGAACTATTCATGTGCACTACCGGCCAGCTATTACACTATAATGATTTATAAAGATAGCATTGTTTGGTGTTAATATGAAGAAGAAGAAAACATTTGCAAGTGAGTAAGGTTTAATAAAAAAAAAAAAATTTCCAGTCATTTCAGTGGGTTTTTTTTTTATTCACTTCTGTGTCTTTTGTACAATCTTCAAATCCAATTTCACTGAAATATTACCGAATGACATCATACATCTGACAAAAGCGCTCCTACCCAGATCAGATTGCAGGAAGCAATTAACTCTAACTTGGGAAATTTCCATTTTTGCCTGTGCTTCGGAACATTAAAGTGATTAAACTGTATCTACCAGACCAAGTTCGCTTTAATTCTATCGCCGTAGCCGAATATTTCGGCGTGCTGTTTTAGGTGTTAAAAATAAGCAAATTACCAACATGTCAACATAATTATAATCCAAACGCAAATTCAATGAAACTTAGGAAAAATATGAAAAAAAAATAAAGATTTACACGTAAAATCTGTAAAAGTACACGGAAAATAAGATAAGGTGTTCCGGAAGAGTCAGCGTCTTCTGTTTCATTTATCCAAGTAAGTAATACGAATAAGATTTACGACAAAGGAGCCAAACAGGCAAACTGATGAGCACCAAACACGTCCAGTTTCATATCGCACAAAGAGATATTTCTCATTAAGATCACTATGACGACCGCAAAACTTCAATATAATTTTTATCAACCTGCATCTTTTGAAACCTTGTGTTAAGAGCTTGGCAGTCAGTTGACGACATCTTACGCACGAAATCGTGACAATAGGAGCAGACCCTTGTAACGAATGTCGATTGCCCTGGAAGATTCAAACGAAAACATTTGATGTTTTTAATATTTGCTATATGGTCTTTCAGTGTTTTACTCATTGTATTATCGTATGCGGTTACTATTAGACATGTTATTTTCGTAGGCCCTGTCTCAAGCTATAGTATATGATAATATACAAACTATGATGATACTAAACCATATTATAATATTATTATATAAACCTATGATAACATTATAATAAACTATAATGATATTTAACAAACTACGATGATATTATAACAAGCTCTGACAATTCTATAACAATAACATAACATGATAACATTATGATAACATTATATCACAAAATTATTAATGATGTGCTCCCTCGTCTAACGCCGTGTATAGATGTGTATAAAACATCATTAATTAACTTGGATATTCTTTTAAATGAATCTTTAGAAAGATGATATTAACAAGAAAGTGGCTGCGACGAACATGACATTAAGCGAAATGAAATTATACAAGCGAAATGACGTAAAACAATAGCCCTGACGTTGACCCCAATAAAGTATGTGGTGTCCTTACATTACCTTGGCATAAAGAGTATTGAGCGTTGAGTTTTATACAGTATATATGACATTACACAATATGGTTTCTGTTAGATTGTACAACTTCATCCAATAAGCGTCGAAATATATTATCAAAATTCTATATCAATGTCTGTTTATAGGTTACACGAACTCACCTACAAGACAATGTGAACACTGAATCACCGGAATTTTCTAATAGATACATTGTTTAGATATGAAATATTGCACAATACGAGGAAATGTGTTACTGAACGTAATGAGTTCACTCTATAATATCAGATTAAAACGAGTGGTCAATATTTTTTAATTAAGGCAAACGAATTGACCGACAGGTCGATCATCTGTCGGTGGTGGAAATGTAATAAATATTATGTTGTGGTGAAAATGAACATCAGTCAATAAATGTATTGGATGTTTTCGATAGAATTTCAGGAAATTGAGAACAACCAGAATCGATAGTATTGTTTATCATACAGATCCTAATGAGCGGGAATACTTGGAAACATCGATCACGTCACTAACATTGGCGCCATAGAGGTATGAAGAGGAACTAATTACAGCAGTATAGGACGGTCTGTCCCGCTCAGTGTTCAAGTGCATAATGTTGACGCATAGCGGATTTACGATGATATATCTGCTAAAAATCGAGGTATTTTCTAGATGGTTTGTCAGTAAATCATTTACCCTTACGTATTGACGTCATTTATTTTAATATTTTATTAAGATGTTCAGACTCATCAAAAACCAAAAACAACACGTAAACAATAATTACCAATAGTGTGTGGTCATGAATTTTGAAATAAAGTCATTTTAATTCTGTGATTTTCATTACTGCAGGTTTTGAAATTGCAATTTGGTGTTTTCAGCTGCTAATCGAGATTTTTTACTAAATCTCATATTTTTAGTAAAAAGTTAATAAACTTCGGCATCAGAATTGATCCATACCATGTTAGTGTTTTAGGGGAATTTCACGGCTTTTACAGTCGTTCTCATTTAAATACCTTAGGTTGATAACTTGGACAATAGTGTTTACAGTCACGAGAAGCTTTTCATACGTAAGATTGGTGAATATTTGAAATTGTACAGTTTTTTTTCTATTAAATATCTGTGCTTTACAAATCTAGATAAACACAGATGTATTGTTTTCTGAATAGAATAATATTTTTCTGAATTTCATCAACACTTTTAAAAAACCAAATGTAAGATTGATGGAATATAATTAAGTCATGACAACATAGGGACACTTAAATTTTTTCTTGTTTCACGTCATTTCGTTCCCTTTTCTAACAGTGGTTCTGTCCACAGAAGAAGGCTAACGAAAGTCTAAAACGTCAATATTTCCTATACTCACTTTGCCGATGTGGTGGTGGTAAGGACTGGTAAGCCGTTTTATGAACGTGTTCAGTTAGTTCAGTGTGGTAGCACTATAAAAAGGTTACACGAAGTGGAAGTAAGCAGGAATTAATATTACCTTTTTCAACAATTATTGACAACCTGTCAGAAGTTATCGGAACTTTTGTATAGGTCCGTCTTCATTCTCTGATTATAAGTGTTTTCTTTTTAACGAAATGTGAGTTATGATACCAGTTATGACCATGAAAAGTATGTCTTAAGCCAAAACTAAATCGACTGATGGAATTATGAAAATGGTAGCATTTCTTGTCGATAATGTTTTCGTTTTTCAAAAAACTATTTGCATATTTCCATAACTGTTTTGAAACAAACTGTGTTTAGTTCACGTTTAAGGTTCTATACGAGGCTAAATTAACCAAGGAACATGTCATACAGACCCTTCCAAGTTCTGCAAAAACAACAAGTAAATACCAACATATCAACATTATCATAAAAAACCTCCCCATAAATTGTATCAAACTCCATCTTTTGAAGCCAATGTAAGAGTACATTTCACTGGCACAAATTTGAGAAGAAAGTGGAAGTTTACATTAATATGTTATGAAGCCCGCTAAGGCCTAATGCTAAATGTGGATGTAACAGCTTTCATAACTCAAAAAAAAAAAAGTTTATAAAAAAAACCCAAAGCATTTCAAATTTTACGAATTACTTATCTCATTTTTTTTTTGTTTTATTTTTTTTACGATATCATAATTTATCCTACAACTGGCACTACCATTATTGCAATAAACCTGTCACATATATTTTTGCTTTATTCGGCAGTGACGGATAACATCTGTATTTCAGCAAGCGCGATAATTTGACAGAATCACCTTCTGAATTTACATTAAAGATACGTTTAACACCGGAAAACTTTTGAAACAAGCAATTTTATATGTTGCAATGAAAAAGTTTATAACACCAATGTCATATCCATTGAAGTTTGGAACTATATTTCTTCGCGGAGCAATTATTTTGACTTACGTCATCATGCAAAATTCAGCGTAACGGGTCTGCTTTTCAATTGATTGTTGCAGGATAGATGTAATACTTGTTCACACTCTTAATACATAAGTTGCATTTTGACTCGGGACAGAAAGACAAAACTGGTTAGCGCCAGAGAAACGGGTTTTTTTTTTCGTTTATCTCCCTCGCCAAATCACAGCTTTATTTTAAGAAACTTGAGATTTTAAGCTGTCGACAGAAGTGATGATATTTTGTTGTTTGTGTGCTTTACATCAATATACTCTTTATTTGTTGCTTCTAGAAACATTTTATTCGTTTATTTTTTTTTCAGTTGTATATTATTCATTTCTCTTCAATGCGAAAGAAAAGAGACAGTTGGGGAATTCCCCTAAAAAAGTAGTCCGAATCACTACGCACACAAATTTTTTTATACCAAATGACATGTGATATGTTTTGCTTTCACAGCCTTTATGAAAGTAATTTTCTGGTATGTTTCATATAGTGGGTGGCGGTACCAATGTAAATATATATTTAATGGTTAAGGACAATAACTTAAAGAATGTTTTCGTCGGCGTTTGGCACGTTCCTGGTCACCCATGGACTGATTTCAAGCCGAAGCACTTTGTGTCCCTATTAACTGCAATTACACTAACATTGTGCTGTATGAAACATCCCAGATTGCTATCGCAATTATGGGTTTGACGATAATGCTTTGTTGCTACCATGGGCGTGTACTTTAAATGCTAGATATGAGTTCAAACTCGTTGATTTTCTGTCAGATATCAATCGACTTACGTGAGAGACTATTTGAATCTTACACTTGTCTTGGCGATCTACGAAAGACGAAATAGAAAGTCATCGATCTTGTACCGAACATTAAACACACTTGATAACAACATTGATAAGAAGACTTTGAGTTTTGAAAACATAATTTGACTTCTGTTACAAGAAAAAACTATAGTTCATGGTTGAGATATCAAAACGTGACTGGTGACTTTATTTTATTAATCAACTCAAACTGCCGTCTATCACGAAATCGAGACATGTAATAAGGACAAAAATATTTCACGTGGAAGTAATGAGTGACTTGACAGACGTCTCTTTGGCCTGAAGCTCTGCATTATATAAACCTTGATTTCTAATCGACTTCAATGAACACGTTAGATGTGAAACTAAAAAGTCGACACAACTGTGTTACAAGTACGTTTAGGTATACTTCACAAATAATGATAATAAACAACATTATCAAGATTTGTATCAGCAGCAGCTATGTCGAATCTCAGTGTAATTAAGTTGGATGTTTGCTCATGGACGTTTAAGTGTCGAATCCAAATTTGTTACGGTTCGGTGATTTTGTGTGATGTAAATGTGGTGGTCATGTCTCTTAAAACGGTGTAAGTAACTTGTGTGACCTCCATTGTCTAGGACCAAAGCATTACAACGTAGATGCATATATTCTGTATGTCGTCGAATGGTGTGGTCCGGGATGGCGTTACAATCTTCGTTCAATGCATGTATAACGTTGAAAAATGACAAATGACATCCGTTGAAAAAGGATCTGGGGTCCAATTTCATTGTTGAAAACTGGACCGGTTAGCCGTTGAAAAGTGACCGTTGCAAAATGGGCCCTTATCAGATGCGATTGGCTGGTAAGGTTTAGGGTTGGAGAAAGATTTCTTTTACGACATAGAAAATATTTGGAAAATGCGCTATAAAATCATATCATCCTTTTTTCAACGTTTGAAATAAAACCGGGATCGTATATAGTATATAACAAAGGATATGCGTCATTATTCTGGGGTCTTTTTTGTGGAATATGAAAGCGGGGTAATTTGATATATCATTTGGGGAGGAATATGTGTCATGATATTCTGGGACCCTTCAATGTTAAATATGGAAACAAGATAATTTATACAATGTACACTATCCAGGGATGAGGAAAACGGCCTAGGAATGACCCAGGGTCTTTCCATTTCCAACAAAATTATACGTAATTATAGTAAAGGAGTCTCGACTGAACACACGCCTTGACTCCCGGGCAAAGATCCCAGGGACCAAGGATGACCCAAGGATCAATTATTAAGCTTATTTTGATTGAACAAAATTTACATCGCGGGGGTATATATGATGAAACAGGCAACGGTTACCACTCCGGAACACATGGTCTTATTCATCTTCAGGATTCCGTTATCATGCCGGTACTTGCTTTTTTGTTTCTTAAAGTGAAAGAGGATCTAAATGTTTGAGATGAATTAAGTGGCGAATTCAATATAAAATTGTAGAAATAAAACACTTTTTAAAAATAATTTTGTTATAATTTCAGCTTAATATTTTTCATCTTTTTAAACAACATAAAGAAAATACCAACACGGAAACATAATCTTAATTCAAACTTCAATTCCACAAAACTATGGCAAAATATGAACAAAAAAAAAGTCCAAAGGTACAAGGAGAATAAGACCAGGTGTTCTGGAAGAGTAAGCGTATTCGTTTTCATCGTCGACAATGATAAGAAAATCCGCATTGAATTAAAACTTGTAGAATATGTTTCCTATTCTTTTGTAGACGATCTATGGATGTGAATTATGGATTGATCAAAAGTCATAACATATTCCTTATACGTGTTAACGCACTAATTACAAGACTTGGAATTAGGCAATGATGGAATCAAATGAATAAATTGTCAAATGTCATATGAATTACCTACCTTGCCAGAAACATGATGAATAATCAACATCACGTGTGTTTCATTTATTACCTCACTTTGCTTTTACCCTATTGTTACATTGTAACATTAAACACGAAACAGATACCCCGGTGTAATCACGTAAGACTTATTAGTCACTGTCGGAGTCTGAGCTGTCCGACAAAGCTAGCACATAAAACAGTATAGGGATTGCTTGTATTTTCACCTATCAATCAATAATGAGCTATGCAAAGCTGATGGTTTCATCTTACATTCGTAGCCCTGTCTTTGTCAGTCTATCTTACATGAAGTCTACATTTTGACGCTTACTGGTCTGTTTATCTGCAGATTCCAGAACTAGATTTCATTTTTAGTTTATATTGTCTTTCATTATAACATTCTCATGATTTGTGTTGAAATTTGATACCGACGTTAATGTGTGATATTTATTTATTAAAATGTGCCTATATATGTGTATCTTAATCACATAACATTGGATATTACAACCGATTCCTTTCACTTTTATTGTTCTGTTACCAAAATGGAATACTAAAAATCGTAAGTTTTCAAATACTGTGTGCTTGCAAGCACAGCTAATTGTGTTAAGCACAACATCAATTATCTCGCATTCTCAGATGATTATATCTGAATATATCCGTTGTCATTGGATGGTATATTGTAGCAACATTTTACTAATTTATAGACCTAGAGTATTAGTAAAACTGATGAATGCTCCCCGAAAAGAACTTAATTGGACATAAAATTTTAACAAAGTGCTATAACTCCGTAATTATGAATCTCAAGCCCTGAATTTCACGCACATCCTCTTAGTAAAAACAATTAGTACAACAAATTTCATTGTTCCTGCTTAAATGAATGCGAAGTCAGGCTTTGGACAAAAGTTTTTAACAAAAGACGTTTACTCTGTAATTAAGGAGTGGTGGGCCCTGAATCTAGTACACTGCACATCCACTCAGTATGGTCAACGGATACACTAAGTTTCATTGTCTTAGTATTAATGCAAGCAAAGTTTTGCCCCGGACAGAAACTATTAGCAAAGGGCAATAACTCAGTAATTAAGAATCAAGCGCTCTGACTTTGGTCCATTACACATTGTCTTAGTATGACCAATAAACATACAAAGTTGCATAATCCTTGTTTAACTGTGCGCAAAGTTATGCTCCGGACAAGAAAGGACGAACGTTAGACGGACGAACAGTTGGACAAAGCTTCAATTATGTACTCCCTCATAGATTTTCTTGGAGTGTAAAAAGTACAATGCGTAATAAACTGGGCAAAATGTCAATAATTCAGTCACTGACCATATCATATTAATTATACGTGACAGGTATATATATAGACCAAGTCGTTACAGCCCAATGTTCATTAAGCCACCAATCCCTTCAAAGCATCGTTAACATTTACGTCAGAACACGGTGCATGTGTTTGACCTTTTCGATAATACCTAGTTCCATCATTAAAGACATAACATGCACATGTATATTTTTCTTACCAATTCAAGCCTACAGTGATGATGCTAACGATAATGCAATTGGCGTTATTGTATTAAGTAACAGTCGACTTAATGAAAACACCCTGCAGAATTGGGTTTGGCTTGCATATCATTCGCTTAGGGGAAATAGGTAGCTTTTCGCTGGAAGTACTCATTAATATGGTACAAAAATGTTTCCTCTAAATTAGATACACAGTGGCACCATTGTCTCATTATCATGTAACAGATATCGGACTCGTGCCACTTGTGCAGCAACATGGCCCTTTGGTGGCAGCATCTTCCGTAAATTATCTAAATGTGATGACTTTCAAGTTGATGAGTGGTTAGTCTGTTCATGCTGCCCGGTCCATCCGGTATTTCTGGTTGATAGAACTACAAAGAGATTCAGAGATATAATCAATTTTCTTTGAGAGATTTCCAATTCTTTAAAGATCCCCGACCGTGATTATATTTTAAGGACTCTAAGTACATTAAAGAACATTTTAGAATATATCTGCAATGTCGGTAATATCACAGATTTCTAGAAGTCGATGATCTTGTTCGTTTTTAAATTACAAATGTTGTTATTACGATTGTTTATATCCTTAACTTGAAATAACTGACTTTCCACACTTATACTTAAATTCTCTCATCTTTATTTTTCAATGTAACAAATAAAGGTTATACTTAATTTTTTATGCTCCCGGATGAAAAGAGCGGTGGAATATTGTTTTCTGTGCTGACCGTTTGTCTGACTGTTATTTTGTCTGTTGTCAACTTTAACCTTACCCATATATATTGCACCATAAAAGGTAGGGCTTTCTTATTGGGCATGTGCGTTTCTTGTGAAAAGACCTTTTCGGTGGTACTGAAATGTTTTAACCATGTAGTCTTGACTGTGACCTTTGACCTACATTTGGAAAATTTTAACATCGCCATACATATTGAACAAAAACTGTCACATCATTACCACTATGAAAACATTCTTTTGGTATTAGCATTCACGCTTACGCAGCCTGTAACGTGAACATGTGGTTGTTGATTTGGTGTTCAAAATGTTCCCCGATATTTCTTTGCCAGCAATTGACAGTTGACTTAAAAATTTGCATATTTTCTTTTTTACTTAAGTTTGGGATTTTAGCATAAGGAGTTCGCGAATTCTGAACCAAAATTATGCAATTGAATTCAAACTTCTTATGGAAAAGTCACACGAGAAAACAACAACAAAAAAAAAAAAAAAAAAAACGAGAAAATGCATTTCAACATATTCATAATCCGAAATCAAATTCCCAAAAACTAGGACAAAATATGAACAAAAAACATAATTACATGGGGACTCATGAAAAAGTACAATGATGATAAGACCATATGTTCCAGAAGAGTAAGCGTCTTCTGCTACATCGACGACACGCGCCGTGTAAACCTTGGTCAATCCTAGTAAGTAAGTTCACGTTCTCAAACGAGAACAAGGTATACAACAACTGAACTAACCGGCAAACTACGTGTAACGAGGATCGAACACGTCCAGCTTCATATCACACAAAGAAATGAAATATTTCTCGATGAGTTCACTATGATGATAGTAAAACTTCCCAACAATTTTCATTAACCTGCATTTTTGAAACCTTGTGTTAGGAGTTTGTCCGTCAGTTGATTAATTCTTGCATGCAAATCGTTATAATGGGAACATGCCATAGAATATCGAATCAGTAGCAACATGTTAACATGTTGTTTGAGGGTGCAGGATTGTTGCTATACAGAGATGGAAAATTCACAATGGAGAAATCACCTTGTTTATCTATGAGTTGGAAAACTGTTCATGTTGGTTGTAGGAAAAGATCGAGATAAGCGGTTTATGTAGAAGAG
Source organism: Ylistrum balloti (assembly GCF_031769215.1). Taxonomy (NCBI): domain Eukaryota; kingdom Metazoa; phylum Mollusca; class Bivalvia; order Pectinida; family Pectinidae; genus Ylistrum; species Ylistrum balloti. Next base: position 366,127 of record NW_026782268.1, on the reverse strand, counting down.
TTCGTTTCTTTTTTTTTTATTTCCAGTTCTGGTGGATATATACGATGGACGTGGTGAATACATTTCTTGCTATATAAAGGAAAGACTTCATTTATCTATGAATAGTGAAATTAAACGACTTTGCAAAACTTGTTTAAAGTGTATGACAAGTTTCCAAAATGTGACACTTATGAAGACTATGTGGACGTTTAACGTTCTCAAATCTGATCCCATAAGAAAGTATTGTCAGTTGCGATAAAAAGTTCAATGCTCATTAGAATCATAACGCTGAAGGATTTGTACACATTGTGTTGTCTGTAATGGCATGCAGTGGGATACAGCAGGCTGTTATTGTGCTGAAACATATATATCACTTGACTACATACCGTGAGTTGACCATTGTTTTACAAAGGTAGGATACACTGTGACAGCATACAATTCAATGAAAGCGTGGAAACGAGTAAATCATCAGATATCAACATAATCATAATCCGAAATTAAATTCAATAAAACTAGGGCAAAATATTAACAAAATTACAATTACAGAGGATACAAGGAGAATAAGACCAGGTGTTCGGGAGAGTATGCGTCTTCTGATTCATCGGCTATAACCTTGACAACTTTCAATAACGCAAAACAACATATTCAGATCCAGAACTGCCCAAAAAATGATATGTGACAAGCTTATTTAGGCAAAATATGGTTTACATGAAACATAAAAAAGTTAAAAGGAAATGTGGATAGTATATGAAAATGCTGGGGTTTTCGTCTAGAAGATAGACATACGAGTCCCTGACACATCGTGTTCACGAATGGCCTTCGTTCTGCTTCCATTATGACCGACATTATAGCCAGAGGGACAGTATCGTGATAACTATCAGAGGGATATTTCATCCTTACTTAAAACCGGATTGTCAAGAAAAGCCCTCAGCATTTTGGATCAAATCTGGTATTGAACTTGTCTCTTAATTACCCATGCCGATATAGTGCCTAGACGCATCGAGAAATTAATGGTCTGGCTGAGATAATCACATATCCGCTACCTAGTAAAATCTTCCGTAGAAAATGCATTTATTTTCCACCTCTAAATTAGAGTGTTTTAAGATTAACGAGATTTTCATTTGCAATAATTAAGGGTATTTTGTATGAATGGAGAAAGAGTCTTAGTTGTGCAGATATATATGAACAAAATAAGCTCCCTACCACATTTCCGACTAGGTCTGGCAGTATATACGTTCTGATATTACTGTAACAATACGCTGACTGTTTGAGTCCGTCTGTTTTACCTTACAGCTGAACAAAACGAAAGCTTTTAGTCTCGAGACACTCCAAATTGTTTGAGCTCTAACTCTACATAATAGCATAACCAATCGCGCTATATAGGGAGAGAGAGAGAGTGTAATTAATGTGCTGTAATAACAGCCCCCAGTCGCATAACTGGGTAAATACATGTTTTCTAGTGTAAATGCCAGCGGGAATAATTAAAGAATTCACATGAGTTAATAAGTACAATTATGGACAAAACCAGAAAAAAATGTTGATATACATATGACAGATATCAAATACAGTCCACAAGTTCGATGCCTACTATGTACCCTTATAAGATAAGAATAATAAATTCCGTGTAAGCCTTTTGTTTAAAACACGTTCCATAATTACACCTCGTCAAGACGAAATATTTTATTTCCACTCCCACAGTCCGGTGTTACAATAGAGCTATTTGCTCGCCCGCCATGCTCCCTCCTACACAATCGACCAGGACGTTAGCTGTTGGGTATTCAGATAAGCCAAAACAATGACGGGTTGGTCTTGTTACTACGATTACGATTCGATGTCACTGCGCATGTGCAACTTTAACGCTAGCAAAATTAATTGACCCCAAAATAAAGAATAATAACATCACTATTCTGTCTTGTCACTATTCGGGTAGAGTTCATAATCCACCTGCAGCATTGTGTTCTTCTGTCTGGTTGCCAGACTATACAAAACCGATACCTATATCCAATAAGGTAAATTCAGATCTATTTTAGAATGCCATGACATTCTCTCCACGTTACCACTGACCTTGTTAATTTTTTTCGAATTATGTCTTTAAAAAGAGTTATTTTGGTCCGTTAGAGTGTAAGCGTCTTGTAAACGTGTCATTTCAGAACGGATCTGTTTAAATATCACCATTTTTTATACTGTTGTTTTACTGAAATTGCATGCCGCTGGTACATTTTCAAGGTACAGTAACCTTCCAATTTTGTTTCCTTGTGGTATTGTAGTAGGGACATTAAACATCACCGTCCATTATTTTATGATAAGACAAAGGAGACAGAACACATAACTCTCCTATATTTGAAAGAGATAAACTCGAAATGTGTAGTACTATCAAGGGAAGAAAAAACTGTTTTTGATGTTATCATGCAAAGATATTGTATCCAACCTACTGCGAAATTGGATATTTGGTAAGCGAAATCAAATCGAGGATTACTTTCGTTCAAATAGTGAATAGGTTTACAATACACTGACTTCACTAAAAAACCAATTACATGTTAAACTAAAATCGTATAGCGTTCGGTAGATTGACACAGAATCGAAGTTTTAACATATAACAATAAATGTATATATATCTGAGAGAGGTAAATTTGAGTGTTTTAATTATAGATATTCCGTCTGTTTTCAATAGCTATTTCTTCTGTCGAGTCTTCACAGGTCATCTTTCATCTTTTAGGTAGCCATATTGTTTGCTTTTTAAATCGAAGGTCAAGGTCAATAAAATTTATAAATATCGTTGTTGTTGTCACCTATTTTCAATTTTTATTCTGCGTTTCTGTCTGAAACGGAACGAGTAAATAAGAGAAAGAGAAGCTGTGCACATTTTTCTGAACGAGATAAAATTGAATTAACTAAACGGGAGCAATGCATTTGCCAGTCGACATCCCTGTTACTCTGGAAGAAGGGGAGCGTTTGTGGAAGTCATTTAGGCAAGCTATACCTTATCCAAGGGCGGCAAGGTATACTAGCAAGCCTATTCCCACCAGTGTTGTATATTTGAATGTCTTTTCCTCTTACATACACCAGTCAGACAGTAAACACCAATACTACGATAAACAAGATCGCACAGACATCATTTAACGACTCGCGTTCCTCTTAATTGAACAATAATATACATAGCGAATTTTGTGAGAAATGCAAATATAATCAACGGACTCTAGGCACCTATATTTGAATATTTGTTTTCATATCTTTAAGTTATGAAGAACATATTCATCTGTCGATTCTATATTAATGTATTGAGCACGTATGGAATGAAAGGCTGAACCCAGGGTTCTTCAACCAAGGCAGCCGAAACAAAACAAAAATGCATGCTGATATCCACATATGAACATCCTTCAATATGTACATTTAAATGAAATAAAATAAAGTAAGTCAGACGAAAAGGCTCTGCCATTGGTTATATTCATCACTACTGACCTTTTCTGTTAAACTAGTGTTATGAGTTTCGTTCATCATAATGACAAATTCGAGTCACTCTTTGTACCTTTCTATTCTGAAGTGGTAAATGTTATCTGTAAAGTATAACAGGACTTGTATGTAAATGACTGTATTCTTCAAGTGGCGTATCATATCAAATTGACATGAAAACGAATATTTGAATAATGAATCACACAAATATTAAAATAATGAATCACACAAATTTTAAAATAATGAATCACATAAATACTTGAATAGTAATTTCTACAGACTTGATAACAAGAACGGCTACAAGTATCATGTACATCAAAAACGAAGTAAATATTCACGTTGCATATTTCCATCGATTTTATAACATGACACTTCATTCTTATGGGATTAATTCATCAATATGACCTGAAAGCTTGTTTATCGCTATTGGTGGTATTGATGATATAACTAATGAAATATTTTTCGTCTGAAGAAATTTAGATCAATGAAGGCCGAGTAAGTTCCGTATTTATTGAAAGAATGGTACTCCCTTGAAACATAGATTTTATACAGTGAAAAATTGTGTGATGGGTAGACATCATTATGACGGCAAATTTCTTTCCTTCCGTCACCTTGACTAGACATAACCCAACTAAACCTAACGTGTCTTTCAATGGCAGTCATCGAACGGGTCGATAGATAGAATACGCGTATCATTTCCTTATGATCTCGTACAGTAAAATATATATAATCCTTTTGTGTAATTGATGCTATAACTAATCGATAAATTGGTCTTGTTTTATCATAGATAAGTGTCCTTTTTGAGATTTATATTATGGTTGGCAGCATTTCCTCTGGAATTAGTCTACCATATCATCTGAGTAATATATATAGGAAGGACTTTGCGGTGGATATACCCCAATTTTATATCGGCAACAGGATGTGCCGTAGTCTGTCTTGATGATTAAAAGGAAACCAAATAAACAGGACACTAATATTGACTATTCCAGCACGTGATTTCATATTCAGCGGATAATTTAACTATGCATGATTGCTTAACATGACTTGAAGAAATCTTACCTGTGTTATCTTTGTTTGATTGATCGCATGCTGTATACTCGAAATTGATTTTACCTTATCAGATAAATAGGATGATTCATTTCCCCAGATTCGTACCTATGTACTGTCTGTCAATGTACTCGGATTTCCCTTAAGATTTATATGTGACATTGTTTTTTTAAGGTTATGATTTTTCAGTGTGATACAAGTGCCCGTCTGTGGGCCCCAAGATCCATGGTTGCCATGAAAATAATTCATGAGTTGTTGCGAGAAGTAAAACGTACACATACTAAAAAATCAGAAAATTGTTGTATAGTGAAGTACAACAAACCATTTTTTTGATAGAAATGGAAAGTTTGATTTTGTTTTAATTCTTCTTATTAACGGCAAAGATTATATGAAGAAGCTTGTATAGAAAAAAAATTAATCTGGCAACGAGAGACACGTCTTTATCACAAACTAACTCTTCCGTATTGAAAAGGTTGAGCAACACTTAACTCAATGACACGATTGATGATGTCAGAAGCGTAAGTGTTGTTGTAAATACTTCATTGCAGAAGAGGGGCACGGCAAGCAAAATAAACAAATAAATAAATAAATAAATAAATAAATAAAAAAAAAAACTCAAAACAAATGGAAAGTAGAACAAAATCTTGAATAAAATTTGATTCAAGAAAACCAAGGACAGATATAAACAAAAGAAAAGTTTACATGACGACTCCTGAAAGAGTACAAGAATATGAGTAGATGTTCCTAAAAGGATAGCGTCTTCAATGTTATCGACGACATTGTGATAATATAAAATAAATAAATAACAAAAAAATAGAAAATAAGAATTGGGATGTTATGAAAAAACAATGTTTATAAAAAGAGTGCAAGTAAAACCCATTTAAGAATAGAGTCAAGGTTTTACGTTCGAAATCAATTCAATCTGTGACTTCAGTGGTCTCATGGTACATCGAAAACTCCTAATATAACCAATATCACCACCTTATTAGACATTTGGTACCAAAACTTTGGATTTTTAACCTTGCCTCAGCTGTATTAGACCTGACCTTTAATTTCCCTTAGAGTCTCTAGCCCACACATTACCGATGAGGAACATCTGTTTCTGACTGCTAGTACTAAGAATGAGGCATTATTTCATTTCATACTGTATGGAAGCAATTTGGACTCTTGTTCGTCGTTTGTTAACGTCATCACAACGGGAATAGACATCAATCAAACCTAAATAATATTAGTTTGTCCCATTGTGTCTAAAAACCGATAATATTCATATATACTGTGGAGAAATGGTTACGTGTAATTCTATTAGAGTTATACGGAGTAATATCGACGGACACATTTGGAATATAACAGTGTGTACCTATTGCGTTACGTTTGTGAAATGGCAGGGAAACTATTATATACTGCAATGTGTGTCTGGATGATAATGTAAAGTTCAGTCGATTAAGCGAATTAAATATCGGTGTCAATTACTGGGATTTTTATGTTGCTATAACTGTCGTCATTATCGTGATTTAGAGTCATATTCATCCACATCTTCTCTACGTGGAATCCTAGACAACAGCTTATGAGTGTTGAGAAACCAAGGCCTTTTAGCAAAGGTGATGGACAATTAAAATATTTCTCTAGTCTCCATCTAGATACCCCCGAAATCATCAGTGTGCTATTGTCAAGAAACTCATTGGAATATCGAATATGCAAATTATTACAACCGACGTATTCATCTTTATTTCCCTTCCTTGTTCAACTATGTCAGGTTACTTACTTGGTGTGTTGTTGTTGTCTACGGAATGATGCTTGAATATTTTTTGTAGAAGCCCTGAAGCTATATATCACATTCACATAAAGAGTGTTGGTTAAGGGGCTAACGTCCTTGCAACAGCAAGTCGCATAAGGATAGATATGCAGAAACAACTAAGAGAAGGAAAAGTGTAAGATCCTAAGCAGAGGTAATGAGGGCAGTTGGCCAATTCTAGTGTCCTCAACACCCACATAGAAGAAGAAAAGAGTTCGATTCTGCAGGTTCATTCATAATTAGTTATCTCAGATGCTGTATGCAGTGATATACAAGGTGTTTGAATCAATAATCCTTTGCACGAGCAGCATTATGTATTGAGAACAATTTATTTTGACTTCCTATCTGTTCTACAGTTTTAGCGATAGAAGCCTGGATACTACCTTTATACGCAATATCATAGCGGTTTTACGTCTTCGTGTTTATTTGTTTGGCTGGTTTCCAAGGAAACAGATTTTTTTATTCTCTAATGTGGTCCTTCAATACACTTATACATTTAAACGTTATTTGGTTACCTTTGACCTGTTATAGGATGATTTATAAAACTTAAATGACTTAACTTCAAAGTGTATGGGGAACAAATTATATTTGATTAAAGTTCAAATGTCGAAGTCGAAGATATAGAAAAACGTAATTCATAACTTGCATGCTATGTTTCAATTCACTCGAATAATGGTCATACCATAAATATTAACTTGACGTTGTTCTAAAATTATGCGGGACATATATGAATATAACGAAATTTATTTAATTCTAGGGCTGCTGTACTTCCCTGTATAGAAGATGACCTGCTTTCCAACACTTTGGATTCTGCTCAGTCGCCTCCTAGGCCTCAAGTATTTTTTATTGTTCCTTTATGTCATATATACAGGTTTGGATGGTGCAGGAAAGCCGGAGTTCCTGGAGAGAATACACCTGCGGCCAGTACTTGACAATAGACTCACATAGGCCTTGACCCCTCGACCCAGAGGTGGCAAGCAAGTGATAAAGACGGTTAGACGCCTTAACCACTCAGGCACCGCGACACCTATATAGACTTCAAAATTTAGGTCCTTTGGCATCATTGACGAGTCTTAAAAGGACGAAGCAGCTGTATGATGCAGCATCACTGACGAGTCTTGAGAAGGACGAAGCAGCTGTATGATGCAGCATCACTGACGAGTCTTGAGAAGGACGAAGCAGCTGTATGATGCAGTTTAATTTATTGTTTGGCTATTCTTTACCTAAATCTTAATCAGTATTCTAGAAAAAAAAAGAGCTCTCTTTCAACGACTCCAAATTCGTCATTCATACATTATGCATTCCTACTGACTCATAGAATAGTAAACCATTCACAATTTACGGTAAATTATTTGTAATTAGACTATATCACCCTTAATTCTGCAGGTTATACATTTTCATGCTCCCCGAACGGAGAGTATGTTGTCGCCGTTTTGTCCGTCTATCAGTCTGTTTGTTTGTCCGTTTGTCATAATTTTGTCCGGAGCATATTACGAAAACTATAAGCGGTATCAACATGAAACTTCAAAGGTAGATAGATCTTGATACGGAAAAAAGTGCCGTACCGTATTGTATATATATATATATATATATATATATATATATACTGTTTTACAGTTAACAATTCTAGAAACGCCTTCCGCTCAAAATGTGAAGATTGTACAAAAGACACAGATGTGAAAAGCACTTGATACTAATTTTGAGTTAGACACAGTAGAGCCAAACAATGATTTAACTGCATCATACAGCTGTTTCATCGTCCTTCAAGGACTCGTCAGTGAAGTTAAGAGCCTTAATTTTGAAGCCTAGGAGGCTAGGAGAAACAAATCTAGACTGGGAGGTGTAACAGTCCCTTATTCAAATAAATTTAGTACTTTTCACATATCAGACAATTTTGATATCTGCATGTAAAAAATTTAAGAAAATGAATAACACTGAGACTGTTAAATTATCTATGATTTCTGTAACATCTATTTTATATGTAATATGGGATTTTAATTGAGTATCGTTTTCATACAACCATTAACACAAGATCTAACCTTTAAGGACATATCAGGAGCCATCTATGACTGATTTGAACAAATTCATAGGAAATGGAAACAAACTTCATACTTACGGTAAGTTATTTTTAGTAAGTCATTATAGAAAACATACCCTTTCCACATAACAATGAAACAATGTATGACGTAAATTTCATATCCTGACGTCACAAGACACTATGTTTTAGAAATCATAACGGTTATTAACTGAATTAAACGACAAAATACCCCTTATCTGGCAACATAAGTATATTTTAACAAAACATCATTTAAAATGGTCACTCTTTTGTGAGTGATTTAACAATTGTCCTTCACATTTGTTCGTTTGTTTGATGCGATTTTCAACATTTTGTCCGCTATGTCTTGGTTTTAGTGACCTCGTTGCTGATAATATTACCATGCTAATATAACTATAAAGTTTGGAATGGTGTGTTAGGTGATTCAAACCCTTATGCCGTCTACTACGAGTTTATAATTAACAAATACATGATGTGCAGAACAAATTTTTAAACTGCTGAATACAATATATTTGTTTTTCTGATGAAAACCCCAGTAAGAAAAAAAATTATCAATATAAATATATTGCTATTCTCTGGTATCTTTTGTGTACAAAGTTTATCGAAACATCATCCGGTTTTATAGCGGTATTTATTGATTCATGTATATCAGCAGTAAGGAACATATACCAGCATGGGCAAGCAACACATGTTTGAACCATTTCATGAACATAAATTCCATACCGGATTGCCTTTGTCGCCGACTACTCCCCTTAGGAATCCCTCTGCAAAAAGCTTAGTTTAACGTCCTTGATTTTCGCTTTTTCTTGGTGTTACATGAGCTAAATATGTTCAAAAGTCGTAAAATAAATCCAATATTCCCTGATCAAATAAGTATCCTTGTAGTCACTTGTCATTGCAACAATCAGTGTTGCCTCCTAAGAATTTCCGATGGTTGATGAACTGAGGATTAAAGACTTACGTCTTTTTTCACTTCATATGTTTTAACACGTTGATAATTAAATGTCGGAAGGCGTCACCGAATACTAAACGATCGCGTGAATTAATGTGTTCTGCTTAAGTTCAATTTTAGCAGCTCGTTTGAAGAATATAGATATCCCGATATGTTCTGACTGGTTCCACTTTGCAGTAAATGCCGAACTATCTGTTGAAGTAATGTCTTTGAATTGATTAAACGAAAAAGCGTCGCACATTCCACAATACAGGTTCTTAATAGTTGCTAATATTAACGATAAGAATATTTAGAAACCGACTTGTTCCTTCTAACAACAGAAATGATGCATTTTTTCTGATTCTGAACAAAATACAAAATAAAACAAATGAATATATCCATAGTCCAAACTCAGATTCAATAAATCGTGGGAATAATGTGACAAGAAATAAAAATGATAAAAATCCCGCATTTACATTGGGCTGAGACTGAAAAAATGAAAGAATACAACGAGAATAAAACCAGGTGTTGGGGAAGAATAAGCGTCTTCTGTTTCATCGACGACATCCGCAATGTTAATCTTGGTCAATCCAAGTAAGTAATGTCTCGTTCCCAAAAGAGAGCGAGGTAAGAAACGGCAAGCAATCTAACGAGCACCAAACTTGTCCAGTTTCGTGCCGCACAAAAACATGGGATGTTTCTCATCGAGATCGTTATAACGACCGTAGTTTTCATCAATCTGCATCTCTTGAATTACTGCGTTGAATTTTTCTGTCGTTAGTCAATATCTTGCAAGGAAATCACACTATTGGAATCAGGCCTATGAATGTCGATTTAATTGCGACATGTAAATACATGAACCTGACGTCAGGTCTGCAGGTGTGTCGCTATCTAGAAATGAAAATTCATACTAGAGCGATGGAAATTATCATGCTGATTGAATTCATGGTGGTGTCGTTGTAAGCCGCTGATGTAAAGTAGTCTTTCATGTTTTTGATAATTATTTCTGATGTATTACATACGATGGACGTGGCCAATAAATTTCTTGTTATCTAAAGACTAGGTATCATCGATATATCTGAAAATAAAAATTAAGGACTTGGCCAGGTTTTTGTGACCTAGTTTTGATAAGCTCTTCGATAATACCAGCTTCGTATGAAAACCAAACCAAGTCGACCAACAGAGATCCGTAGTTCGTTTTCATAGATATGTCAACAGTCAGTCAGAAGATATTACCATAGACTTCATCAACCAGAAACTCGGTTCTTTTTATGATTAAAACCTCATTTTTTCACGAAACATGCTTCAGTAAAGTTCACAGCTATATATTTTTACCGCCGTTCACCCTTTTCTAAAAAAAATTGAGTATGGTGATGTACAGAATGCGAACGTACAGGAGAGGGTAATGAAGTTTAATAAAAACACCTTTTTGGTTCTCTTTAACATCTACATACCATGAACTTCTCTTTTTGATTAAATAGTATCGCTTGCATGGTTTTCAACGAAATCCACATGTAGAATGAAATTCTTATTTCAATCAATAGGCATTCGTTTAACGATATTTCGGACACTTTATGAAAAACTCTTGTAGCTTAACGTTTTGGATTATGCTAGATCGCCAGGACCTATGTGCACACTTGGACCACACTTAAAAGGAAATGTTGAATGTTCTCTTTCTATTCGTTTCTCAAAGAACACGCTGTTAACGTCGTAAAGCGTCCTAAGATCCAATTATGGTCAACAACTGTATGTCAAACTAACTATCAAACTGCCTAGCGTTCACCAGGTGTACGTAATCTAACTATATATATATGTTAACGAGTGTGCTGTGTTCAAATGTCTCATCATGGAGGGGAGATTGATTTAGGTGTACTGTCCTCAGATGTTATTTCCTGCCAGCACAATCTCTATCATACTGTTGTGTATTTACAAGATAGGTGTGTAGTGTATTCTCACTATGTTTCGTACTAACGAGATAACTTTTGTGCTGTCCTTAGATGTCTCATCATTCATAGTAGATGTGTATGTAATGTGCTCTTAGATGCCAAGCCATTATCACAAGATTTGTGTTGAACTGTGTCCTCAGATGTCTTATGCTCACCAGACAGGATAACTTATTCAGGAAGGCGACTATCCTTGATGTCTATCACTGTATGTCGTAAGAGGCGACTAATGTGGGACATCTTATGCTGGTTGCGGTTGAATTATCAGGTGCCGGCTGGTAAGGAAACATCGGAGGCCGCAATTATATTTTGCTGTGTAATCGTACTTGGCAACAAAACCCGGATTCCATGTTGATTCGCAGACTTTCTTGTGTCTTCAATCACGGGAACATTGAAGAGATCACAAGAAATCTAATATTCCAATTGACCACATCTTGATATTTCCCTTGACCCCTATCGTTCCTTATCTTATTTTCCATTTCTGGTATCCCTATTAACATCCATTTTTACATAATATTGCTGTTGCGATATGTTTAACACTGTCCAAATAAAACAAATAAACGAAGTGTTATCGGGCGTCACAATGCATATAATATATGCGTTGTACCATTCGTATACGCCATGCCGTGCTTACTAAATGTGTGTTGCAATGTGTTGTCAAATGACCTAGAGTTAGGCTTACGCTCAATGCTGATGTTACAACGCATGCGAAAAATGAAAAACAGCAGCAAACATAATCAAACAACAGCACACAGCAACAAACAACAGCAAACGGCAGCAAAAAGCAGCAAAAGTTTGATTTTTTGGTCATCATTTCATGTCTTGAAGAAAGATAATAAAAATGTAATTATGCAAGTGAAAAATGTAAATTCTACAAATAGAAAATGTGAAATTTAATAATTCAATGCCCTATGTCAGCATTATGATAATATTTTGAAATAAAAACTGTAAAATTTAGGGTTTTGCATGCAAAAACTCCATACACGCCATACAAGTCATATACTGTTGTAAGAATGGATTTATACACTCTACTGTACTGTCAAAAATTTAATGACGTCATTAAAACCATCCCGTCAGTAGAAATACGTACTCTACCATATCTATAACATCAATGACGTCGTCAAAACCAACCCGTCAGTCGAAATACGTACTCTACCATAGCCGAAAAAACCAATAACGTCATCAAAACCAACCCGTAGTCGAAATATATACTCAACCATAGCTATAACATCGATGACGTCGTCAAAACCAACCCGTCAGTCGAAATATATACTCAACCATAGCTATAACATCGATGACGTCGTCAAAACCAACCCGTCAGTCGAAATATATACTCAACCATAGCTATAACATCGATGACGTCGTCAAAACCAACCCGTCAGTAGAAATACATACTCTACCATAGCCGAAAAACATCAATGACGTCATCAAAACCAACCGTCAGTAGAAAAACGTACTCTACCAAAGCCAAACACATCGATGACATTTTTAAAATTTCAATATATAAAAGCCCAGTTAAGCTTTTCGATTGCTCACTTCATATCCCAATGTCTCTTTGATGATATAAATATTCGCTGGTTTAAGCCATTGTCTACAATCGGTGTTGGAAATCAAGGTAAAGAACAGCCTATTAGTATATAGTACTCGTTACGTTTTATTTTATAAAGCTCTGATATCGTGGAATAAGTGTTTTGAAGACACACTACAAAGGATTTTCTGCACGGAATGTTGTGTGAAAGCAGTAAACAACACTTTCAAGCCATTTGCAAACAATTGACAAAGTGACGGAGTGAAAGTGATGCTTATCTACATGAATCAGATCATCAAGGTTCGCGAACTGAAAAAAGCAAGTTCACAAATATCGATATCCAATATTGTTTGTAGTCAGAATAAATATATTGATATCACAAAGACATAAACATCTTGATTTTACTATAACCGGCTTTTTGATGATTTGAAATTATACAGAAATAAATCAATTACTTAGAAAACGTAAACAATTTAAACGAAAAACATGATGTATATATTCAAATATTTTCTTTTCCAAGATTGTTAGTGATTTTACGATTACAATGATTACCTGCTTTAAAGACAAGTCTTTATTAATGAAACAAAATGGATGCTAATACTTAAAATACAAATATACCAGAATTTTTTATATAGAAATTACCATTTAATTTGAGATATAAGAACGGACTGTTATTATCTAGTGGAGTTTTCAATTAGATTAAGACAGAAAGTCTCCATCTGATATATTGTGCAGTTGAAAGTTGATGCTGTCCATTAAACCGAATTCGAGTTTGTAAATTTATTCTGAACACACGGTTGTTGAAAAGTATCTTTGATTACTCATCTGGAACTGTAGGTATTGTTCGAACGTCGCCAGATTAGAATCTCGCTGGCATATTTGTCAGAAAAACAAATTTTCGAGCTGGTAATTAATCAGATCTGTACAGAGCTATTAGTATGCCGTTTCACTATTGGATCATTTGATTTCGACCTTGCATTGCACGTTGGATTGATACACATCGAAAACGGCACAAAATATCAATTTTCTTTTAGAAATATGTTTTTGCTTTCGTTGTTTACTCATATGTAAACTGTATTTCACAACTATTTTACTTGTGCGCTGGTTTACTTGTTGGTTCCGTTTTATATTACTTATTCTCAGTTGAGCACGTGACATTATTAACTTGGATTGGACAAAATTTACATAGCGGATGAGTGTCGTTGCTGAAGCAAAACACGCATATTTCATCATTTCTTACTCTTCGTGCAGTTTTTCAGGCGTCCCAGTGGAAATCTTTTGTACATATGTTTACCTAGTTCTAATGAGTTTGAGTTTGGATTACGATTATATTGACATACTGGTATTGTGTTGTCGTTTTGAAAAAAAAAATCAATTGAGAAACGAAATTATTTCATCTCAGATGAAATTAGAAACTTTCTTTTTTTTCTCTCTCTCAAACGCTGATCTAGAAAATGACTCTAAATTTATAAATAATTTGCTATTAAAAATTGGACTGTGTAGTAATTTTCGTAGAAATTATCGCGAGGAACTTAAATTCACAGCCCATTGACGCGAAAATAAATCCAATCCGAAATTTAAATGATTTACAGTATCTATTGTAATTATAGCTGTTCTACTATTGAAGGGCGGGACAGGTACAATACTTGTCGGATTCCCAGAAAGGGATAAAAATACACATAGTGTAGCTAGTCAATATTGTTATATTATACCTGCCTATTTTACGTGTTACAGCTCTGGCATCGCCCCTGATTCCAAACGACATATCCGCACGAAGTTTCATAATGGGCGATACTGTTGTGGGGAACATAATCAGAGATTTCTTAATAAAGAACCATTAATGTTCTTTTCCAATGTTTTACTGGTGAAATCAACAACGTTTCATTGCATGCCTTACTGTCCTCATTTACTTCCCAGTACCTTCACCATGCCCACTGATTGGCTCGATTTGTATCACGTCTCATGCCATATTGACGTGTCGAGTTCATTTGCACTTTGCTTGAAGTCACATGACCTCAACATTCACACTGACATCGAATTTCGCAAATCTATAACGGATATAAATAGGATATTAGATTTATATTAACAGAAAGATTAGTGCCTAAACCATTAAAACATGCTGTCTTTTTGAAGATATTATGTGATTTGATTAAAAACAAAGATGCTTAAACAAAGCGATGAGACGAGGTCACGGCAATATTTGCAAAAAAAAAAAAAAAATAAAATAAATAAATTGATGATCTATCGTGTAAACTATTCATGTGGACACTGCAGTTCAGATGGTTGGACCATACTGCATATCGATGACACAATTGCTTCCAATTCCAAACAGACTGCAACACTGCACATTTGAAAAATCGACACTGATGTTAACGACACTTTGTACTACTCATACACATGTCTATGAAAGCGGACGTAACAGATGCTAAAGAAGGTTATGAATTCAACTCAACAATAAGATACTAACATAAAGATCTATATTAAGATAACAATGTCCATAAACAGAACAATACAGTATACTCAGAGACGAGTCGCTAGTTTTTCGAAAAGGAAATCTCTCATGACGTGTGGTTTTACTGCCGTTTAAATATTAACTCATAACATGTACATGTATTTATACAAAGATATTGCACATTTCTGATTCTGTATTTTAAATTTGGCATATGGTTCCTTGTCAACCGTCATGACAACTGCCGTAAACTTGTCATTAATACGTTTATTTCATTTGTCACATGTTCATTTTAGTGAATTGCTGTTGAAAACTCAACGTTCTACATGCATTCATTGCATGTCATAAAAGGCGATTGATTGTAGAAAACGTTACTGAAGGTTGGATGTGCTTTCTCATTTGTCTTCAGTGAAAGAAGAAACAATGATACAACCGGTTGTAGTTTAATGTATAATCGTAGGAAGCTAACACAAATGGTTTTTCTGTCGTACATTTTACCACAGAGACATTTGCAGAGACCTAAAAATAACTACTGCCCCTATTTCTACTCTTAGAGAATATTGATCTTTTTCATCTCTTTTCTGTTTGCTTTTTCTTTCTGTGGTAATTTCTGCCACTTTTGCTGTCATTTTTAACACCTGTCCTCATGTGACCCTGGCCGTTTCGGGGACGTTTACACTTTAAGATTAATACAATATTTTTTGTGTTTTAAGGAAAGCTGGAGCCTCGAGTCTACGCTTGTCAAAGCATTAATACTTTCGTACGCGTGTACGCCTGTCTGAAGAGTTTGAAGCACTTTTGTCGTTTTGGCGTTTCAACTCTGACAAAACCATCTACCGTCAGAATGAAACTGATGTTTTTCCAAATTTCGTCCTTTTCTATTTGGTAAACATTGAAATGTACACTCACATGATATCTCATCTTGTACAAGTATTCTGCGACGTTCTCTTTGAGTCTTTTTTTCCTTATGATGGACTATAATAATCAACGAATTTGATATAAGCAAAACATCTAATAGCCGAAACATCAAGGAAAAGAACAAAACAACTAATAGCCGAAACATCAAGGAAAAGAACAAAACGAAAGGACAAGTAGACTTTCCTTACATCAAAGGCCTGTCAAAAACAACTCATAAGATTTACCATGGTCATGGCATTGCAAAAGCCATGAAACCTCACAAAACTCTCCAAAATATCCTAGATTATCCTTATAAAACACAGGAAAAGAACGTAATGAAGAGGGGCGAAGCATTCCGGGTTGTAGCTACCCGGAATCCTCGGAACTATTCTGTAATTACTGTCATTCCATAACACTAACAGCAGTATAATCGATTTTAATTTTAAAAAAAATTATGGTGAGGTATGTTTTTAATTGTGTATTTTAATGTATTTATGGCAAAGTCTTAATAGAGATTAATGGCTGATAAAAGCTGGAAAATAAAGCGAAAAACAATTCGCCTGTAAAATAGACTAAATTGAAAATCATTTTGTGATTAATAAAACATATTTTTTTATTTCAATGATATTTATATATTCATTATGATTTATAAGTTATTTAACTGGACAAAATGTCCAGATCGTATGTATGTATCTATATGTGACCCTGGAAATAAAGGTCATGTTGTGACATGTATGTTTTAGGTGTTTATTGTGGTGTAAGTAAATCTACAATTAAAATAAAATTAAATTAATTGAGTTTTTACCCTTAAGATCTAACGGGATTGACCACCTTTTTGTACAACTCGCTACTGAATTGGCGAAGAAGGTGTGAAATGTGATCACGAAACACACTGTACCCTTCTTACCTAATACCACACCATGTATCCAAAGGACGATCATATATAAAATCATGCTACTGATACAATCGCAAAAAAATATGTCCAAAAGCTATCATATTGAACTACTCAAAATAATATTAAAACAACACAAAGAAAAAAAGGAAAACAAAAGAAAATAAACACTCCAACCCAAACGATTCAGAGTTATAACGAAACAGCTGTATATGTTAATTCCTTATTTGGCTCTACTGTATCTAATTCTAAATTTGTTATTGAATGTGCTGTTGTACAAATCATTGAGAAGCAAAACCTGTTGGGTATTAAGTAGATATGTGTTTTATGATCGTTAGCAATGCCTAATGTTTTCATTGTTAGTAACCTTGTTCTTACTTTGTGAACGTGACATTACATACTTAGATAAGCCAAGATTTACAGGTTGTGTGTCATGGATGTAGCTTTACCTTAAGAAACACTTTGTTATTCTCCTGCTTCATTTTCAGAGATCTACGTTAAAATTTTCCTTTTGTTTAATATTTCCCCTAGTTTTGTCGAATTTTGTTTTCGCCATTCATACATAGGACATAAAGACACTGTCAACTTACATGAGGTCGATTTGAAATTTCCTGTTTTTAATCTTTTGTGGCTTTAAGTTGTACATGGCCAGACACAGGCTTCTGTGTTGAAATTAAATTTGGAGAAACATGATCGTTCGAGCATGTCTCTTCTAAGCCGTGTTTACGATTATTTGAATGTAACGAGAAATACCATCTTCAACTAGTCATGCTTTCAAAATTTGGCATTCAAATGGATTATTTTTCTAATATGAGATAATACTGTAGTTTTCAAAATTTCGTTTCAGACCCTTTATTGTTACAATATACCATTCCAAACGCAACTGAGCGTGCTCCGTTTTTTGGAATGTTGAATATATAATATAGTATATAACTGCTTTCTTGTCATATGTATTATAATAACATTTGTTACCAACAATATTGATTTATCTGTGAGAGATTGATAACACATAGTCATTAGCACAGAGAATACTTGCGTCAGTATAATAAGGGTGAAATTGTAACAAAAATGCAATAAATGAAAGATATTGCTTTACAATGACAGTCTAACCTGTCATAACGGCCACCTTAGTTAGACGGCCACCTGCTTATAACGGCCGTTTTCAGACCCTCCCAATCGTTTTTGCTCATTAATGAATATATGAATTGTGCAAACCAACGGTATTTTTTTTAAATACTTTTTAAATAATTTCCATCCCGATACATAATCATTGCCAGGAAGCATGAGGGATGATTTGTCCAAAGTTATAATTATACTTTCATATCTCCCTATAATCAGGTCCATTGATTATTTAATATACAGAAAACAATTATTTTGAGTAAACAAAACTAACAGAAATTGAATCACAATTTGAATCTATAACAAAGTCCGAATATGTTTGGAACAATTTCTTGACTGTTTTCTAAAATGTTCTAAACCATGTTATGATTATTGTATAATAAATCATATTAATGTTTTTTTTTTCTTGAAAATATTTGTTTAACATCATATACCTGTCAATAATTTTGATTCGACAGTTTAATTGTTGATGGAAAATGACGTTTCTAAGTTGTCATATTTTGTGTCCAATTCCTTTTAAATTTTTCAAATAAAATTCTCCGAAAGAGGTCGCGGTCGCTGATTTCATTACTTCTTTTACGTCGGTTCTCGTAATTGCATGGATAACGTTGTTTTACAGGTAACGTCCTTCCCCGGATACCGTCGACGTTTGCAAATGGCAGGATGACAATTTACAATGAGTTCTTTTTATTTTCTCTAAGGAAATACGATAATCTAATACCATCCGCCCACGATGAATAGCATTGGCGTCCTTTTTATTAAATTTTTTTTCAGGACTTTTAATAGCAATGGGCAACAATTTAAAAAAAAAAAAAAAAAAAGAGAAAAGGAAAAAAATGTAGATCTCCGCGCTACGATGACGTCAGAGGAGACCTGATGTATTTTGAAGCTCGTAACAGAAAAAAAAGAGTGCATGTGGTAGCTACAGAAATTGAGTTAGTATGTCCATGGGAAAACATTTTACAATGACATATGTGATAATTTGATTTAATTGAAATTAAAATTTGTTGATGTATTTGAATACTAAAAAGGAATATTTTTTTTTCTGAAAGGTCTTCTTCATATGTTTTTCGAGCTTCCAGAAATGTTTGCGGAATGTCCATGATAAATGGAACCTACATGTAGATTATATTGTTAGTAAAATCTCAAAATATATTGCAACCCTACGTAAATTAAAACTCATATTGAATAGACATAATTTAGAGAAATTATTCTTAACTTATATCCGACCACTTCTTGAATATGCATGTGAGGTATGGGGCAACTGTAGTGAAACAAATTCCCTGTCATTAGAAAAAATCCAATTAGAAGCTGCCAGAATAGTCACAGATTTACCTATTTACACAAAAATAGATTTTCTATATAGAGAAACAGGATGGTTACCTCTTTCAAAAAGAAGAGAAGCCAGGAAGCTCTCCCTCTTTTACTCGATAGTTAACAACTTGGCACCTGATTTCCTTATTGATTTATTACCTGATATTGTTGGTAACTTAGTCCCCTATAATTTAAGACGAGCCCATTTAATGAGAGATCAACAATTCCGTTTACAAATATCTCATAATTCCTTTTTTCCTTCTGCAACTAATCTTTGGAACAACCTGAACAATGATATTAGAAATTCACCCACTTTAAATTCCTTCAAGCTAAATCTTAAAAAATCTATGTCTGTGAATAGTACTCTCCACAAGCAATTTATTAGTTATGGCTCCAGAAAATTAAATATCATCCACTGTCGTCTCCGAAACCGTGCAAGTCCACTAAATTATGATCTTTTTAGGGCTAATCTTGTAAATTCACCAGAGTGTCAATGTGGGCACCCGTGTGAAGATTCTTATCATCTTTATTTTAATTGTCCTTTATATGCTGATCAACGTAGAGCACTATACCAAGAATTAATATGGTATGACGGTATTGTTAATGTAAATATTCTTTGCAATGGTGACTCTAATATCTCTGTGGATGATAACCTTAAAATGGCCAAATCGGTCCAAACATTCCTAGGAAGGTCAGGAAGATTCACTTAAATTCTCTCTCCTCTCTCCCCCCCCCTTTTTTTTTCTCTCTCTCCCATTCTACATCCCTCTTTCTATTTCTCTTTCCCTATGCCATACCCTGTTCTTATTTCTCTGTCTCTTTCTTTATTTTTTGTCCACTTATACATTTTACATAAAAATGACTATTATAATAGTTTCATGTCACCACGTGATCATATTTATGTAAATGTTTATGTGTATGTTGTAGGAGAAGTCGTTCATAAGTTGGTAAAACTTACTGACTAATCCTATTGTCAATGTCATTGTCAATAAAATATGTTTAAACCAATGTCCATGATATCAGATTATATATTTTGCAGATATTAAGTTTACATGCTTGTCTGCTGGTAATATCGTTCAGTGGTGACGTCACTTTAACAGCCGAGGTGCGCCACGGTGTGATGAAATTCACTATGGACTATGACAAGTTTGATAAAGTATTGTTGGCTTGTAATAAATCCCCTCAGATTATATTTCCTTGTCATAATTTGCTTTATTATGGAAGGGAAAATTGTGACGTTTTATATCATCTTTACAAACCCATAACCCCGCGACGGCCAGCAACATCTCTTGTAACTTCCCATAACATTCGATCTCAGAAAATATTCGCCAGCTAAATATGTATATATATGTAGTTACATTTTAGCACCGTCGTGTTTGAAAGGTGATATCATTTCTAAATGAATTCTGAATGATGTCTCTGTCATAATGAATATCTACAATAAAGGTTATGATGAAAAAAAAAAATGAAATTATATTTAGTTTTGTTGGATCTACATTTGACATGTTTAATGCTTGGTTAAGAATCTTCCTTGCCCTGCATCTAATTAGTCATTTTAATAGCATTTGTTAATTGCAACATCATAATTACATCATTTGAATGATTAAGTCAATCTAATTACGTAACCTTATTAGCGAACAATTCGATATTGTCAGTTACAATGTAAATTTCTACCTCAAGCAAATTTGACACGTTATTGAATGACACTTGTCAGTAGAGTACCTACAATCGGCATTATGTGCTACTTGAAACCAGTATACTTGTATGTCAAGCAGTCAGATCCTCAAATCTGAACTGAACACAATGTATTTTGGAAAAATCTTTGGTATCCACCTGTCTATGCACAAAGTTCGCTTTATCAAGATTGTAAATGCTTTCAAAATTTATTCGTCATGACAAAAACCATGCAATATTTTCTAAAATTAAATTTATAAAACACATATACAAGTCTATACTGAGCCACTGTTTGTACATCTTTGAATGAGACTCATAAACACAGGGAGTTCATCGTATAGATTGTGTTAATATATCTTTAGGAGCAAGATTTGATCAAAGGGAGATAACTCCAACAGCAAATGGATCCAAAAACGCTTAAACGTGTGTCCTTTTACGATGGTTAACGTTACCTCGAGACTGTTCTCGACACAACAGCATAGTTAGTGTGGCATTGTAAGTCGGAAGTAGATGGCGTGCGAGTCGTTTGGGGTTTGGTATCTTGGTAACTTTTTCTTCATTTCTTCAGTTCTTCATTCAGAGTCTTTGAAATTAAACTTGTGAGGATTATTATTTTTGCAATATGAAACCACGTGATCTTTAGCTGGATTCAAAATATCACCGATTCTTACGCAATATAAGAAAGGGCATATCATGCTGTAAAATATCGGTCAGATTACTCGAGCTCAGTGATTGTAAAACCCCTTTTTTTTCCCCTGAAATCTCACCTTTATAGTTTCTATTCTTGCAACGTTCAACATATAATGGCGCATTTTACGGCTTGTGGTGAACCAAAGGGAGATAAGTACACAATGATCAACTATAAGATGTAAATTCTAGGCTTTTATCTAATCGAGATGCAGTTTTTAGATATTTTAAGTTATTTGTTGATAAAATGTAGCTCTTGATAATTTCTCTATATGTGTTTATTATTTTTTTACAGTCTTGCAACATCCAGAGCCAGAGAACGTATTTCAAGTAGGATACCTAGTGTAGAAATCAAAGCAGTGAACGATAAAAGGACAGAAAAGAATGAATAAGACATATATCTCATGTGCTGCAATATGCAAATGTCCCATCGGTAGAAATAAGGGGAGATAACCAAATATATGCAAGGGACCAGTTAAGTCTACATCTGTGATGATAAAGTGGAATACAGCAGGCCAATTCTTGGGCTTTCCAATATTTCCAAAACATAGAAGACGTGGGAGAGACCAACCCCGAACTGAACGGGTTTCAACAATTACTTGACTCACTCGGATTGACAAAGATTTACATAGTGGGTGTTGTCCATGAAGCAGAAGACGCTTTCTCTTCCGGAAAACCTGACAGCATTATCCTTGTATTTTTTCAGGCGTCAAAAAAAAAAATATAAAAATATAAATATGCATCTGACACTGTTTAAACATGTGTGAGTATGTTTTTAAATATATTCATACTTTGAATTCGTCTAACGAACATATTACGGAAAAAATGATACACTGAAGATCAAAATGCTGAAAATACAGAAAAATAAGTTAAATTACGTTAAGAACTTAAGGGGTTATCTCACATACGACAAAATGCCATAGAACGACAAAATCGATGACGCATTACGGAGAGGTATTCCGATTTTTATATCGTTGCTGGATATAAACCAAAATACACTAACACCGACATATTGACAGAATCTTCACTCAAAATTAAAATTAATGACACGATGACAATATATGACCATAAGAGAGATATACACGGAGAGTACTGAACAAGTACAGGTGAAATAAGACCTTGTTATCTGGAAAAGATTATTTGATTTTTAAATACTAAACAAGACTTAATAACAGGTTTGTAAATTGTATTAACCAGCAAAGCAGTAGCTCTATCGAAAATCCAACATACATAACGGAATATCGCACAAGAAAAGGAATTGAAGTAGATCGTTATGGCCAATAGATTACAGTATATGTAGGAGTAAACAAGATATGGGCTTTGATATAATTACATTTGCAATCTGAATTTATGTTCTTAGATTTAAAATAATTAGGTTTGTAGAATTCCTCTGATGCTGCTACCAAAGACATGGAACTATGACTAATAGTCACGATATGCACTGAAAAAAACCTACAGTTTTTATTCCAATCTTGGCATCATACAGATACGAGTTATCTCCCTCTATTCAGATTATTTCAACACAAATCGATAACAGCTGTATGGTTCATTTTTTCATTTAGTTTCGGTTCTACTGTATCTTTTTCTAAATGTTGTGTGCGCCATTTGTATCATCTGAAAGAGCCAATATTCTGCAGCAATTTTTTGTGTGAAAACACGAAATCAAGAAACAAATTAAATTTTAAATATGTAAAATACTGGAAATTCCATTAGACCTAGATATCGTTTGGAATAATTCAAAAATCTAGACACACGAATGTTACGTTATAATTAATTTGAACAGTGACATAGGATCTGCGTCAGAAACAAAATCTTTGATTTTATTGAAAAGTGGTATTCTTGTTTTAGCGTTTACGTACATTCGTTTCAGACTTAGTATATCGCTATGAACATTATCGCGTGATGACCTAACTTTAGCCGAATATCTGAAAAAAATTAGCACAAGAGATGAGACAAAAAAAAAAAAAAAAATAAATAAATAAAATAATGCACATCTCTTACTTTTGTTGAGATCTGCTGGATTCAAATACAGGTTATCTCCCTTTCTCCTAAGTTCTGTCGTTTAGTTCACTTGGTAATCTGAAAGCCACGTTTTAAGTCATTCCGACTGAAGTATTATTTAGAATATACTGATATACTTGACATTTTCCTAAAATTATCAGATATATAGAAAATCACGATGTTTACTTAATCACGAGGCTAGTTCACCCCCATCTATATTTGACATTTCTCTCTAAAAGCTTGGAATTTGGTATGACGTGGTGGTATCCACTGGTGTGTCTTTTCTGAAATCTTGTTGAAAATCTTTAAAAAGTATATTTACGTTACAAAAACACCAAGCTAATACCAACACAAAATAAAATAATGTTCCAAATTTAGATTCAATGAAACTAACGCAAAATATGAAGACAAAGATATATATTGAGAATCCCTTGAAAAATACAAGATTTCCGAAGAGCAAGCTTTCCATGCTTCATCGAAGATACTCGCAAGGTAAACTAAAATCCACGTGCTTGGTGGGAATCTGTCCATGTTGGGTCCGATGTAAGACGATATCGAGGTAAGCGGTTGATGAAGAAGTGCCGTGTCCAATTCACTTGGGTATAAACGATAAACACAGTCAATAAATGTCTTGTTATTATAAGACAGAAAATTATCAAAACATCTTAAAGTAAAATTGAAGAATATCGCAAGGTCTTTGATTAATTCAGCCTCGCACGAAAACAAAAAAACATTTCAGTTAAGAGAGGGGCGCAATATATTTCCATAGGTATTCTAGTAACCAGTTGAAAGACTATTAGTTACATAGATTTAGAATATTAACATCAGTTGGAATATTTTTTCAACTTTGACCTTACCATGTGCCCGGTTGATTTATCCTTATCCGAACGAAGCTTTATGACTCGTATCAGAGTGGATGCTTTGACATGTTGACTCGTTCATCACTAAAACAGTAAACGAACCCAAAGAAGCGATAAAAATATCGCAAAAAGACTTTTTCGGAATACAGAGTAGTGCAAATTTTAGTACCTTGATCAAAATTCTTGCCTGATATAAATTCGAATATCTCCTACCTCCATCATGACCCCTAGCGTGTACTTAAAATTGTGTGGTTGCGTAAAGTGAGCAAAATGTAACTTTTTAACGTCACAGGGAAGAATTTTAGGACAATTAAGATAGATAATAATTATGTTATAAAACGGTAAACATAAAAACACAATATCATTAAGACAAATGTCATCGCATATGCAAACACAATTTAAAGTCTTTCAAACGTTTTGGAACTATACGACAACTGTGAGATAATTGAAGTCGAATGGTGAGTTGAATGTGACAGAAAGTGAAAGTGAGACCAATCACTGGACATGATCATGTGTTACTTATGTAATAAATATATTGATTTTATGGATTTTGGGATTAAGGGCGCGTGATCGTTCGAAATGAAGAAGATTATATAATTGATATCTGATACGATATATGATCTTAAATTGATTATCGGTTGTAGTGACCTTTCATCATTGTTCAGTTGTACTATATCTAATACTATTATTTCATTTATGCATTTTATGCCGTTTTCAAAGTATTTATTCTTGTGACCTTGACGAGTAGCAATTGAATTTTCGAGACGAGTGTTTCATAAAATCTTACAGACGTCAAAATTGAATCTCAAATTAAGTAAAACTATGGCAAACTATAAAAAAGGAAAATTTACACGGGGATTTCAGAAAAAAAGCGAAAGGACAAGGAGAACAAGACCATGTGTTCCGGAAGAATAAGCATCTTCTGTTTTTTTCAACTCCACCTTTCATGTAAACCTTGGTCAATTCAAGTAAGCAATGTGAAGTTATCAAATAAGGACATTGTAGACAACAACGTAACCAACACGCAAACTTAGGATGATAAAACACGTCCAGATTTGTATCACATTACTTTGAAAATTGCATTTCACTCTGGTTTAAACTTAAACTATGAATACGAAATCAAGTGTTTGCGCAATGTTATCGAAATGTCTGCTTAATGGTGATGAGTTTTGATAAAAACGGAGTCCATTTTCTCCAAAAGTAGCTTGATATTTTCGATAAAAGCATCCTGTAAACTGTCTGTCATTTTGTCTGCCTTTAAAAATATATCAAAATTCATTACCGGAAGTCGGTTAATAATCAACTTTTACACACCAGGGTTTTGATTTTATCTAATTTTATTTTTTTTTAATTTTGCAATCAGCAAAATATTATTGAATATTGAAAATATTTACTAGAAGTTAATAACAATAGATGAATGTAGCATTTTTGCTCTTCTCAAATTCATTTCAATTTAAAGCGATAGTCATAAACATTCTTATGAATTATAAATGTACAGTGTACTATTAAAGTGATAATTGACTGGGGTTTCCAGTTTATTGATACGACAGTATATACATACATAATTCATATTCTCTACCCGATCAATAAACGTGATATTAGTCCCAACACAAAGAAACTTGTTCATTTATTGAATGAAAGTTACACTCAAGAGATTTAAAATATTCTGTAACTATAATGAATTGCGCGCGTAGGTGCATTTTTTATTTAAGCTATAAACGTTTGAGTATTACATGTAATTTCATAAACTCATTTCAGCAGCTGTTTCATCTCGACCATTTGGTTTTAAGATATATTATTTTTTCACCCAACATAGATATAAGTTTTTGCCCCAGAATGTTTCTTCATACATGTATTTTTAAGAGATCACTTATGATAATATCATTGCGATATATTTTAGGTAAATATTTTTCGATATTTGATGACAGAAAAAACTGCGTACAAATTGAAACGATAATAAACTGTTATATATACAGTGAATATATGGACTGTTATATATAAAATGAATACCGGAATTTACCGTTTTGTGTAATGGTATGTCCGTGTTTCCGTATCGTCTCAGTTTTGGTTCTTGTTTTAGTTGTTCTTTAACTTTTAACTTTAACTTTAACAACAAATTGAAGAGATTGCGAAACACGTGTTCTAGTTAAACAATTCACGCCAAGCTCCCCAAACACAATTATCTATACAACATGGCATTTTTCTTGCTCAGAGATCGTTTCCTAAAGATCGGACATAAGACACACAACTGAATAGTACCTTCACAGTCAAATTTAGGTAAGAGCAAAGGACTTGCATCATACAGTGTTTTCGTCATACTAGGACTAATTAAGTAATTAAGCAAATTTTATCATTTCCATATGTCTGATAACTTAAGAAGAAAGTAAAGTACATGTGTCTGTTCTGAACCATGTCCTTTTGAATGAATAAACACCAGATATAAAGGTTAAGACAAACCTCGGGGACCAATAGTCCAATAACAATTGTCTGCCACCTGCAAACTCTTAGATTGTACAAAGAGCACACAAGTGAATAAATTTTTATACAAATTGAGAGTCTGCTACAGTAGAGAGAATTTTCTACCATCTGACATCTCGACGACTGTACAAAGGACACACAAGAGAATAGCAACTTTTGACACAAATTTAGCGTCAGCTACACAACGCAAGCAAACTAGGATTTGACCCACTCTCGCCCCTGTAACCGTCAACGTCGGACCAGACTGCGTTGACTAAACAAATACATTTTTTGTAATCTTAAACCTCGTGAGCAGTAAACATATCCAAAATGTAGATTATCTAAAAACTGTCATCCCGTTAATCAAGATTTTATTTTCTATTTTGAATAGCTTTATATGCGCGTGTTCTGACACCGTTTCTCCATCTTCGTTTGTTTGATACGGTTGGCTTAATAACCTATATTTCCACTTTTCGATCCTTTGGGCCGCCAGATTGTAAACACACCCACGACTAAGTAATTAACGTATTACCTATAAACGGATTCACGTATAATTAAATCATTTAAGTTCAGTTTCAAAAATTCTTTTAACATTTCAATGTTTAAATTTAATTTTGATGTTTTATAAACTTTTTCGCTGGTTTTGTTTTTTGCCCTGCACTTAACATTTGTATTATACGAGAACCAGAAAGCAAAGTGCCTGACACAAGTATATTCAGTATATATATATACTTTGCTAATATATAATCATAGAGATGCAAGGGTGTGCTTAAAGTTGCTTCACAGAAAACCAATATGTCCTTAATATCCTATACATGACAGGTAACTGTATGCCCTTTGTACTCATGTCAGGCTAAATACGTCAGAGCGAGAAGCCTGTCTCATTACCAGCAATTACCAATTATGTTCCGTCCCTGTTGGACACGTGGTGTCTTGAACGTGGACGTCCGTTCACACGTTATGTCCTGATTTGATTTACATAGTGGCAATATAGGATGAACTCTCAACAACTACATTATTCTCAAGCGCACCGTTTGCCGCTAACAGAGTCACGTTGGTCTCGAATGACAGGTTTACAAATCTCATTCGACGTATGCTGGTCTCAAATCAAATGCCAACGAAAAGAAATTTTGCTTTAAGTATTTAATAACCTTTGCATTGTCGTCATGGAAAACTCTTTTGGGTCCTATCGTGAAAGGTATTAACAGCTCTTTTACTATCTATGAGCTCTTGCCAATGACGTCGCGCACTTGTTGAATAACTACGATATATTACCAGACGGTTTTCTTCAATAATATCGATATTTCAGTTGTGGGATCGTACAGCGTTACATAATGTGCGATGTGCACACGATGTACGCACGATTTAGGCACGAGAGGAAATATGAACGAAATAAGCTATCGCACATTTGTGCGCACGTTGTGCTGTTCTATCGCACAAATGTTTGATTCGGTCTTGGTTGATACACATTTAGAAATGACTTATAGGTAAGTTTGGGGTAGAATTTATTTATTTCCTACATATATAAGAGTACAGCAAAGTATATTTCCTAATTAAGGCATTGATATATAGGTTGTACACATGTAGAGCCATCAGGTACAGACTGAATAGTAAAGTGTTTTGTTTACAAAGTGCCACACGTGACCAGCCTAAGTGTACGGACACACATTATACATATATATTATATATATGGGCATCCTTTTTGTCTCGGCGCCCATGTACAGGTAAATTGTGTTGCCAGAGTTACATCACTCGCCACTCTGAGGTTTAACACTATTAATGACAAAACTAATTGGTGAGTTTCCTTTTCTCCAAATTTAAAACCTAATTGCAGTAATGATGAGACAGTAGTTAAAGTCTGTTCCTGTTTTACCTCTGATGTTCTCCCACCTATTTTACCTATGTTGTTCTCCCGCCTGTTTACCTGTATTGTTCTCCCGCCTGTTTACCTGTATTGTTCTCCCACCTGTTTTACCTGTATTGTTCTCCTACCTGTTTTACCTTTGTTGTACTCCCACCTGTTTATCTGTATTGTTTTCGCTCGTGTTTTACCTGTATTGTTCTCCCACCTGTTTTACCTGTGTTGTTCTCCCACCTGTTTTACCTGTATTGTTCTCCCACCTGTTTTACCTGTGTTGTACTCCCACCTGTTTATCTGTATTGTTCTCCCTCGTGTTTTACCTGTATTGTTCTCCCACCTGTTTTACCTGTGTTGTACTCCCACCTGTTTTATCTGTGTTGTACTCAAACCTGTTTTACCTGTGTTGTACTCAAACCTGTTTTACCTGTATTGTTCTCCCGCCTGTTTTACCTGTGTTGTACTCAAACCTGTTTTACCTGTGTTGTTCTCTCACCTGTTTTACCTGTGTTGTTCTCCCACCTGTTTTACCTTTGTTGTACTCCCACCTGTTTTACCTGTGTTGTTTCCCGCCTGTTTTAACTGTGTTATTCTCCCACCTGTTTTACCTTTGTTGTACTCCCACCTGTTTATCTGTATTGTTCTCGCTCGTGTTTTACCTGTATTGTTCTCCCACCTGTTTTACCTGTGTTGTACTCCCACCTGTTTTATCTGTGTTGTACTCAAACCTGTTTTACCTGTGTTGTACTCCCACCTGTTTTACCTGTATTGTTCTCCCACCTGTTTTACCTGTGTTGTTCTCTCACCTGTTTTACCTTTGTTGTACTCCCACCTGTTTTACCTGTTTTGTACCCCCACCTGTTTTACCTGTGTTGTTCTCTCACCTGTTTTACCTGTATTGTTCTCCCACTTGTTTTACCTGTATTGTTCTCCCACCTGTTTTACCTGTATTGTTCTCCCACCTGTTTTACCTGTGTTGTACTCAAACCTGTTTTACCTGTGGTGTTCTCAAACCTGTTTTACCTGTGTTGTTCTCCCACCTGTTTTTCCTTTGTACTTCTACCAGTTTTACTGTATTCTACCACATTACCTTGATTATACTCTCGTTCATTTGTATGTAGTATGCATATATTCACTTAATCCTTTATGGAGTCTTTATTCTTCAATTTTATTTGATATATATATATATTATGTTTCTTTTCATCGGGTAGATCTACGGAAACAGCAATGTGACATTGACAAAGATGTATATGATATTGTATAATAGTGTATATATCTTTAATTCATTGTTCAGCTCTACTGTATGCTACTCTAAATATGTATTTAAAGGTGTTACTCACTTGTATGTCTGTTTTACAATATCATAAAAAGTAATGTTGATGGTTTGAATGATAACCTTTGGATAATAAAATATTGCAAATAAGCAAGTTCACATCATATCAGAATACATCCTCGATACCCCAGAGATTACGACCAGTTTCGTTTTCTGTAACTCTGGAACATATCATCGAAAAATCGAAAGTTCCATGTGCGACCTCTTGTGAATAAAACGACAAGACTAGTTTGATCCTTTGATGTACATCAAGCGAATCCTGAGGTCGTGGAACGGTATATTGTAATGGCTTTGAAGTTGTGTGTAGCGATTTTCTAATTTTCAAAAGGAGCGTAACGGCATGTTATTGGTCGGTTTTTTTCTCCTGGAACCAATCAAATTACTTGGCGTGTGCCTTAAATTTTGCCATGACATGTTCCAGGGGAGCAGGGAGCTAAAGTGATTATAACCCCTGGAGTTTCGAGGATGAATTTCGTTATTTTACTCCAAAACCATAATCATTAGTTATGTTTATATTTGACAACACCAAACTTTGTGATGCTCTAGTGAGTATGAAATGGTAAGCTCTTTTTTTAAGCAAATATATATTTGAAGGTCTGAAACTTAATCTATCATATATATAAATGCGTAAACTGACATATCTATGTAACAAGTTCGGTAGACAGAACATCACGTATAGACATATACATCTAGTGGAAACACACGCCGTTCCTACAAACAGGAAACCAGATGACATCACGTGTGCTCACTCTACTTCCGTGGAAGAACTAGGCAACATACGGATGATTTTTTTTATGTTACTCAAGACCCAGATGACAAAAGTCTACCTCCACTAAATTTTCTTGGAGTTAGAGGCCAGCAACGAGATAGCGTTTATCAAACGTATCCAAGTAAGGACCTGTGTAGTATGGTAATGTAAAGCCAACGGTAAAGTGAACTGCAGTTGATTTCACCATTATGGTGAAATGACTCCCCCCCACCCCCTATTGTAAAGAGAAACCACTTTATATTTTGTTTTTCAATTGCTGTGCCTTCACTTATTTTTTTTTATCTGTTTACTTAATTATGTTTCTCAAAACATAATAAAACAGAATGGATAAATTTAGGGTGAGGCAGTAGAAGCGCGGGGGGTTGTCACTTCACCATGGCCATGATAAAGTGAAGCATAACACTATTAAACTTTTTATCGCCAATTTTCTCGCTTTTCACCCCGATTCATTCATATAAAAACAAAAATAACAAAAAAAAACAAAACAAAAAAACAAACAAACAAACAAACAAAAAAATAAGTCTGTATAGTGCGTGAATGCGCACGATATTTTTGGGGCGTTGTGCGTTACCACAGCTGAACCTAATGAGGATTATCTTTCTGAATTAATATAATATTGATATTATCTTGTTTCCTTTTAATTAATTAACCTTTGCATATAAGCCTTTGTGAGCAGCAACAATTTCAAGTCGACTTTCATATCATCTCCCAACATATAAAAACACGTTTAAGATACTTTTTATGACATAGTTCAGAAAACTGCTCTTTGACAGGTTTTACAGTGAAAACATGAAGGACAAAATCAGAAAAAAACAACTCTTTTGTTGCGTAATTTTTAATAAATGGCGTAAAGACATTCCAAAAAAGTACCTGCATTGGGAAGGGAGAGTGGGTAACTTGAAATTTTGCCGCCTCGAATTCTTTTCCCAGCTTCTTTATTCAAAAACCGATTAAAAGGAAGTACCATGGTAGTGTCTAATTTGAAATAAAATTAACGGAAGGCGGACCGTAATGTCCGGATTAGCCTTTTTACCTACGGGTTATAAAACCTGCAAAATCATAACAGACTTGAATTTTTGATATTATGATAAATCGTTTGATAATAAAATTTTAAAACTGAATAACTTCACAATCGATATCTTACTGGCACAGTAAACAAACAAAACAAAACTCCAGGATATCGCGCTCTGTATGCCAATCTCATGGGCTGGATAATGGATAACAGATCGATTATTATTTAATTGATCTGGTCTTAAGCACTTTCTGTTAATTTGTGAGTTCATTATCTCGATACGCGAAATATTCTTAACAGAAAAACATAACATAACATATCGTAACACAACGGGTCTACATCAACTTTTTGGAAATTAAGATACATGTATAATCCCAATTCCATTCAGTCTGTACAACACTTTATTTGAAACTTCATACGTCACCTTTCGTTTGCTTGATGTCGTTTCATTTTGGACCCTTCGTATCCACCGTTTCTTGGCTTGTCTTGATGAGATATCCATATTTTGTTGACGCTGAGAATATATCTCAACAGTCCTGAGATCCGGGGTTGCATTTTTACTTTTGTTCGTGGTTTGGATGAAAAATATTTCTGAAAGCACTCGAACGAGTGCCAAACCAAAACCAATCGTACCAAAATATCAACTACTTGACCCTCTTCTCATGCCTAACATTGATACAAAAACAAAACAAGGATTATGTCCACCCTCTGCGTGTGTTACGTTCGTTATAATAAATCTTAGTTTTACATTTCCTTCTAGATCATACTTTCCTTCAAGGTTGAGGAAATGAGATTACTGGCATGGCAGTTCAATTCACATAACATCCTGCTGACATTAGAATACCACACGCCTATTCAAAATCCCATATATCACTTACTTTAATGCATTAACGACACCAAAGATGATCGTTATGTACTAATATTAAATTCTGAAATATTCCGCCTTCAGTTAGTAAAACAGTGTCTGTCATCATCATGGAAACAGCAGGCGACAGATACTAGTTCTGGTCTGCCTGAGAAAACATCATAAATTCATCTTTTAACCACTCCAGCAAATGAGGAACATAATCATTCTGCTCCTGATAGGAGAAATTCTACTAATAATTTTATGGCCATCTTAAATGAATGTAACAATGTTGGTCATGGTATGTATATACACTATGTTAAAGCTACAAGATAGCCAAAATAATGGAATAGTTTTAACAGTTTTGATCTTTCTATCAGGAAATACCATTATTATATATTCTTAATTTTCAATCAACAGCATTAAGGCCAACAAACAGCGCAAAAAAGAGGTAAAAATGAAATGACATCAAGCAAACGAAAACAATTAAAGAGATGTCATAACACATCTATATAGAGTGGTTTCAG
This sequence comes from Ylistrum balloti, assembly GCF_031769215.1. Taxonomy (NCBI): domain Eukaryota; kingdom Metazoa; phylum Mollusca; class Bivalvia; order Pectinida; family Pectinidae; genus Ylistrum; species Ylistrum balloti. Next base: position 332,708 of record NW_026782268.1, on the reverse strand, counting down.
TTGATATACAACATGTAGGTTAAGTTTATATCAGTATCACACAGAAGTTTTTGTTACTCAATGTGTATACCTGAAAATCAAAACGAATAGACAGAACGTTTAACTTTGCAGATATAATCCGAAAACACATAAAACCGCAATCTTATATTCCATTTACTTTAGAAGTTTACATATTTCATAGATATCTCAATCAGCAATGCGATTCCGAATAAAACTTTCTGTCATCAACCTTCTTGTTTATATGATTCTGTCATAAAGTCGGAATCATTCATTGATGAAATGACACTACTGTGGTTGGGGGTGTCATAGCAGCCCAGCGTCTGGAACAACGTGATTTAAGTTTTCGGGTTTCCATGACAACCTTCTAAACTTATGGTCCTAAAGAAATGTCATTTGATTATATATGTGTGTAAAGAAAATACCATTCTGTATTTTACTACATATATGAGACAATATGGCCTTGGTCAGGTTGTGACAGATACAACACGCAATAAAAAAGAAATTCTCTATCTTACAACAAAACTGTCTGATCAAAGATCAAAGAATATACGGAACGCACTGTGTTTATTACTATAATATAAACATATTTTACCTAGTAAGTATGCAGAGGAAATAATGCATACTTGCATTAAGGAAGAGGTATGAATGACACTAATCGGCTAGTGTATGAGGCGCCGTACCATGTCGTGACTGTACGTTGAACACTTCTGTATAGGCGGAGGAGGCGTTATGTTGTGCGTCTACTGAAGATCTCTGTAGGTTGAAGAGACAGTAAAGGCATTGGCGACAGTTCGATGTTGTGACTGTAGGTTGAAGATCTCTGTAGGTTGACTAGACAGTATAGGTATTGGCGACAGTTCGATGTTGTGACTGTAGGTTGAAGATTTCTGTAGGTTGAAGAGACAGTAAAGGCATTGGCGACAGTTCGATGTTGTGACTGTAGGTTGAAGATCTCTGTAGGTTGACTAGACAGTATAGGTATTGGCGACAGTTCGATGTTGTGACTGTAGGTTGAAGATTTCTGTAGGTTGAAGAGACAGTAAAGACATTGGCGACAGTTCGATGTTGTGACTGAAGGTTGAAGATCTCTGTAGGTTGAGGAGACAGGATAGGCATTGGCGACAGTTCGATGTTGTGACTGAAGGTTGAAGATCTCTGTAGGTTGAGGAGACAGGATAGGCATTGGCGACAGTTCGATGTTGTGACTGTGGGTTGAAGATCTCTGTAGGTTGACTAGACAGTATAGGTATTGGCGACAGTTCGATGTTGTGACTGTAGGTTGAAGATTTCTGTAGGTTGCAGAGTCAGGTTTGACACAAGCATAACAAAACTCTAAAATATCCTGCAATCTAACTTGAAATACAAATATTGATGACGTCATATACTTGAAGAAGTGCATTACGTTAGTATCTCACCCATGGTGAAGCTTTTAAAGACAGCGACTTTGTGTAAGTTTGATGCTGTGAAAATTGAACGACTGTCTCCTTTAGAATTGAATTAAAGCCACGAACAATTTTGCATTACTCAACTTATCGTTGGGTTGTTACGTGTCGATGTAGATCCTGTTAAGATATCGTTTATGCTGTCGTTAATCTTGTCAACACAGTTGATCCCATCCTCGTCAACCGTAAAGTCTAAACCACGCTTGCAGTACATTTCTGGTGATTTATTACTCAGGCAGATTCGTGTACCTTGTAACCTATTTACTATAAGTGTGGTAAGTCTTTATACATTACATGTCAATATCTATGAAACATATCTCCCGGGGTCTGGAAGATGCTGTTATATATAGAACAAGTTCTTCTATTTCCATGTTGACATGTTTACCAACATCCATCATCAAATAATAAAAAAAAGACAGAAAGAAAACAACAACAATGAAATCCTGTAACTGTATTTATTCTATTGCCTGATGCAGTAGGAAATGTCATACAGCATTGTGCCACTTGACGGTAAGGTTTGCAGCAATTCATGCACTTGATCGATCAAAATTAGTTTCACCCAATAAAACTTTAGTAGTAAAAGTTCTCGGCCAATCAGAATTCGTCAAATCAAAAGTTACATTTATAAGTTCTCCATCAAATGCAATAATACTACGTCCACAGTTCCCCCTTTCCTGACACTTGGGGTTCGTTCGAAAAATAAAAAAAAAAAGGTAAGTTCTCAGCCAATTAATAAACACGCGCATACATAAGTTTCTCTCTGGGGGCTGTAGGTTTAAGAGGTTTGATAAATGTAATAAAAATAAATATATATCCAGTGTTATACTGATTTGTTAACGTTCTTCTTGTTGTTCTAAACAGTTCTTTAGGGTTTGTATGGTGGTGAGTTCAAGTTGTTGAAATTTTCATAAATAAGGAAAAGGGTTTTTTTTTATTTCATGAAAACTGTTCTTATATAAGAAACTGTTGAAGTTCGATATTGTTGATTTTTAATATTTAACAATATCTATTTATTTTTTGACATGGAAACATGCAGCAGAATCTATTTATTCAAAACTGACATTTTTTGTTGAAATACTGATCCCGGTCTTACCCCATCAAGATTGACAAAACTTCAAATATAATATTTTGACTTCCTAAAGACACCTTAACCAGTTCTCAATTTTCTTGAAATTTTCACCAAATGATCTCGACAGAAAGACCGAAATGATGTATAAATATATGTTATGCTCTCAAACTTGTTCAATTTTTGTTCAATTTTGTAACTATATAATTGGTTGTATTTTGCAATATTTTGAGACATGTTTACCAACATTTGTCAAACTGATCCTTGTAAGTCAGTATTTCTTTTTTAATGTGCACAGTGGTTTAAATATTTTTTCAGATGAAAAACTGAACCCTGCCGTATGGTCAGACACTAAATAGGTCGAAGCAGTGGCTCTATGGATCTCTTGAATTTTTAAATCCCTTTTCAATCGATAGTCACTAAATTTGATACAAATACCATTCATTATTATCTAATTTGGTGCGTGGGCAAAATTCTATTGTTCCTGAAAGAGATCCTTTGCTTGTTTTTTAATTATTTATATAGCTTATATATCTATATAGCTCCTTATTCCTTTAATACAGCAGATTGTAGATGATCGAACTCCCCTGTGTAGAATGCTGGTGGGGAAATCTATCAAATTGTAGATGCAATTCCAAGTGAGATTTTTTCAATGAAAACAAGCTGGGAGAGAAGAGAATGTTTTAGAAGGTTTTAAACGAATTATGAGACGAAAAATCCTTTTTATCCTGTAGATCGAAAGTATTGAACTTTCTGTCTAAATCACATTTTTGTAAAAGTTAATTAAACTTGTATGTCTAATGGAAGAAGACTATGAGTCAAGTTGTGTGACATATTGAATTAATTCACTAATACCACTTTGCTTATTGCTAGCATTGAATCGGTATAGATACCGGAAGTCCGACTGAGTCTGACGTCATGCTACATATACCTTGTCTCTTTCGTCATAGAACGTGTCACACGACATGCTGAGAATATGGCGTTAAACGTAATTCGATAACTGAGAATCAAGCATTGGCTCCATTCACAATGTAAGCTAAAATTTCGACAGTTATATCGGAAAAGAAGTATCATAGATGACGTCATACAGAGTCGCAGTTGCACTGACGCAAAACCTTTTAACAATCGTCTATATATTTAACTTTCCCACGGTAAAAAGAGCAAATATATATTGACATCAGTGTGTTTTTTTTCTCCCACCATTCACAGCCGTGTCTCCCGTTTTAGCCGGGAAAGATCAGCTTGTCTCCCCCTAGGGGTAGATAGCTTCGTGCCGATTAGCACGTGCTAAACCGGAAGTTCGACCGGAACTACTTCTGAATTATAAACAAACATCGCTTGCCAGCTACACAACTACGTGGCGATGAATGACTCGAAAATCGCACAGGTTGCGGTCGGCTACACTGATCACGACCTGTCATGTCTGCAAGTGTACGCTTTGAAGTGACTGCGAGAAAAACGACTGTTTATATATGAATGTGGTATATATCGCATATGTTGATCCATTTCATTGATATATGAAATACTATATTGTAAAAAATTAATTGATAAATATGATTGATTTTTAACGATCTTTTTTATGCTGCGTAATGATTTACATGCAAACGGTGACGTCATGGAACGTGAATGGTGATATTCATGCGCCATTCAGACACTTGTACCGTGGAATTTGATGTTTAGGGATTTTCCTTGCTGGTGTGGCTGTGGTCTCGAGAGAGACACTATACCCTTTTTGTGTTTGACAACACACAGGGAGTAATGTACGGTAAGGTAGCCACAAGCTTTCCAAAGGAGGCCCCGACTGGAACACGATCCTTGATGTTCACAAGGCGATAAACCCAAAAATAAGTAAGGAAACAAACTGAAAATGATTTAAGACAGACAGACAAACAACACGTGTTATGACAAGTAAGCCCGCCCGAAGTATAAGCTGTTAATTTCCGTTGGGATATAACACAAAATAAACACAGCGCTTAATTCAAAAACTCAATCGAAAACTAACCTCTCATAATCTCAAGTGTCGTGCTTAATAAAGAATAATGTCATTTTTGTCTTCTAAGTTCCTTTCCTTGAATGCCGTTTTGGAGACATACACTCACTATGTAATCGCGTTTCTGAACCCAACATACTCTTAAACGATATCGAGGTGTCGAACTAATTTTAAAATAATGAATGTTTTGAAAAATGATAACTAGAATCTAATCACATTGAAAGAAACATGGATCAATGTTCGTTTTTAGTGCTTAAATAGAGTTTGTCTTGTGTCTGCAACACTGAGGAAATATGATTTCGACGTCTGAAGGTGGTGAGACAAATATAGGAACGGTGGGCCACTGTGTAATGCAAAAGTACTGGATCGCCATTTTTAATGAACGACGAAGTTTTCAACGGAAGCTTTGAAAATATGGCGTTGTCTGTCCGTCCGTTGTAAATTTTAATTGCTTGGTGATCTCCTCCCTTAATTTTAACCGATTTATCCTAATCTTGGTGGACTTAAAAAGCGTTCAGATAGATTACATTTTCCTTGGTGTAATGTAATTTAACAAATATTTGAAGAGTTATCGCCCTTTGTATTTCCAGGATTTTAATATAGATTGGATATCTATTCCCTGAATTTTGAACATTTGAAAAAAAACACCATAAAACTTGATAGGCTCTTTTTCAACATTTTCATTTTCTCATCTTTTTAAAATCTAAGATATAGCATCATTTTCTTCCCATACTTGCACTAAACATTGCTTGTCATGAAGAACAATTCCTTAGCACCGCAGCACAATTGTAATATGGCAAACTAATAATTTGGATATGACAAATTTATGACACATAAACTGGTAAAACGACCTTCTGAAATAGGTAGCTAACCAATAAGCAAAGATTTAATCGATAGATAAATTTTAATTTTATTGTTTTTAAAAGTACATTCATAATGATGCCATTATAAGGAGTTTATAATCACGTGTTTCACACATTTGGCACCTTTTTTTTTAATTTGTTCATCCCCACTCTTAAAAATATGTATTCATGGGAGGGTCTTTTATTGCTTAACATATGAAATTTTCCAATGTACATGTACCAGTCCTTGAAAGAAGCATGAAGAAAAACAGTTTCACAATCCGCTTCATTCTAAGCTTATTTACTCCGAATATACACTTAACTGTATTTTTCACATGTGTCTCAATACTCCGAACAATTTTCCCAATCTATCCGACATCTTTTGTTCCTTCTGTAACACTGGTGCTTGAGTTATCCAGTAAGCCAGATTTCGTAGAAAACCCTGTCAAATTTCCCGTAACCTTCCGGGATATTTTGTGACGAAATATCCATAATATCCATATAACATTTTGTTGGTTTTTAAGGAAAATTTTCACTGATGAATTACGATGACGTCATGTCATGTGCGGTGGAATGTGATAGCAAGTGATTTATTACCAACACTTTTTCACTGTGAGAGGTGTGAAATATGCAGTAAATCTTGATAATACGGTTTCTCATAAACTGCCATACCAAATACTTTTCTTAAAAAAGCTTATATTGCCAATACCAACTTTCAATTTCAACAAATGTCGCTGATTTGTTTGTCTGTCAAGTAAGTCTGTCCCTATTCAAGTGTTTTCAGGTATTTTTGTATTACTATGGCTATGACAAAAAACCAATAACTGTCTCTCCAACAAGACCGGAACCTATTGCGGAAACATAAACCCATTGGAAACTGACATATTCCGATAGTTATCAATTCAGAGTCGCGTAAGAGAGATTTTCCAATTTTGTTTGAATTCTTCCATTTATTTGAAATAAATAAACAAATATATCGTAACTAGCTCCATAAGCTATGTTTGACGAGACCGTACAGCAATTGACCAATCATTAGGGATATTGAAGTCGTACGACTGAAAATAAATAGTTGTAGCTAAGAGTTTTACGTCTGTAGGAGACAGGGACACATTATCCTTGTCATAAGAATATACTTATTACAGATCTGATGAGATTTTCCGTTATCTAGGGTTAACTACACGTTGTTAGTAAACACTAAATCTTTGGGGTATTTTTGGATCATAGCAATAAGACAAAGGCATAAACATTGTTACCTGCCGTACTTGTAAAATGGCTTTTCGATAGGAGATGATTTCTCCGTGGTCTACTGCTCATAGGACACAGATCCTTATACTAGGATCTGATGTATTCCACTCCATGCTCACAGGAGGTCTTGCGTCCTCTGCCTAGAGGACAACAAATAAAGCAAACTAGAGCTGTTCCTAACGCAACGCTCGTCATTTAATAATTGTCATTCTTTACTGATTTGGTAAAGTATGCTCTTCATGTCCCCTAAACAGAAAACACAGGACAAATCGACACTACCTGCAGGAGGTAGAGACAGTCGCTTCTTTAGGCGAAAGGGACACAGCAGAGGTATTACCCCGATTTCTGCTTAAAATGGTTCCTTTTAGTAATTAATGGCGTGGAGATTTGATCATGGACCCGTTCGCTGCAGTCATTCTATCCAGACTTACCGTTTGGCCTCGCCGGTCGGCGTGACTATTCTTCTGTCCGACCATCTCGTCGGGTCAACCTTTCGACTCATTACAACTCATTACTTGTAACAGCCAGGTGAAAAATCGCGATACTTCCCATGTAGTCGACTTAGTTAATAAGTTCAATGTTATCAATATTTAAAAACAAATTCAAAATAAAAGCAGAATGCAAGCATTTGTCACTAGATATTGGTAAAATTTTGACGTTGGTATGGATACTGTTTTCTAAATTTGTTTTGAAAAGACAGATTGAAATGTAATTTAATCATATTAGCTTATCTACGTAGCACAGACCAATATCGTTCTACAGCACACATGTATCTCATTTATAAGTAATACCATCATTTTATAAAACTTAACAACAATCTGTCTTCATTCGGAGCAAATCAGTGATTACAAAGCAAATATCTTAATAATTTGTCCGTTAATTGACAGTTGTGACGGGTATATGAAGCCAACGTAGAGCCAATTGTCACACGGTTTGGCCTATAGTTCTCACTATGCTCGATCCTATAAGCGACAGCAACTGTCAACAGACAAAAACAACACTCTTATTTCATGGTAATCAATCCCTATTGGGACTTTTATAAGATTCATTAGGTTGAATTGTGAAGCAATGATTTGCAGCCGTTAGAGACTACTCTGACAGACGGCTGTGAACTAACGTTATTCTACGACCTGACTGAAATCACCAAAGGTCTGTAACCAGGAATCGGCACTATGTCATACAAATGTTTATGTAATAATGTTGAAATTAAGTTAGAATGAAACTTTTTGAGACAACATACTGTAAAACCGTTTTTTGTTTTTTTTTAGTTTTTGTTTTGTTTTGTTTTTTTGTTTTTTTCGGGAAAAGTATTTTCGCTGTTTCGCGGTACATAAACGTGATCGCAAAAATATAATCCGTAAAATAATGAAACGTGTGTGTATAGATGAACTTTTAAATCAACATCGCTAATTTTCATTCGTTGAAATATTATTCGGTTGCTTGAAAAGAAAATCGCGAAAATTTTTACCCGGAAATCAACCAGCTGTACGATACATATGACCTCATCCTTGCAAGTGACATGGATGTATGAGAATTAAGATTTTGAAATGTGATTTGATTTGCCACGGCCAATTGATTTAGAATCTAAAATCTAAAAAAGGCAGTAATTTCAAGCATCATCATTCCAATAAATCTGAAGCTAACTCGAGCACTAGCCACCAACAACACAATGACGGTAAAACAGCAAATACGATGAGATCACGTTAAGTTGCCAAGTTGAATATGATGCATGGGACACATTACAAAAGATTTCTAGCTAGTTTTACAGTGTAACGCAAAAACCTGTAATAAATGTGTAACCGTTCACCATTAAACATTCTGAAACTTCGATGTAACTTTAAAACAAATATTCAACGAATGCTAAAAGACATATATCCCTTCATTTAGTATTGAGCATTCTGGAAGACATATTCAATATACAACGCTTAAAACTCCCCCAACCCCACCCCACTCCCTCCTCCTTATTAATGCATATGTCTAAATACATAGCAAAACACCCACAGTATTATTCAAGAGATCTATTACAAAGTAAAATCCAAATAAGGACACGATGAACTGGTATTTATTTAGAAAACGGTTAATCTTCAGGAACACTTGGTCCTATTCTTGTACTTTTCATGGGTCTCCGTGAAAAAAACTGTCTTTTGTTCATATTTCGCCCTTGTTTTATTAAATTTGCGTCTGGATTATGATTGTGTTGGCATGCTAGTTAGTATTTTCTTGTTGGTTTTTCTATCAAGCAGACTTCTTCACTCCTATCGCAGTTTTGAGTCTCTGGTTTGGTACATTAAGGTCTTAAAACAGGACACATAACCTTCGTTATTTGGACTCGAACAGCAGCAGCGAATTCGAGATAATAAGGAAAAAACCGGTTTCATTTTGTTTGAGTATGATTGATTCAAATAATCATTTCAGCATTTGAAAAAAGGAGGCAAAGGATTAAATCTAATAGCTTAATGTACTGGAGACCTTGCGGTTACAATTTGTTTCCATATCATGGTTTGAAAATACTCTGGCGGAGAATCTTGATTTTCTCAACACATGACATAATTTTATCCTCAGAACGCTGACATGGAATCTGAGACCATACAATAGCAGCATTTTAAGATAATTGCACAAAAACGCCTCGAGAGAAGAATCATTTCAAGCGTATTTCAAAATTGCTATAATTTCATTATGATTGTAATACGACGAATTACAAAATGTGTTTTTTTCGTGGTTTTGGCCTATTTACAATAACTTTTTTCGTTATCATTTCTATTAGTAGTGAAACTGCCTAGTAACGACAAGATATCTGACTGGCGGTTTAGTGTGAAATATAATGAATCGTTTTAATTTTATTAGGAATAAGTTAGTTTAGAGCATGGCTGACGTAATCCACATCTAACAATGTTGTGCTTTAGGTGGTACATATTTGACAATGACCTAAACAACGTTGAGGCACATCAATTGATGACGTCATAACAAACTGTGTGTTTATGATGTCAAGCGACTTTGCGTAAGACTCGTCAGCGAAAATGTAAGGAACTCCTTGCATAATTGCAGATAATTTGTTTTTATTCCACCTACGGTCGGACTTTAAAGTAACTCACCATTATTATCTAAAGGACATCTTGGTAAAGCATTAATTTTGTTACCAATGGTGCGTGTTTTATACATTTTTAGCTACGTTTCTATGCTATCCTTAATAATCGCAGTCGATTTCCAATGTTCGGCTTGACCACTTCTTTGGTCAGGGAAATCCCTTTCAAATTTAGCGCCGATAACGTTACGTTATAGTTTGAAAACCTGTTCATTTGTAAACAAGAACACATGATGGTGAACACAGGTGACTGAGACTTTTGTGACATAATAAGTAAAATCCCGTTTCCCAGCACCGGAATTTGTTATGTGTTTGGTAAATGTTTTTTGGTAACTCGAAGTCAATTCAGAATTACGAAATAAGCGATATTAATTGCCAACATTGTAACGACCGATTAAGGCGGGAAAGCCATTTTTGTTAACAGGCTACGGTATTTTGTGCGCTGTTGATCAACATATTGAATTTTATAATTATCTCTTAACCTCTTTACATTTCAGCGAAAACCAATCATTATTGTTGATAAATAAGTGATACGCTTGATATATAGGTACAAAAATGAGAAAAAATCAGTCAAAATATCGTTTTACATAGTAAATGTTACGTGATGTCGCTTAAAAGGTGTTTATCTAATATTTTGCTTTAGTTCATTTACTTATTCTATCAGGAACACAATTAGAATTATATACGCAAATTATGTCCAGTGTTGTCTGTGCCAGCTAATCCAGCTCATTCCTAATGCTCTCTCTGGTTCAAACCGTGCAATTATATAATTCATTTGTACGCGACCTGCGAGCACACAGCGCCCTTCGTCCAGACTTTCTCCATAGAATTCTAACTGAAATTCCTAATTGAAATGTTTTTTGATGAAGGTAACGCAGTACGTTGTCAGTGCCGCCGATCTCTTTTAAATGTCCGTTTGGACTCACTGAAGCTCAGTGAATGTACAGAGACACATCGCGTGTACGATATAAACCATTTGTAATGCCGTTATTTGTGTTGTCTGAACTTTGAGGGGTTTTTCTATTGTATTTTTCTTTCTCTTTTGTGTTTTGTTACATAATATCTCCTTAAGGCGGAAATAAAGTTTGATGATGATAAGAATGAAGATGATGATGATGCTGTAACCCTATTTAAAAATTGACAAAAACATTCAAAACTATTTAGCTAAACATAGCAACAACTTTTTTTGTTATTTTTTTTTTCTAATTGATGACATATCTTATGTTAGTTTAATGATCTGTAAAGCAGGACATTTTGAGTATTTTAACAACCACAACATGTAACCAATACACGAAGGTTATGTTCAATGAATCTATTGCAATCGTATCGATAACCACGATCTTCCTTTCTAATCGCTTCCGTCTATACCAATACATGTTCAACTGCGTTTGTTTATCTTGCGTTTTAAGCACCCGTGTGTTGAACTGATAAAATTCTGGTTCATTTAAATTCCTAGTTAAAACTGATACCATACCAATGCTTAGAACCATGGAATAGTACCATGTAACATACAATTTGTGAATCAGAACCTTAATTCAAGCATACCCGTTGTATATAGGGTGCTGATTTGTCGATGAACACAATACTAACTGTAAGAAAACATATGGGCACACTCCACGCCCACATGTTTGAATAATTGAGAAGCAGTTAATTTCGGTTTTAATTGGTCCCTGAAGTCCATTCTATATTACGTATCCACACAAAGTTTAGGCTATTAAAAGGGAACAGTGTATTAAATAGAACAGGTGACAGATCGGTGTTTTCATTATACCGAGAATATTGATTGTCTGTGGAATTTCACACGGAATCATTTAGGTTGGTAAATGTCAGCTGTCGTTGTTTCTTAATGTCCTCTTTTTTACTTGTATTGTGAATAACTAAGTTTTACTGTTTTGATATTTGCGTTGCTTAGGTAATCGGTCGGATGCAGGTCCCGCGTGACTTGTTAAGGTTTGCTGTACATCCCGTTTTGATTTAATGTGCGGCGACTACACGGGGTTTTCATATGTATATCAGCTGATCTTACGACAAAGTACAAAGGTGCTATTTTTGTACTGTTGTTGAGCCTTAAATTGTTCTATAACGAGCTGTCCAATAATAAATAAGACTATTACACCAACATAAGGCTAAGGATTACGTCAATGTAGCAGTGAATGTGATATGACGTGTTGTCTTGATTGTATAATGCGTTATTTCAAGAAAATATTCTAAGATCATAGCTGTATGGTCTAGCTATAATCCTTACCTATATTTGGACATTTATTTCAATCTAATTGGCTCTGTCGTCTCCAATGTTCGACGAATCCTAGAAGGACGAAGTAGTTATTAATCTAGTTAATTCAGTAATTGATTCTGTTTAATTCTAAATATACAAACACGTGTTTATCTTCGATGTGTTTTTTTTTTAAATCATCGCATACAATCAATACACTGAAAGTTTGTAAAATATATCGCCACAATCAAAGTCACCACAGTATATGCACGTCCATTGCATTTTAGAGTGGCATGCGCATGACATGGGCAAATTATTCAATAAAATCACAATATCTTTAGTACGTTTTTAACGACTAGCTTGTCTGTATTACAAAATCTCTTTTTCTGTTGTGCCTTACATCTGTGATAATTTTGTTTTTGTTCGCTGTTTAACCTTTATTTGTTTTACAAATTCCTATGCAAATTTAGCTCTTCAGACTTCGTTGCTGTTACCGATTTTCAGCGTTACTTTATCGATGTATTTTAAAGCGTATGAAACCGATCAATCCGAATGTTCTATTTTTTGGTACCGTTTAAATCACTACATCCTGTCTTACGTATGTAGTTCTAGGCAAAGCGGAGGTATTTGTTGACTAACTAAAGTACAACACGGAAACGTCACCAATTATTCAAGATTTATAGCGTTCTCTTGGACATTAATTCTTTTTACTGTTGAATTTACGCCTTGTCTAGTTAGACTTCATGTTATAAAAATAACAATTTTGTTTAATAGCAAACGTTTTAACAGCAAAATTGATGATATTCAAATGATGAATACATTAAACGTATGTTTAAACATAACTGATATGATGTAAGGTTATTTTATTTTAGTTTTTCCAAATGGCTTTTTTTCCTTGACATTGCCTTATCTTACCGTGAGCGTTCGCCCTTTTGAGGAAAGTTTTAAGTTTTTTTGTGTTTTTTGTTTCAAACACGGACTCTGGAACATCTATGGCCAAGTGCTTAACAAAGCGTAGCCGAATTTACCACAGTATATTGTTACCATCTGGTGTATTTTGGTCCTATAATCTGTTTACCACCTCGTCACACCATTTGTGTCCTTACCCTACATAGGATTATAGTGCAGCCGAAAAAGTTGGTCGACTCCGTTCCATCTCGTACACTACTTACGTCAGTGCAAATGCACACTCCACACTTGCCATTTGTCTGATTAAGGTGACCGTGTAGTCATCGAAACGTCACACTCTAATCTTCTGCTGGTTGTGTTATAAGATGAAGCTGACCGTGTAGTCATCGAAACGTCACACTCTAATCTTCTGCTGGTTGTGTTATAAGATGAAGCTGACCATGTAGTCATCGAAACGTTACATTCTTATCTTCTACTGATTGTGTTATAAGATGAAGCCGGCCGTGTAGTCATCGAAACGTCACACTCTAATCTTCTGCTGGTTGTGTTATAAGATGAAGTTGACCGTGTAGTCATCGAAACGTCACATTCTTATCTTCTATTGATTGTGTTATAAGATGAAGCCGGCCGTGTAGTCATCGAAACGTTACGCTCTAATCTTCTGCTGGTTGTGTTATAAGATGAAGTTGACCGTGTAGTCATCGAAACGTTACGCTCTCTTATCTTCTGCTGGTTGTGTTATAAGATGAAGCTGACCGTGTAGTCATCGAAACGTTACGCTCTAATCTTCTACTGGTTGTGTTATAAGTACTTTTATTCTTAAAGTTTTAAAATCTCTTTTCTGGCCGAGACATACATAATTCATAAGTAGTTATAAATGTTCACGAAACGCAATATTAACCGAAAACCAAACCATTATAGATTTAGTTTGCGGGCATTGTATAGAATATTTCACAGCTGACTTATTTACATGCCATGCATGACGCATGAAAAAATTGTCAATTAATATAAGATAATATTAAGGTATTTGTAATTAAAAGCTCACGTATATAAATATTATCGTCTTTGCCTATAACAAATATCTGTTGAATAATTTATTGATAATATATTTTCTCTTGTGAATTATTCTAGCGGTAAGCTGATCCGCCTGTGTGCGTGGGTCTTTTGATGTTAGTACCCATACCATTGTGATAAGTAACTTTACGGCTGACGGATCCTTGTAAGTTGATGCTATAATGGTCACGACAGTACAGAAAGTGCCAAGATCAAACAATGCTTTGTCGCTATTTAACGAAAGATATTTCAACAGACTTATTGTATCTCACTATGACAAGCCCTGTCTAGCGGCATCGGGCGTGGTCTCAAGGGTTACCGTACAACAACTGAGCGTATCAACGTTACCCAAGAGTACCAGGAGTGTCCTCTGTTCAACCAGCAAGACATGCCAGCCTGTAATAGACTGCTTATAGGATGGGCGCCTTAACACGGCTCATTCTGTAACAAGGCTGCCTCCAGGAGAAACAGGAATGAGAACGACACTAATCAGCCGTACATTAGATATAGCTAGCTAACGATGTATCTTGTCAGAAAATAAGAGACGTTACACAGCCTGACAGAGTAACGACAGAAATGAAATAAAATATAATCAAAACCAAAGTATTCTTGTTAAACATAAGGACATATGATCAAACAAACATTAATGTAAACAATAGTTTATTAGGTTTTAAAGTTTCTCTCTGTGCATTATTGCGGTGAATATGACGGAATAAAATGGCTATGAGAATCCTTACGTTCCAAATAAAACATAAAATACTCTAACACTATTTAAGCTGAACCTTTTTATCTGCTGTCAGCATGGTATGGATTTAAACGTCAAGATGGAAAGTTTCTGATAGCGCACACCGTGAATCTTTCATTACGTTGGACCAATCCTGTAAAATGAGTTGAGAGTAGCCAAATCTTTCAATCAAAATGCGAAGATAAATTAAAGTTTATCAGTACAAAACACAATTTTCTATTTACCATCCCAAATACAGAAGGGATGATATTAAATTTTCGTTTTATAATGTCATCATTCTCTTTTTTCCAGAAATAGTAAAGTAATTTAACATTCACAGGTTCTCTGAATGAGAGAGCATATCCCCAGGTTATATAAAAAATTCACAATCACGTCGCATCGTCTCTGATACAGACTCAGAATAAATACATTTATGTTATATCAATCCAGCAATAAATCAAAATCGACGTTGGAAATAACATTAGGAAATAACATTTAGCATTGGATGGGATTTCGAAATAAGAATTGATAGATTTGAATAATTGAAAACAATATCAACGTTAATAATCTTCTCATAAGTGGCTTTTGTTTTTGTATTGAAGCCACGTCAATTGCTTATAAGCAAATTGTCTTAATTTTGCTAGCAATGACAATTGTAATATGAAGATAGAGGATGGATGGAAGTCTTTAGTTTCGGTTTCGGTGGATAAACTTCGAAAGGAAAAGGAAAAGTAGAAGGAAACATGAAAAAAACCCTTGTAAAGATTTTGGTAAGTCACGACAAGGGTACAAAATCCGTGATATCCTTATTCATACGGGTAAAGAAATTCCATATAACATATCACATAATGTCATACATCAAATAGTATAGTAATAATTAATCAATAAGTAAATACTGTTTCTATCGTTGTGTAAGTACCATGTCTGAACATTGCGAGAACTGAATATCAGTTCCAAACTTTCACTTGAAGTTAAGTGAAATCGCTTTGTGAAAATCTTCAGGAACTCAAGTTGTTTACGTGTCTCTTTTGTATAAGTTTTTTAAACCATTTGTTACACTTTAGTGGTGTATACTAAGTTATACCGTACAGAGTAAGATATCCACACCAGATCTAGCACGTCTTCTATCTATTCAATAATAGAATTATGCCATGTGGTCGCTGACAATCCAGAAGGTCTGATCTAGTTATCCCAAACAAACCTGAGCTAATGTACGTCTACAGTCGGACACAGGTCTACCGCTTCATACTGTGGCGTGTCCTTGCTAAGGGAATACTTTACAGTTATTGGTCACGACCTATCTCAGTGTTACACAGAGATCCTATCCTTCAGCAATCATTCGGTTGGCTGATTTTCACGCAATGGTTCTTCCCACACAATATCTGACACCTTTGTTTAATTGCATTATGTGTCTCCCACGAATGTATCATCGCGACATAGGCTGTCAAAATGCTCTAAACGTGTTGGACCAATCTGTACATATTAATCCAATGTGTTAAATGAAGTTGAAATACATGCTGCAAAAAAGATGTTTTGCCTCATGCGAAATAGACGCGTGTTCCATATTGTCATTGTTTCACATGGAAACTGAAAATATGCTTACAACAGTTACATGCAAGTCATAAAAATAACTGATACCAAATAATGAAAAAGATAAAAGAATCATCCTGACGCCTACTTAATGTGTTGCGAGGTAACAAGGAAATGTGTAACTTACATATAAAAAGAATATTGCTAATATGTTTACTTCACTGCAAAAGCAGGATGAAAAAAGACAGCTTTCCCTTTTCAGATTTCTATGGAAACATAATTTAATTTACAACGGAATCCACCTCACCCTTACAACGTTTTTTTTTATTATTTTTTTTTCATTTCTAATATGTGCGATGGGTACACCAAACTCTAAACAAGGTCTACTCTCTCATTCTGGCAGTTTGTTGTGTCCGTTTAATCAAGCCAGTAATCTATCTCTTCTTTCTGACAATACATTGTCGTTTGTCATTCACTGTATCGATAACCTTTGCCCGTCCAAAACAGTTTCCTTTATTCACTTCTCTACAGCGTCCAATGATGAATTGTACTGTTGTGTTATATGCAAGTACTCAATCAAGTGCGTCAGCGAAAACTGAAGCAGGAATTTGCAAACAACAGCTACAAATTGGAATTATGTGTTGATTCACTTTTGCTAAATAATGCAGTGGCCGTCCGTATCAACGGAAAATAATCTAAAAATGAAATTCCAATATTTGCGGATACTTAGTTACAAACGAATCATATTTTATAAAATTTGATAAAAACCATAATGTTTAGTTAGTTTGCATATGAAACATGAAATCATTCGAAAGCACTGTTATAAAAATAACCATTTGTTGTCACTCAATATCCTGTATTTGTGTGGGCAGGCGTTGGTTTTCATCGGGTGAAAATACATATCAATACTTGGACTGCTACTGAAGCACGATTGTACAAACGTTAGTTACAACAGAGCTAAACGATTATTTCAATTCCGTCATACAGCTGTTTCGTCCTTCTAAGTCTCGTCAGTGATGCTACATCATTCAGCTGTTTCGTCCTTCTAGGACTCGTCAGTGATGATACGTCATACAGCTGTTTCGTCCTGGTAGGACTAGTCAGTGATGCTACATCATACAGCTGTTTCGTCCTTCTGGGACTTATCAGTAATGCTACATCATACAGCTGTTTCGTCCTTCTAAGCCTCGTCAGTGATGCTAAAGACTTTAAGTTTAAAGCCAAGGGCGGGATTGAGGAAAATCAAAAGGATTTGAAAGAAAAGTGAAAACCTAGATGAGGGAGGGGTATAAGCCCCGTAAATCAATTAGTATCGAAATCAATCAGTTATTTCCTTTTATCTGATAATATTAGAACAAATGCAATACCGATAACATCTTAATTCAAACTAACATTCAATGAAACTAAGAAAAAATACATAAAAAATAAACAACGATATGCTATCCAGAAATTTTACATTAGAGACAGTAAAATTATCATACAGCTTTGTTTCGTTACAGGAAAAGATCGAGGTAAGCGACTGATGTGAAAGCAGCGGGCTAACTAACGATCATCAATCAAGTTCAACTTTATATTGCACAAGGAAATTATAATTATAACAACCGTTAAGCTTGCTATGTCCACCAGCGTTCATTTCCAGAATCCATGTGTAGTCAGCTGTCGAGATATTACAAAACGTCTTGATATTGAGAATAAACACTTGACTATCGAATCATCAGTTAACGTAAATAACAAAGGTTTAGGGATTGCACAAAAGACACAAAAGTGGAGAGCACCTTTTCATAATTTAGAGTGAGATACAGTAGAGCCAAACAATGAACTGCAGCATACAGGTGTTTCGTCCTTCTAGGACTCGTCAGTGATGCTACATAATACAGTTATTTCGTCCTTCTAGGACTCGTCAGTGATGCTACATAATACAGTTGTTTCGTCCTTCCAGGACTCGTCACTGATGCTACATCATACAGTTGTTTCGTCCTTCTAGGACTCGTCACTGATGCTACATCATACAGTTGTTTCGTCCTTCTAGGACTCGTCAGTGATGCTACATCATACAGTTGTTTCGTCCTTCTAGGACTCGTCAGTGATGTAACATCATACAGCTGTTTCGTCCTTCCAGGATTCGTCACTGATGCTACATCATAAAGTTGTTTCGTCCTTCTAGGACTCCTCAGTGATGTAACATCATACAGCTGTTTCGTCCTTCCAGGACTCGTCAGTGTTGCTACATCATACAGTTGTTTCGTCCTTCTAGGACTCGTCACTGATGCTACATCATACAGTTGTTTCGTCCTTCTAGGACTCGTCAGTGATGTAACATCATACAGCTGTTTCGTCCTTCTAGGACTCGTCAGTGATGTTACATCATACAGCTGTTTCGTCCTTGTAGGACTCGTCAATGATGCTAAGGGCCTAAATTTTAAAGCCTAGGAGGCGACTAAGGAAAATCAAAAGAGAATTCAAAATCTAGCCAGAGAGTTGCAACAGCCTCATAAGGACACGGGCAAAGAATAGACAGCTTCAGTGCTGCTTTGAAAAAGTACAACCTTTATTAGCTTTCCCTTGATATCTTGGAAAATTTTGGAATTTTATCCTTTGACGTCTTCTTAAAGGTGATTTTATTGTTCATCTAGTAATAACCAATCATCTATGTATGTTCTTCTGCATCGAACGAGATTAAACTGTGACTCGTTCGTCCGTTGTTGGTATATCATGACAGGTTGAGATATCAATGTACTGTATGCAGGCTATGTCATTTCGGAAGAGTTTATTAGTGACATCAACATCTGTTTATACTGACGTCATATGATCTTTATTTTGTGAAGAAGTAAAACCAGAAACAAACAATGTTGTAATATTCCTCGGTGTTTAACACGTTACCATATCAAATTTCCTTCAAAAATGTTACATTAATTTTTGTTATGATAAACATCCCCAACATTTGAAATACATACCGCTATTCTACTCTGGTGTCTATAAACATTATTCCCTTTTCACGCATCGAATATTCCTATAGAATGTAATTTTATCGTTTATCATATTTGTTCTCCAACTTACATGCTGTCAGAACGTGAAAAGTTCATACAGTGCAGGGTTATTATTCAATGTCTGACCTTTCTACGTTTACTTAATTTACAAATGTGTCCTTTTTGTATGTTTACACTTCCTTTCCTGATATTTTGATAACATATCACTGTGACTGTACTTAAGACACCCGTAAAGATCTTATCCCTCATCACCAAACCAACAACAAAATACCAAAATGGCGACAAGATCATAATCCAAACTAAAATTCAATAAAACTACAGCAAGATATGAGCAAACGAAAGATTTACATGGTGACTCCAATTACTGTGTCTGTTTAGAGGACATGCAACCAGAAACAAGCATTCATAGAGTGTCCTGCTTTCGGTGTCTACTGTCTGTTAATTGTTTTAATGAGATTTCGCGGAAAATTGCACGTGAATTACATAAACTTCTCGCTCCATCCTCTTGACTTGAAAGACTTGACGAGAAATAGTGACATTGACTAAAATTCCTAAAACACTCCACCTAACATCAATATATAGATAAATGCATATGGTAGATTAGAATTCTTTTAATGGGTGGAAGGCTTATAAAGGTGGATTTTCCCAGTGTCACATTATTCGTCGTAAGAAAGATGTTAAGTTTACTATTGTTAATATAGAATTATGTTTTTGAACAAAATTGATTTTAAAATTTTGATCGAATTATTAGTATTGGATGGAAATTTGACGATATGCACCCATGAAACTTGGATTGCCACAAAAAGGTGACCACAAAGAGTTTAATTGACTTAAATTCCGAAATTCTTCTCTTGATGCAAATATGATACTATGAAATATTTACTGAGGTAGCTTTTAAAATATTCCGTTTAATTATCAATATAAAAGACTGGTTTATGTTATGAACATTTTTTTCTAACTACAACACGTGAACTGGAAGAATGAGAACGATAGTGTAGTTGTAAGATGTGTAAAGAACTAAAAATATCTTATTTAATTTAATGAATGCTTGGATCAAAAGCTCTTCATTCCTAGATGAAATATAAATGCATTTATCAAATGTCACAGATGGTGTCAAATATTTTCTAATTCCTTATGGATTTCTTTTTCTCTACTCCAGGACAATGCTCGATGTCATCGTGCTGATAAAGGCAAGTTAATATTCGATAAAACTAAAGAAAAACATGAAGTAAAAGGAACGATATGCTAGCTAGAAATGATAACTTCACTACAGGGAATGTGAAATTATCAAATGTCACGGATGACGACGTTGTGACAGATATAGGATTAACTACGTGTTGTCACCCAATCTCTTGTATTTGTGTGGGCAGGCGTTGGTTTTCATCGGGTGAAAATACATATCAATACATGGACTGCTACTAAAGCACGATTGTACAAACGTTAGTTACAACAGAGCTAAACTGTTATTTCAATTCCGTCATACAGCTGTTTCGTCCTTCTAAGCCTCGTCAGTGATGCTACGTCATACAACTGTTTCGTCCTTTTAAGTTTCGTCAGTGATGATACGTCATAAAGCTGTTTTGTCCTTCTAAGCCTCATCAGTGAAGCTACGTCATACAGCTGATCAGGACGTAATTTTTTTATAATCTTCATGGGCTCCTAGAACTATAAACATCGTCATCTGATTATGGGATTTTCGGGGAGAACTGCAAGTTGTAAATTGCACGCACATTAACCGATTTTTTAACATCTCTCACTTGCGTGGGTAGTAGAAACACCCCCAGTCAAATACCATCAACCGGGGTTACTCCTGGAAAATGTTCGATGCAACCATGCTAAAAACAGGGCAAGTTGATGTTAACAAACACTCATCCAAACTGTATCACAATATACTGACAATGAGCGAACTAATCTCCAACTACCAACAATTGATCTTGATGTCATACACGTCCCTTAAGTACATAGATACGTAATTACACTTTAGCTCTAAAGGGTATCACATATTTGTGCCTCTGATGATGTACGTTGCAGTGGGACACTGTAAGCGTATACTCTTCCTGATCCAAGGGATCTTAATTGTTTGGTGATACGGAATAAAAGGTATTTAACAGTAACACTATTAGGTTCAAGTAGATACTGTATATTTTTGCACTTTCCTTACGAGATATGATCGTAACGTTTCAGAGTGGAATGTCTACAATCGATAAAAAGAACAATTTATAGGTGTTATTTTTCTTTTTTCTACTATATTTGAATTCAAACTATCGTTTTATTACGTTGACACATTGATTTTTTGCTGGCTAGATTTTAACGGATTAAATTTGTTGTTCTCCGTTTCCTGATATTGCTTTTATACAACCATCAATAAATTAACCTGGACACCGTGCCCACTTCACCTGACATTTATAGGTTCCAGTGTATCTATCGGACAGAATTGCTTTCCAATTCACTCCTTTCAAGAGGCGCGACAATCATTTGTTCAATACATTGTGCACATTTGCATTATTTTCGACCGTGTTCAGTCTACTAGTCGGATTGTACATCCAATCTAAAATGCCTAAAATAGACTCAGCTTTCAATGGAAGATTCATATCTTTTATTTCAATTTTTTTTCTTTGCATCTTAATACGACCAAAAATATATCAATGATACGCTGAATGCTATTATTTGTACGAACAGAACAATTGGAAGACATCTGGTTTTTAAATAAATGTGTCAGTGTTGCAGATAATGTATTAACATTTGTTCAAGATTACAATATTGATAAAATAAAAAAATACGGGAAAACAAATAACAAACCGCGATAAATGTATAAAATAAAACATCACAGAGCAGAACAGAATCCATCGAACTTCGTTATCTCGAATTCGGCGGCACCATTGGAAATAACGAGATAACCGAGAATTCGATTTAAGTGAGGTCGAATGTTTTCTGTAAAGTTATAAAGAAACGGACGAAATGCTGCGGATTAAACGGGGTCGAGATAACGAAGTTATTTCTTTTTATCACGATAAAAGTGCACAAAGTAAAGAGACTGGTAACGCTCTAGCCTTTCAGCAAGCCGTTCGGGGTTCGATTACCGGAACAGTCGTATGAAGGTACGGGATTACTCGGTATTCCTCCCACATAAAGACTTGCCGTGCGCTTCCACCCAGGCCAACAAGATTATAAATATAAACCGATAGGTTGTTTCGCTGTAAAATAAATGAAGTTTGTATATTACATAAAGTGAAGAGATCTTGACAAAAAATAATAGTCAACATGTCAAGTCTAAACACGACTAACAGAAAGAGTGATACAAGTCATAATATGTTATTATTTAAGCAGTTTTTACTTTCTTTGTTGAATGTTCTTTCGTTCTATTTTTTTTTCATCGATCTCATCCGACATTGGTATATACGAGATTGGCAATCCCCGCGATACAAAAACCAAGGTTTATAAAGAATGATGGAACATCAAAACGTTCAGGAAAATACTACTTCACTGTCTAGCAAAAACAACCTTATTGAGTTCAAATTTATATTTGGAAAAAAAATGACTGCCAGACAAACATACAATGCCATACCAACAATGGACACTCGCAACTTATAATTTCTCACATAAGTATGATATATTTCTTTCTACGACAGATTACCGTTTTCAGAATATTCAAAGGTATCAGTAATAAATATCCGTGTGTTTTTGAGAGAAAGTTTTATAATTTGTATTAGATAAAAAGAAAACCACCGGATTTTGAAACTTTTGATTTCAAATGAAGTAGTAAAAATAAGGACAATTGATACAATTATAAATTATGAAATCAACGATGTAGACAATCATACAGGTTTACTTGACTTAACTGTACGTCGAAGTGGCGATGTATGTGTTTTGCCGCTTGGTCGTGTAGTGCAGTAGTAACGCAATCGACTTTTACCTCATCAACCAGACTTAGATTTCCCGGTGCGCCAATCCTAAACAACTCAATGAAATTAATGCGAAATTAGAACGTTTGAAAATCGCTTCAAAGAGGACTCAGATGACTGCTATAAGGAAAATTAAATAATTACAGTTAAACGAATATAGTTTAACATATAACGCTTTCTTCCTTGTTATCATACGAATGTATCAGGACAAGCTATTTCAACGAGTGGATTATGTTGATAAAAAGATCTGCTATCGTCACACCACGGCATCCAATGTTGGTTAATTATGTGGATGTACTAGCGACACTGACGACTGGAATTTTGTGACGAATACTAATTTTTTTCGTCTAAGCTAAAATTGCATAAATGTTTAAATTTGAATGTAACAGTTTATGCACAATCATAAAAGCTAAAGTAAGCAAAATAAAAACGATTATGAAAATACAAACATGTCTATTCATAATCAAAACTAGGATCAGTCCGAAAAAGAGCAAAATATGAACAAAAGGCTATTACAAAGACACTCCTGAAAAAGTACAACGACAATGAGACCAGGTGTTCCGGAGGAGAAAGCGTCTTCTGTTTAATCGACTACACCCGTTATCAAGTAGATGCAAGTGACAGGTCATCAGGTTAAATATATAGTGTGTTACTTATATTTTCATCCAATGCATTTGAACCATGGAGCCGACGTAAAACAAAAAGAACGCTAAATTTTATTTAGTTTAAACATATTCTATTGCCGAAATAAATTTGAACAAAGGAATTGGGCACTAGTTATTACAACTTATTGGAGCCCTCTCCCATCATACATTTTTCAAATACATGCTTGTAAAGATATAGGCCGAAACATAAATTATACATATTAAACATTCAAACACATACATAAATACATGTATAAGAATCTTTTAAAACCTTTTTGTTGGTTTTCATGAAATTTTGCACATGTTTAAAGACAAAAAGTTTAGGTCCTCAGAAAGATCAATACTACCAAATAAAAGAAACTCTAAATTCAAATCTACTTCTAATTCAGCCAGATTATGACACAAATTGCGTCTTTCATTTCTGAAAGTTTGACACTCAAAGAAGAAGTGAAAGGCATTATCACAAGGATGTCCACAGGAGCAAACTGGATTTTCAGCAAGATTTACTCGATAAAGATCGTATTTAAGGGAACTATAACTGTATCTAAGTTTAGTATGTATTATGTTTAACTTCTGTTCACAATAACTAAAATAGATAGGTGGGGATTGTTGTGTATTTAAAGTACAGTAAATTTTATGTATTGTATGTAAATGGAATTTCAATACATAAACACATTCTTTTAGTAACGATAAGACAATAACGTTGATTTTATAATAATAATTTAGGTTCTTTCAAATTGAATTTAAAATGTATTCAAGTTACCAAATCCATGCATAAATTTTAGATTAGACATATTATCATATTTTATTTTATTTTTAAATCAGAGCATGTTATTTTTTTGACGCATGACCCAGTGGCCCAAATAGATTGTGTTGTCGTTGATTCCAAACAATTAGTTTATTTTTTTTCCTTACATCTTAGCAAAAGATCAGGGTCATATGAGGACGATGTCCAAGGATGATTTGACAATAATGAAGTTCGTATGATATCCATGGTGATGAACAACTGCCGGGCGTTTCCATAGTGAAATGAAACTGTACAAGTAAACACACACATATATATATATACATTTATGGTATGTTGTTATTCGTAAACCACGTCACTATCTGACTAAAATAAAGTCAAGTATGATGTATGGCTACTTTATTACCTACTCAGCTAAATGTGTTTTTATTAATTTATTATATATTGAGCATGTTCGTGTGGTTCGTTGTCGACAAACTGCACATTAAATATTTGAGGATTTATGTTATTAATTAGTGATTAACAGGCCGTTTAACACCAATCAAATTATCACATATTTACGTCACAGTGTGTCGGCGAAGAAACACATAAACCAACATCAATCTACACAATTATCACCTGACGAATTCTGATGTAGCTGATATACAATATATCGGCCAGTCCTCATCACGAAGTTATGTTCACGTTTGGTATTTGTTTTGTTTATTTTGATTTTTAAAAAAAAATATCATTATAGATACACGAAAAAAGACACTAGTTGTAAACCCGTTACACATATCTCCCAAGCTAACCTCAGAATGGTAAACGGTAAAATGCTAAGATTGTGGTTATATTTTCAACATCGGACATTTTCACCAATCAGATTGCCGCATGTAGAGCCTTTGTTTATTTTAACATTCCGTATTGCTTTAAACTCTGCATTTCAATTTTCGAGACAAATGGCGAAAACCTGAGCGGCGGAAGAAAAATATATATTGAAAAAATGCAAATCGGAGAAAAAAGGTATTTCGGTTCGTGTTTTAAAATTGCGCCCGTGGCAATGGCCATGGCGATATACATGTTAGCTTTCAAACCGTTTCTAACCACGTAATTGTACTTATACTACTACAAAATACCAGTTACAGGCCTGTTGGTAAGTCTGACATACATACGCCTTGTTGCTGAGAAGCAGTTTTGATAACGTAGTTTTATTTTCTGTTCCTAGCACACATTTTAAATACTCTACCCTGTAACTATGTATATATATTAATCATTAGATACGGGAAAATGAGAGAAAACCAAAATGACTGAACTGTAGGGCTAGTGCACCTTTTTATTAAGGTTTGAACTTTCTTTTCGATAACTTTGGGTTTTCGTCAGTTGCTTGCTAGGCTTCAAACTTTATGCCCTTAGTACCAAGGAGGATTCCTAGGAGAAGAACGAAACAGCGGTATGATGCAGTTTAATTCATTGTTTTGCTCTCTATTTATATCTATATTAAAAAGTGTTATTCCCTTGTGTCTTTCGTACGATCTTTGATAAAGTTGACCCCCCCCCTCCTAACCACCGCCCCCGTACTGACGATGCTTCTCTTGTTATTTTTATTTTTAATGTCCAGCGAAGGAATTATCAGGACGGGAATTAAAGGAAATAACAACAAATAAAAAGCACGTGATTAAAGTGAGGATACAGAACACAAAGACGTGTTAAAATGACTCACAGAGGAAACACCAGATGATTGTGTCATCAATATCTCCATATTTTTCTCGCCATTTACTTCATACACTGATATTGACTACATCTCGCCTCTTAATTCATTTCCAGCTCCTCTTCTTTTGTAAACATCCTTTTTGCAGTTGTTTCGTCAAAAATGTATTTTACAGTGATGATATGTCCAAAACGATTTTTTATCATCAATGATTGACCAGTATTCCATTGGTCAATATGTGCAAATTGTTACAAGATGACTTTAGCTTTGCAATAGGCAATGAAACCAATAAAAAAATCGTAACATCCGGCACAGAAAGGGCCAAGGTGTTGTAGAATAGCAGATAAATAATTTATTGTGATAAATAATCGTATGTTGTGACGTATCATTTACTTTTACTGCCCAATACAATATCAAAGATATATAGGAAGGGTGTTTTATAACCGTCTGCTTGCTCAATAAGTGCAGACCATTAGTATATTAACAAAAGTGTTGTTTTACCATCACAGTCCCATCTTTAATGTGACATTGATTTAAAGAGTCAAGTGTATAGAGAAACAGCGTTGTACCTACTACCTATCAAGACATATCCTGGTACTGCAATTACTGGAAGTCTTCGCCCTGTCAGACTGACTATCGTGGCACTCATTTATAACGTCCATAGAACAGCCCGAGCGTATCTAATTGGATTCGTCTCAACAATATGACATTACGATGCTGTGACCCTTGCATGACGATTGGTTCGCCAATAGCGCTGATCGGAGCAATCCCGACTCGTCTGATATACGTGTTTGGATATCGATTAATGACAGACGCCTCCCCACCATCCCACAGTCTCCGCAACGCTGTAACTGTATAAATAAGGAGCGCAAGTTGTCATACAGTGGCTTGCAGAGACATCAATGAAGTTCCTATACTCAAATACTTATTGAATCAAGGTAGTAATTCGTGAACATATCTTTGGTACATAGACACTTGCGAGCGGCACCTTTATCCATAACCGGGAAACAATTCTGTTGAACATCCAAAGAAAAGGAACCACGGATCAGGAAAATTTGTTAATCCGACTTTAAAGGTATGTTACAGATTACAATTTCAAGTTGCATTAGATAGATTTAGCATGTTAAAACGATTCAATATGCCCTTTGAATAACCAGTAACAAGATGCAAATATCGCCACCGACGAATTACGTCTGAAACTGATTTTGTTTTTGTTTCTTAATCTCTATTGTATAATTGTCTGAAAGAACACAAATATCGGAATGTTGAGAAATTGCTCAATGCTCTATATTGTGATAAAAAGCAGAAACGTGAAAGGAAAAGAAAGCTGTAGAAACCAAAGACTGTAGAAACAATGGTTTAACGTCCATTTCATTCATTGATCAGATCTCAGCATTTTTAATGAACCTCGGTGGCGCTTTTTGATGTATGAAGATATGTTATTTTTGCAAACAAAGGTGACAATATACATAAATCTTAATTGAAACTTTTCAAACTTCTTTAGTTAAACATCCTGTCTTGCTAAAACTGCCTAAAAAGTAACAAATGACAGATCGTTTTCATATGTAAGTGTCGTCTCCATATTTCAACATATATGTCAAGGACAATTTTGAACAGAAATCAAAATAGCGGATTTCTGATGTTAAAAATTGCATCATTTTTCATGTTTGAATATTCATGTGTACATGTCCATTTTCGACAAAACTATTGAACATTACCCAATTTCCAGAGTATGAAAGTTATTAAATGAATATTGCGTCTCTTTTGATGGAGTTGTAATTGAATCAAATCATGCAAATCTCATACGTTTTTCCGAAACAAATCAACCAATGAGCATTGCAGATGGTATTTCCGAATTAGCTGAATTTAAATCGTATGACGCTATTCAAATATGAGCGAAAATTGAGTAAATTTCACAAGTCTTATCACTTATGGGATAATGTTCTAGCAAATGTCTCGTATTTCATTTGCCTGCAAATACAAAACTTTGACTTCCCTTTTGAACGTATTTAAAGTTAAATGAACTTTGACTTTTCTGAAAGACGACAAAAACATAAATCTTGAATCCGATATATGTTGAGAGGAAGTTGATATTTTACTTTGTGTCGCTATAGTAACGCTAAAACATTTGAACAGCCTTCCTTCGAACATGCAATGTAATAGCATTCAAGTTACGGCACTTGTCACATCATATGAAAGTCTGACATAATTCAGCGATAATTTACTCAATAAAGATCTACCGCAAGAATTAGCTGGTGAAAAATGAACTTGGGATATCGGCACAGGAACGGTCTCATTTTATGTCAGATTGCGTTTAAAATGAGAAGCGGAAATATGACTTTGCGCTATGATATCGTTGAAATCGGCCCAGAAAATGATAACATTTCACATCTGTGCCAGTAATTATCGGGAATTAAACAGAAAGAACAGTGTCTTCTGTAAAACACTTAACACGATTGAATTATCCATTTCGAAATCACGACATTAAAAAAAATATTTGAAAATAAAAAATCTTAAATTAATTGATTTCTTAACCTGGATGGACAGGGGAACAATGTCACTTAAAGGAAATTTTCATGAAAAATAGATTACGCATATGAAATAAGTCGAGAATTTCTACTACGGCTGTTTGGCCATCTGACAAACTCAAAAGGTTTATCGATAAAAAGCATGTAAAATAATGAAAAGAAGATGAGAACCTGTTCAGCGAAGACGTATAATTAATTCACATTAATTATCCGAAAATGAACGACAAACTTTGACATTAAATAGACATTCCAATAAAGATCTTTAATTCACTGAAGAAGTGATTATAATTAACAAGGAGTGTTCATAATCTAATGAAGGTTTGCAAATCCCTCAGGTATTGAAATTAGGACTATACGCAAACTGTGCGCCGCATGACAACGGCTTCTTATCATAATGATAAATGGAACGACGTTTGTCTTGCGTGCAAGACGCCAACGTTTACCTTTATGGGAAATAATTAATTCACATTCTGTATGGTTCTTGTTCCACCTGGGAAATAACTCGTCACCCTGTTCGCTGATTAGTACCTATAAATCTACATGGCCAAATTATCAATAATCAAGCGTCTCATTTAATACATTTTGCACAGGTATTCCGTTTCTCCGAAGGATTACTATATTAGGACTTGCTTTTATGAAGTATTAATTAACTGTACGGACATCATGTTGAGTGAGGTGCCCACGTTTAGGTCATGATGCTAAGTGATCGTGGGCGTTTATTGTACCAATCCTACTTTGCGAGAAAAGCGTCCTAAAACCAAATTACATATTAATGAATCTGGATACTTCCATTTTCGGAATTTTATTTGTTTTCTTTCCTCGCACCATTAAACAACTAGAGCATGTCTTATAAGAGATAGCGCACAAGGAATTTTACTTGGTTGCAAAAGTCTAAAACTAGAATACTTATCGTAGTTATATTGGAATTATTAAAGTAATTCTACAATTCAGTAATTCCATATAACATTGGCATTGAACCTATGTTTTCGAATTTTATCAGATTTATGAAAATTACGAATTTTATTGAAACATAATGTCAGTGCATCGCCCATCTTGTTTCGACTTTTCTTTCGTTTGCTTTGGGTTTTCCTCAGTCGTTCCCAAGGCTGCAATATCTAAGCTCTTAACATTACTGACGAGTCCGAGAAGGACGAAGCAACTGTATGATGTAACATCACTGACAAGTCCTAGAAGGACGAAACAGCTGTATGATGTAGCATCACTGACGAGTCCTAGAAGGACGAAGCAGCTGTATGATGTAACATCACTGACGAGTCCTAGAAGGACGAAGCAGCTGTATGATGTAGCATCACTGACGAGTCCCAGAAGGACGAAGCAGCTGTATGATGTAGCACCACTGACGAGTCCTAGAAGGACGAAGCAGCTGTATGATGCAGTTCACTTCATTGTTTGGATCTACTGTATCTAACTGTAAATCTGTATTTAAGTATTTAAGATGTTAGATTTTGCAGTTTCTTTAACTGAACTTAAGAACGAAACGGTTTCCCGATTTGTCAGGAGAGAGAACGAGGTAGCGCATTACTAAAAACTGGTTATCGGATAAATTCGCAAAACATTCTCCAAAATATAGGATGTATAAGACATTTAAGCTAGCTGTCCTTCCCACTATCTATGCAAGTATTCTTCGTGAAGCCGTTTTACACTTTCCAAGTCCTTAACCACACGTCCCTCTGTTAGCTAAGGCTCTATATATAATATATTGACAATATATATTATTCGTCGCTGCGGGTTATTTTTTTCTTTAAACAAAGTATGTTGCACTGGATGTATCAAAAGTTATTCAGGTTCAACTTGTCACATATTCCATCTGTTGTTTGTTTGTTTGTTTTTTGAAGTATGGTTGAACATTAAGTATCCCATAAAATGATATGTAAGCCAGTATTTGTTCAAATTTAACGGTGAACACGATTTCTTAAATAAAATTATCAGACGTAATAGGTCAAATCTTGTTTATTTTATCTTTTATATATAAAAGGACGACGGCTGTTTCAATATACATATCTAAAACAGTAGTCCGATTTATACAAAGTTGTTTCTCACCTCAGTTGCGATATCTATATATATATATATATGGCCATTTCTGAACACGTATGAACCATTCTCTGTAAAAAAAATTGTAGTTACGGATGACGATCATAAATACTGTATCCTATTGCACATTGGTGGATGTATTAAATAAGGTGACCTATGAAACAGAGAAATTTGAGGACATCTGCGTACGGTATAATGAAAAGAAGAAATCGGCGAACTCGGTACCTTTTCCTGGTTCCCTGCGATAGTATCGGGGAGATCCTGTATTAAATTCAACAATCATTATTTCACCGGAACTGGCATGTTCCTGTGATATGATAGAATAGCTTCTTTACCGTCGTTAGATTTATTGATTTTTTAAAATATTTTGTCATTGAGTAAGCGTCCATATAATACAAAATATCTTTACGTCAATTTAACATCTAAAAATAGACAAATGATATTGATGGCGGTATGAGATGACGTTTATGTTACTGTAAATGTCACTAAGAGTTAATTGTACACACACAGGAATAATACCTTTACTTACATATTTAGATTACGATAGATTCAAGCAATGATTTGAATTATATATCATACAGCTGATTCGTCCTTCTTTGACTCATCAGTGATGTTAAGGACTAAAAAACTTAAGAGGCGACCGAGGAAAGTTTTCGAAAGGGAAATCCAGACCAAGATGAAAAGAGACACTATCCCCATAATTCAACAAAAGTCATGATTTAGATATATCTGGTCATAGATGGAATTTAATATCTGATAACAAAAATAAATAAATAAATAAATAGATAAATAAATAAATAAATAAATAAATAAATAAATAAATGTGGTCTCGTAGAATGCCCCATATGTAATTTGGGTTATCATTTTCGTGTACGTTGAATACAGTTACAATTCTTATCAATTCTTTCAACACTGGATATCGGTAGTATTAACTTAAATAATATTTCATTCATTTATCATTTCATTTATTTATTTTCTGTTTTTTTTCTTTCTTTCACGAAATCGATGTAATGTTGAATTATTCCTCCATAACGCATCAAACATATATATAATTAAAAAAAAGATAAAAACTTTGTGTATCGTTTATATAGAAAATCAACACATTAACATGGCAAATAAAATCGTATGAAATCGCTAACGTTTTCCGGCCTTGTGGCCATCTCCAGACGTTTGAATTACCATTGGAAGATGGCCACAAGGCCGGAAAACGTTAGCGGCGATTCCATACGATTTCAATTGCCATGTAAATGTTCTGATTATATATATATATATATATATATATCAATACCTACATTATTTCTAATACAGAAAAGTATCAATTATTTCGTTATTTGATCCTCACATATTGGATAGTAATGATAAAATCAATTGAAAATTCATCAACGTATACTGTCATGTACGATGTATCATTGTACCCGATATCACAGTAAACTGACGATGTATCATTGTACCCGATATCACAGTAAACTGACGATGTATCATTGTACCCGATATCACAGTAAACTGACGATGTATCATTGTACCCGATATCACAGTAAACTGACGATGTATCATTGTACCCGATATCACAGTAAACACTGACGATGTATCATTGTACACGATATCACAGTAAACTGACGATGTATCATTGTACCCGATATCACAGTAAACACTGACGATGTATCATTGTACCCGATATCACAGTAAACTGACGATGTATCATTGTACCCGATATCACAGTAAACTGACGATGTATCATTGTACCCGATATCACAGTAAACACTGACGATGTATCATTGTACCCGATATCACAGTAAACTGACGATGTATCATTGTACTCGATATCACAGTAAACTGATGATGCATCATTGTACCCGATATCACAGTAAACACTGACGATGTATCATTGTACCCGATATCACAGTAAACTGACGATGTATCATTGTACCCGATATCACAGTAAACTGACGATGTATCATTGTACCCGATATCACAGTAAACTGACGATGTATCATTGTACCCGATATCACAGTAAACACTGACGATGTATCATTGTAACCGATATCACAGTAAACTGACGATGTATCATTGTACCCGATATCACAGTAAACACTGACGATGTATCATTGTACCCGATATCACAGTAAACTGACGATGTATCATTGTACCCGATATCACAGTAAACACTGACGATGTATCATTGTACCCGATATCACAGTAAACACTGACGATGTATCATTGTACCCGATATCACAGTAAACTGACGATGTATCATTGTACCCGATATCACAGTAAACACTGACGATGTATCATTGTACCCGATATCACAGTAAACACTGACGATGTATCATTGTACCCGATATCACAGTAAACACTGCCGATGTATCATTGTACCCGATATCACAGTAAACTGACGATGTATCATTGTACCCGATATCACAGTAAACTGACGATGTATCATTGTACCCGATATCACAGTAAACACTGACGATGTATCATTGTACCCGATATCACAGTAAACACTGCCGATGTATCATTTTACCCGACAACACAGTTAACACTGACGATGTATCATTGTACCCGATATCACAGTTTGCAATAAACACTGACGATGTATCATTGTACCCGATATCACAGTAAACACTGCCGATGTATCATTGTACCCGATATCACAGTAAACACTGCCGATGTATCATTGTACCCGATATCACAGTAAACTGACGATGTATCATTGTACCCGATATCACAGTAAACATTGACGATGTATCATTGTACCCGATATCACAGTTTGCAATAAACACTGACGATGTATCATTGTACCCGATATCACAGTTTGCAATAAACACTGACGATGTATCATTGTACCCGATATCACAGTAAACTGACGATGTATCATTGTACCCGATATCACAGTAAACATTGACGATGTATCATTGTACCCGATATCACAGTAAACACTGCCGATGTATCATTTTACCCGACAACACAGTTAACACTGACGATGTATCATTGTACCCGATATCACAGTTTGCAATAAACACTGACGATGTATCATTGTACCCGATATCACAGTTTGCAATAAACACTGACGATGTATCATTGTACCCGATATCACAATAAACACTGACGATGTATCATTGTACCCGATATCACAGTTTGCAATAAACACTGACGATGTATCATTGTACCCGATATCACAGTTTGCAATAAACACTGACGATGTATCATTGTACCCGATATCACAATAAACACTGACGATGTATCATTGTACCCGATATCACAGTAAACACTGACGATGTATCATTGTACCCAATATAACAGTTTACAGTAAACACTGACGATGTATCATTGTACCCGATATCACAGTAAACACTGACGATGTATCATTGTACCCAATATAACAGTTTACAGTAAACACTGACGATGTATCATTGTACCCGTTATCACTGTAAACACTGCCGATGTATCATTGTACCCGATATCACAGTAAACTGACGATGTATCATTGTACCCGATATCACAGTAAACTGACGATGTATCATTGTACCCGATATCACAGTAAACACTGCCGATGTATCATTGTACCCGATATCACAGTAAACTGACGATGTATCATTGTACCCGATATCACAGTTTACAATAAACACTGATGATGTATCTTTGTACCCGATATCACAGTAAACACTGATGATGTATGATTATACCCGATATCACAGTAAACACTGACGATGTATCATTGTACCCGATATTAGAGTAAACACTGACAATGAATCATTGTACCCGATATTACAGTAAACACTGACGATGTATCATTGTACCCGATATCACAGTAAACTGACGATGTATCATTGTACCCGATATCACAGAAAACACTGACGATGTATCATTGTACCCGATATCACTTTTTACAGAAAACACTGACGATGAATTATTGTACCCGATATCACAGTAAACACTGACGATGTACATTGTACCCGATATCACAGTAAACTGACGATGTATCATTGTACCCGATATCACAGTAAACACTGACGATGTATCATTGTACCCGATATCACAGTAAACTGACGATGTATCATTGTACCCGATATCACAGTAAACTGACGATGTATCATTGTACCCGATATCACAGTAAACACTGACGATGTATCATTGTACCCGATATCACAGTAAACTGACGATGTATCATTGTACCCGATATCACAGTAAACACTGACGATGTATCATTGTACCCGATATCACAGTAAACTGACGATGTATCATTGTACCCGATATCACAGTAAACACTGACGATGTATCATTGTACCCGATATCACAGAAAACACTGACGATGTATCATTGTACCCGATATCACTTTTTACAGAAAACACTGACTATGAATTATTGTACCCGATATCACAGTAAACACTGACGATGTATCATTGTACCCGATATCACAGTAAACACTGACGATGTATCATTGTA
The DNA here is from genome assembly GCF_031769215.1 of Ylistrum balloti. Lineage (NCBI taxonomy): Eukaryota > Metazoa > Mollusca > Bivalvia > Pectinida > Pectinidae > Ylistrum > Ylistrum balloti. The sequence continues at coordinate 297,625 of NW_026782268.1, read as the reverse complement.
CCCGATATCACAGTAAACACTGACGATGTACCCGATATCATTGTACCCGATATCACAGTAAACTGACGATGTATCATTGTACCCGATATCACAGTAAACACTGACGATGTATCATTGTACCCGATATCACAGTAAACACTGACGATGTATCATTGTACCCGATATCACAGTAAACTGACGATGTATCATTGTACCCGATATCACAGTAAACACTGACGATGTATCATTGTACCCGATATCACAGTAAACTGACGATGTATCATTGTACCCGATATCACAGTAAACACTGACGATGTATCATTGTACCCGATATCACAGTAAACACTGACGATGTATCATTGTACCCGATATCACAGTAAACACTGACGATGTATCATTGTATATCACAGTAAACACTGACGATGTATCATTGTACCCGATATCACAGTAAACACTGACGATGTATCATTGTACCCGATATCACAGTAAACACTGACGATGTATCATTGTACGATATCACAGTAAACACTGACGATGTATCATTGTACCCGATATCACAGTAAACACTGACGATGTATCATAAACACTGTATTTGTACCCGATATCACAGTAAACACTGACGATGTATCATTGTACCCGATATCACAGTAAACACTGACGATGTATCATTGTACCCGATATCACAGTAAACACTGACGATGTATCATTGTACCCGATATCACAGTAAACACTGATGATGTATCATTGTACCCGATATCACAGTAAACACTGATGATGTATCATTGTACCCGATATCACAGTTTGCAATAAACACTGACGATGTATCATTGTACCCGATATCACAGTAAACTGACGATGTATCATTGTACCCGATATCACAGTAAACACTGACGATGTATCATTGTACCCGATATCACAGTAAACACTGACGATGTATCATTGTACCCGATATCACAGTAAACACTGACGATGTATCATTGTAAACGATATCACAGTAAACACTGACGATGTATCATTGTACCCGATATCACAGTAAACACTGATGATGTATCATTGTACCCGATATCACAGTAAACACTGATGATGTATCATTGTACCCGATATCACAGTAAACTGACGATGTATCATTGTACCCGATATCACTGTAAACACTGACGATGTATCATTGTACCCGATATCACAGTAAACACTGATGATGTATCATTGTACCCGATATCACAGTAAACTGACGATGTATCATTGTACCCGATATCACTGTAAACACTGACGATGTATCATTGTACCCGATATCACAGTAAACTGACGATGTATCATTGTACCCGATATCACAGTAAACACTGATGATGTATCATCGTACCCGATATCACAATAAACACTGACGATGTATCATTGTACCCGATATCACAATAAACACTGACGATGTATCATTGTACCCGATATCACAGTAAACACTGACGATGTATCATTGTACCCGATATCACAGTAAACACTGACGATGTATCATTGTACCCGATATCACAGTTAACACTGACGATGTATCATTGTACCCGATATCACAGTAAACTGAAGATGTATCATTGTACCCGATATCACAGTAAACACTGATGATGTATCATTGTACCCGATATCACAGTAAACACTGATGATGTATCATTGTACCCGATATCACAGTAAACTGACGATGTATCATTGTACCCGATATCACAGTAAACACTGACGATGTATCATTGTACCCGATATCACAGTAAACACTGACGATGTATCATTGTACCCGATATCACAGTAAACTGACGATGTATCATTGTACTCGATATCACAGTAAACTGATGATGCATCATTGTACCCGATATCACAGTAAACACTGATGATGCATCATTGTACCCGATATCACAGTAAACATTGATGATGTATCATTGTACCCGATATCACAGTAAACATTGATGATGCATCATTGTACCTGATATATCTAGGATACAATAAACATTGAAAATGTTTTATTGAAACCCGTTGTTACTAGTGGATTGTCGAGGTGTCGTATCCATCCTCGATACTCCATGAGTTACGATCACTTGTCACGGCGAAATTGAAGGCACAAACGGAGTCATTTTCTTGGTTCAAGGAGATAAAACTGACCAATCACAGGCTGATATGCTCTCTTTGGGACCTTCAATTTTTGCCATGATATGTTCCAGAAATTTCATTTAACAGTTGTACATTGTCCTAACAAAAGATATTAAATCGGAAAAAAAAAAAAAATTAAAAGATAGCTACTTAAAATTGCCTTTCGGTAATTTTTTATTTTCTTTGGGGTTGAACGTCATCACAACAGATTGTGTGATAAGTGAAATATATCTTCGGGGACATCAACACCAGGAAAGAGAGACGGAAAGAGAGACGCACACGGAAGAAAGGTATTTATATAGTGTTCTGATGTGAACAGAAATTGAATTATAGTCACGATATTGTCTTCCCTGTCGAAAACAATAAAAAAATCTGTATTATCTGGGTAAATTTTATTATTTGTCTATTGTATTTAAAGACGCTTGATATTTAAATCTTCGATGGTGTGTGCCTCTGTTGGGATGAAGAAATATACAACTAACCGACTTTCTAGATATGAAGAAAAATGCCGGCATATTGTTTCTCCGCTTTTCAACGGAATAAAGTAAATACTTCGATGTTAAACACTTCTTTTACTCTCAGGAACTGCCTACGATTTCTTAGAAATATCAGCACGTTCACATGGCAGCACGGTGTTCTAAGGGGTAACACACAGACAACGTTTGGCATTGTCAATTCATTGCAGGCTGAGCGTCTCCTAGTGATTAAGTACATGCTTGAGGAACCTCCTAAGCCTCCCACACTTGTATCGACAATAATCACAACACACCAAAGTGCGTTTAACATCGCCAGACGTCAACAACTTATCACATAATCCACACGTTATCCATTTTATTCACCGATGTGATTTTGTCTGAATGTTACACTAGTGTGGTTTACCTTGGGGTGTTCATGATTGGCAACACCAGTCAGAAATGCCAATTGTGACGTCATAATACGAAATATGACATTACGTTTCAAACTGATAAATCAATTTCACCCTTCAGTTTTTTTAATGTTTACGATCCTATTTTTACATACCACTGTGGATGTACATTTCATGTTCATGATTCTGTTAGAATTTGCTTTAACAAAAATGATAAAATATTGCATCTTGATTTTAACAGGCAGCAACATTTTCATCGAAATTGAAACACGATTATTTTTTTTATTTTTGTATTAAGAAATCAAATTTACCAGTTTCAACTGATTGGTTCCCTTCAAGTGGTTGAGACGAACAAAGATATCTGAATCTGAATTATTATTTAAGCTGAAGCCATCGCTTTGATAACAAATTACTGTCAAGTTTAACCAACATTTAATGAATTGTAGTCTTGATTCTGGAAAGGACGCGTATGTACATTTGCTGGGTGTTGCCATCACTGGATTGTCGTATCTTATCGAAACTCGAATACCAATTTCAATGCATAAAATATCAACAATCATTATCGAAAAAAAACCAAGTATTTAGTTGTCTTGTATTGTCAGGAGATAACCTGGTAAGATGTCAGAAATTATTCCCTTAAATTATTTTTTTAATCTAAACTTAGTCTTCTCATGATACAAATGACAATATGAGTTGGTTTAAATATGCGGACGAGTTGCATTTTGTTTGGTTTATATTGCACAACGTCATATCAACAGCTACGGGACATTTAAATATGACTTTCCTATGAATACGAAATGAGTGCATCAGTTTTCGGGAAGTTTCGGTATGTTCGTGACATTTAGGGACCTGTTCTGGATCATTATAAGAAAGTGTATATGTATTGGAAATTGACATGTATGTAAAGCGCTCGCGTGAACCTGATGTACACCCTGGCTTTACATGCACCCTCTGGTCGGGTACGAACCCGGTGGATTACACATATATGTATACCTGTTGGACTGCTTGACCTCACAATTGGCCTTCTAACCAAGTATTGACGGTGTAAATAGCTGTTGGCTGTGAATTAGAGTCGTTAACACAAGTACATTGAGAGCTTCAAACCGCAGGCAGGCCGTTATACTTGATATCATGAGTACTGCACATTACTGTGTCTTACCTCGAGCAAAAAACATAATTAGCTTTAATATATATGTGGTTGAAGAGGGATAAGGTAAATGATATATCATGATAATTTAAAAAAAACTAACACAGTTATCATTCATTGTTTAGCCGAGGTTGAATACAAATGTATGCATAGGATTTAATCTGGTATGGTTCATTTTATCGATTTCACTGTTAAAAGTTTGTGAGAAAAATCAGTCCAATGACTTATTTTCTCATAGCATAAATCACGGTTTTTCTCAGGTGCCATGATGACGATTCGAAATTAGTCATTAACAAGTCGATGTGTGCTCAACTTGAGGGCTTCTAAATGTCCCCTGTACATTTAGAGCTCTCAAAGGAACACCTTTCTTACAAGTACAGTCTGCTCGCGTCTCGGAAGTGGCTGGAGGAGTGCCACACGCAAAAATCCGCTTCGGTTCTCGGTAAAACTGACTTGTATGTTAACGAGGTTGCACGATCACAACCAAAAACAACTTAAGGTAATTCAGCGGAGACTTCGTCAATGTAGAGTGGAAACAAAGCTTGTGGAAATTAAATCTCACGTACTGTTAATAACGGCCAATCGCATTACACAGAATATATACAAGCGTATTCCCGACATGCAAGCTTGTAAATGAAAGTGATCAATTTAAATGACATTGGACTGTGTACAACAATCAGACACATTTCCCGAAGGATAATCAAAATGAGGTAATCAGGTGATGATTGCACTTTGCTATGAAAACCGAGTGATCTTAAGCATTACTGGGGAATAAACAAATGTTTTCTAGTGCTTTCAATTTTGTTTAAATTGGTTAGATACAGCGATTACTTGTTCAAGTCGTCGTTTTAATAACGATTCGTAATGGTCAAAGAAAATTTCATTTTATATTCATCAGATTGAACATGTTAAGGGGACTGTTGTTAACAGAGGAGTCAATTTTCCTGCTGAGATTCGTTATTCAAATTTCCAGTCTCCACTAACTACTAATTTCAGCCCCTTACATGTAAGTTCATGCTTTCGGCACTCGTACATGTCGACGTCGAGGTGAAGATACTAACCTACATAATTACGAAGTATTGTCGTCTCATTTCAAGGATGTACTCTTCATTGTTACTCCGACGTCATCGTCGAATCTTATTTACAAGTGTGTTGTCCGTTGTTACTCCTGTAGTGATGTTTCAAAGGTAACACTTAATCTTGGTTTTCTTTGATCGCTAAGAAATTATCTTTTTGTATGCCCTCATATTTTAGCAGAAATGTGTTTTAGTTTTTTTCCCAATTGGCCATCAAATTTAATTATATGTTACCAATTGACACTTTAAGTGATAAACTTAAGTTTTGAGGCAAAGACTTTTGTATCGATAAGGTCACGTTTATCAAAAATTACGTTATGTGAAGAATTTCAACATTCAAAAAATGAGAAATTGATACTTTCTCCCTTGTCTTTAAGGACAAATGATGATACGTACGACACGACTTTTCCAGGAGTCGGAAAACCTCTGTACCGGCCTGATTAGCTCGGGCCTTGACAACGAGAAGATGTGTAAAGGAAAGAAAAGTAAAGAAAACAGACATTTTTGTTTTCCCTGAAATATTTTTTGCGTTTTAGTTTGGTTTTAATATGTTATGACGTCCTATCAGCATACGTGATAAATATGAATGCGAAATTGATAGTGATAAATGTTGAACTTATCCCAATTTATTTATCATACTGAAGTACACTGACAACGGGTATACAAGTCGTTCACGTGTCTCAATGCTCCACGGTACGCAGGGACTTTTAACTGTTTTTTTGTTAAGTCTGTGGTGTATATCTGTCATGGTATTCTTCCATAAACAGGCGAACTATCAACTAAACAAAGGTAAGGTAGCGTCATGGGAGGCTATATGAGAAGAGATAGTTGTTTTCAAAGAAGAGAAAAGAACAGATCACAAAGTAAGCCGTCTCTTGCGAATTATATAAAAAGAAACACGGGCACATTACCGCGTCCTGGCATATTTCTCAAACACTGAAAGACTTCTACAGTTTTGTGCACGCGGACGAAGACCGTTTAAATATTTTAAGGGGAAAAGTCTTTGTCAGTTATCTGGTAGTTAAATGTTTAAAATTTTAGATCGTGAATTATTGTTTGATACCATAAATATTTGTTGAGGTTTACTTTTTTTCAAAATTTATATTTTGCTACGAGGTAACCGATAATATATTTCATGCAGCACAAGTATTCCAACGCTTAACAGACTGTTTGTACAAGAAACGACATTAGGTGGATTAAAAGTAATTACTTGTTTCTCTTGAGACCGTAGCTCTTACTGCATGTTTTGATGTTATATTGATAAAACTGGCGCATTTAGTAAGCTAAAAATTAAAGTGCATTGACATAAGGCATAAAAGTTTGCTTCGGAGATGTATAGGCGATTAAACAAGCGAAATCTTGATTAAATAACGATCAACTGAGAGTGGTTTTTCCATGAAAGGAACACTTATAGGTGGATATTTAAACTGAAAATTCTATTACAGAATCATAAAACACGCCCTACAAGTTATTCTAAGGAACACAATAGTGTATATACATATTCCTTGATACACGTTACGATGGCAACTACATTTTGCTAGATACCGCGCACAAGGTTAGATATGTTTCTAAAATGTAAATACTCTTCCATACAGATACACCTGTTTACATTTGTCCACATCGAAAGGCGAGAATTGTCTTATACTGCCCAGCCGTTTGGTAGCGGAATCGGCAGATGGCGCTACTTGAGCTTCATTGAAAACACCTATTACATACTACAGTTTTAGAACCAAAATACCAAATTGAATTTTTGGTGGAGGGTGGAGGTGTTGTTGGTTTGAGGGGGAGAGGGATATATAAAAAAGGCAACCTTACAAGGAAAGGTCTCCGGTTTCCGCTAAATAAAATTTGTGGCATGATCGCTTACACATGCACATACCTCAGCACAGTGCTAAATATCGATAAATCCAAATATCGGAGTTGGTTAGTTCTGTCTAAAGACGAAACAACACAAGTATAAGTAATATTCATGCATGCTGCTTAACGACGAGAATTTGCGAAGATCACTATAGTTTTCGATATTTGAAACGTAAAAACGTTTGCACAAATCGCCTCCTTTGCTTCAAAATTTAAGGCCTGCTATCACTGACGAGTCATAGAAGGACAAAATATTTGTTTGATGCAGTTAAATTCATTGTTTGGCTCTACTGTATCGAACTATAATCTACTTGTACTAAAAGGCGCCATTCTCTTGTGTGTATTATTTTAGAGCACAGTGACGTGAACAACCTTATAGCGATTCTTTCAGAATGGACATTTTTGCGTTGGCAACGCCATACTCTCTTAAACATACCATAAGATTATAACATCGTACACATGGCTTAAGAAAGGGGTATTGCAATGAGAAATTATTTGGCATTTCTTTCAATGATTTTGATCGATAACAGCAAATGATGGCTGGAGTGTTTGTCAAGTACACACAGTTGGGAATCGCCCACACTGTTTTATTAACATTATACAATGCAAACCCGTATCCTTATGTACACCAAACCCGAGAAAAGAACAAATAAACATGCTGTTCCGAGATCTCCTTTTTCTATAAAAGTGGTCAAATAGTAAATTAATCAATATTGTTTAATTCGCCCTAGGGAATCAATTTAAAACTAGCATGGTGGGACATTCACTGAATTGTTTCTACTTTACGTGTGCGTATGTCAGAAAAGATTTTGAGAACAAGAAACAACGTAAATGGCCCAAAATGTCACAAGATATAAAATAACCTTTATTTATAGTTTATATCTTTATTTAACAGACAGTAATGTCTAAAACGTTAACAATTCAGTTGGTCTACAAGTTTGTAGGCATATTACGTATCAACATTAACAGTGTATGTTTAAGCCGTGTAAGGAAATATGTATTGTAAAAATTATTTTATGTAGCTAATGTCAATAGAATAGAAGTTCTCATAACATAACCAGTAGAAGATGTTATAAGATCTTGTACTGTAATACTGTCTATAATTTAATATCAGTTTGATGTATATTTGCCAGGTAGATGTAATGTATTGTAATCAAGGTAATGTGTTGGTCTCCGATATTACAGGTGGCAGACAATGCTGGTGGACTTTTCTTGTAACCTGCATCTCCTCCTCTAGATTCTTTATTTTTTATTTCCTATCAGTACTGGCTTTCCTCATTAGCTTTACAATTTAGGCCTTTATCATCACAAGCATGCCTTTAAAGGACAAAACAGCAGTGGGTGCAGTTGAATTCAATATTTGCCCCTGCTGTATTGGATTATAAACTAAGTATTACTTTTGGCCTCTGTACAATTTCTATCGGAACAACAATATCGGAATATCTAGTGTAGTGTTTGTTTTGTTGTTGACAAAATCAGCAGGGTTTGCGTCAGAAATCACATGTGCGATTATGTGATGATCACACACACAAAAAAATGTAACAAAAATTGGATTTTCATTTAATTCAGCAAATTTTTGATGTTTTTCCTCCTGAAATACTGAGAACACGCTTTAACACACACTCACATGTCAATAAATAAACAATTTATAAAGCAGAACATTGACTATTTTAATTTGTTAGTTTTGCGTCCACCCATTCCATTTATTCAATACATTTCATACTAAATATTCTGGAAAGTACACCTACTATGTTGGAAATGTCAACAAATTTAATAACGTTCTTTCAAAAATCCAAAATTGCAATATTAGAAGAACGATTGGATCTGTTTCGCGTTAAAATGTATATCATGCCCTGAATTTAACCTATTTTAATATGATTATCCGCGATAGACTGAAGCGACCGTAAATGCGTTTTGCTGATGTTTGGTCTGTAACACAATGTATGTAACAACAAACTTGGGCGTATCATTACTGCAGTAATTGAATCAGTGCTGATACTGAAAACCTATTGTCCCTTTAACGAGGCGCAAATGTAAAACCCAAATACAAGTGTTGAGTAATCCAAAATATTGAACAAATCTAGTAGAATAAATAATTATAACAATCAAGAAACACGTCTTGTTTGATATGAAAATCAACAGATTTAATAATTTCAAAATAAGTAAATAAATAAATAAATAAATAAATAAACAACAAAAAAAAACTGTAAATGACAAGGAACTTTATGAAAACTACACCACAGAGATGTATCAACGACTGCTCTATGGAAATACACGAACGATGTAAATATCGCTTTGCTGACGTCAGCTTGTTTCATTTTGTGTCAATTGTGAGCCACAGATTGTCCTTCTAAGCAATCATACAATTTCAAACTCCCATCATTAAAGCATACGGTACACAGAGTTTATAAAGGATTTTTTCATGGTTTTCGTGTTGAACATAATGTTCATTCCAGGAGAATGATTAAAAATCGACATATATGTCACACGACCGAAATAAATGTGATATTCCACAGAGAAGCAATAACATTTTCTTTTTATATCAATTTTAAAGAAAAGATTTGCAAAAAGTCGACTGAAGTTTCCAATAAGTCCGTGTTAATGACAAGTGCAGAACCATAGTATAATGTATGACGTCATATCATTGTAATGGTTATGCTTGACAACAAAGTAACAATAGAGGTTTACCAAAAACCAAACTTGTATGTAATTTCAGTCATGGAAGTCAAGTGTGCTTTCTCCTGATTTGTCAGCAATAAATGTGTTAGTTTCAAGCGAGTGAATTTTAAGTGTGGAAATGCTGATTTACCGTGAATAGATGATGTTGCTATGGGAACAAATAGTGCAAATGTTATCAAATATCAGCCGTAATTTCTTTGTTCAAGCTTCGTAAATAATTCAACAGTTTGGAAACAATACCTCGGATCATTTGGTAGTGTTAGAGTATATTTTATCAAACAGCCTGTCCACAGAAACAGTAAATTTTGAAGTGATGTGATGACTGTTTGTGTTTCTGGGGGACTGTGATATGTTCCGTAAGCATCCTTGTGATAGCAAGGAACTTATACAGACTTCAGAGTGCTACCACCTTGAATTATAAAGCACAAGAACCCCGACAGGACATGTCACTTGGTAACATACTGAAGTTATTAAACTACCACGCTACCGAACGGTTAGCTGGGAGTATTGAGTGCAATTATCAATGCTTACCGGGAAACTATTCTCTAAGTCAAAAGTGATGAGTTGAGAGGAGAGGGAAAGACATTTAGGATGAGAGATTATAAAATTCACAAAGATCATAAGGTCAATCTTGAATGCGCTCTACGTACAGCAAAGAAATGAATATATAAAAATTAACTGTTGCCCGAGGACATTTTCTCTCTCGAGAATGATACGTTTGGCGTCACATAACGATAAAAACGAATATATATTCACTTCACCAGAAAAAAAAAACTAGCACCAGTATATTAACAAATTTTCTGTAATCGATACCTGGAAAATTTCTTGTCTGTACATTGACTTTTCTGCTATAAAATTCGAAACATTTCGACCGGAATAGGACTTATACATCTTATCTAAATGACGCACTCCATTGTAAATGATATTAGCGGAGAGTGAAAGTTGATGCCAAACATTTCTGCTCGGCAGGATTCAGTGTTTTTTGCATAGACAAATGCTCATTAAGGCGATGGAGTCTCATATAACAGTTCAAACAAGTTCAGATTCAATATGCATTTGCTTTATATAGGTTTTACGTAGACTCAGCATTTTTTTATACCACAGTGATCATTATTCAAGGAAGGTATATTTGTAGACAAGTCGTAAGTGGTTGAGTAGATAAAACGACAGAACAGGTGTAGAAGAAATTCACTTCCTTCATCTAATCAAGATTTAGAAACAAAGTGGAGGTCTGATGATTTTGAATAGCTTCCCTGAAATTTGGTCTGGATGCATAGACAGTTCTTGATAATGATGTAATTGAATGTTGATACAGTAAGGCTTCAATTGGATGCGTGTAACTGTAAAGATTAATTTTCCAAACATATCAATTTCAGAAAGCGAGGTTTCTAAGTTCCAGCGGAGTAACTTCTATAATATGAACAGTACAGTACAATAGAACATTTTGGAAACAGAGGAGCGATAACATAACTTAATTTTTTTTGTTTATTCGGGTATCAAAATAAATTATCAAAAATAGCTGAAAACGCAACACAGATATTTACAGGGTACATGTAGGTTGGTCTATGAGAGACGTCAGTAGTCAGGAATTTGGTACTAGGGTACATTTAATGATGGCGACCGAATATTGACATGACTAGTAAGTGTCAACTCTAAAATCCCACTTTTTATTTTCCGAATTTTTTAAATGTTTCGCTTTGATATTTTTGTATATCACCACCAAAGATTTAGTTAACCTAAAAACAGATCTCTATCGTGACAGAATATAAAGAAGTCAGTTCCCTTTGTGTCTCTCTGTGTCGCTCTTTGTGTCTTGCTCTCTGTGTGTGTGCGTTTCTTTCTCCTTCAAATTTCAATTTTAGAGTTGCAGTGGTCAATATTAAACGCTTTTACAATTTGTAAAAAGGGGTCATGTGCTGTTGGATAGCAGTATAAAATACATTTTGGGGAACAGTGTGTATGCATTATATGTTTCCTTTGATGTTTACTTCAGTTTATCTTTGACGCCAGGTTTCATGAAACAGAATCGTATTTACACCACGATGATGAGAAAGGTTCGTGTTACCAGAAACATAACCAAATCTGATATATCAAGAGTGGAGAATACGGAAACAAAGTAGAAAATAGTTAACACTGAAGGTAGTCAAAAAGTCAAACGTAAGGCGTTTAGAAGTGAAAAAGTCGGCTAGAAGTTGACAGTTAAGATTGAACAAAAAGCACAACGAAGAATGAATAAAATTGTATGTGAAGGTGTGCTATTCAACAAAGATATTCAATTTTTAATACTGGCTACAAAGACCATTAAATACATGTGTGTAGTGATCTTTCTTAAAAAATATTCTTTTTCTCTATGCGATATTTGAGAACGTGACATTACTTATATGGATTGACCAAGGTTTACATGTAAATCTTCATATTTATGGGTAGTCATTGTATTTTACCATAATTTGATTAAATTTGAGCTAGGATCATGGTTGAGTTGAAATGGTAGTATGTAAATCTTGGTCAATTCAATTAAGTAATGTCAGTCTGGCCGTTGAAAGGACGTTAAACACTCTGTATAAACAACACAAACTCCATAAGAAACTTAATGAAGCAAAGCATTTTTTAAAATTTTATTTACATTCAAAGAAATCGCCAAACAATGCTATCGTAGCGGATAAGGTAAGATTGACGTCATTGCCGTCGATAATGTTTGAAGAAGTGGCTGGAATATTTGTACCTAAAGCCCCCATTGTATGATCGTAATGTGGAATCTGATATTTCCTCTTCGTAATGTCTCCCTTGACACTGCCTACCCTTTAGCCTTTAGCTGACCGTTCACCTGCGTGTGGAACGCTTTTGGTTCTGACCTAGACATACCAGATCTGGAGTTGATCAGTTGTCGGTAAAATGTGGCCAGGCGAAGTGCCCTATTGGTTATCGCTATTATGTAACCAGTTGGTGAGCGTCATCGGTATTTAGATGACATTCAAAGAGTAATGTATATATATCTACCGTTATTTCGACTAATAACATCTTTTAACTGTTATGTCGATTTCGTTATATATTGCATTTCAATCAATCGGTCCGTACTTTGTAGTACCTTCCATTTTGTTTTAGATATTGTCTGAAATTTCTAAACATCACTTTCCTTTGTTAACGATCAAACACAATTTTGTCAGAATAAAAGTCGCTCCTTGAACGACAATTATATTAACCTAGTCTTTTGAACTGTGTATTAAAACTAAAAAAGTCCTGCTGAAATGAACTCCTATTTTCGCTTTTACTGTAATGCTAACATGTCTTGTCAAGACATGCCACCGTAATCATTCAACAATTGTCAGACTAGCGTAGTTCCCAAATGAGGTGACGTCGTTTCGACAGATTAGGCATCCATCACAATGCATTTATGATGCATTTCATAGTAGTCGATACTGTCATGAGTCCATTAACCGACAATTCAAGCATACAATATGATAACAGCATTTAATAATTAGTATCAATTTTCAAACGATTGTGTAATTCCATATCACTGTTCCATCCTCGGTTTCACTGAGTCACCTCATTGAGAGTGGAATTAGACGTATTTAGCGGTACTAAACTACATCACCTACTCAAAGAGGAAACGAGTTTTAACCGTCAAAAGCATGTTAAAAGTCAATCACTCAGTCAGTAACCGTAAAACCAATGTTATGCTACGCAACCTTTATAGTTCCTTTACGGAGTAAAATAGGATAGTTGCACCTTATTTCAAGGTATTAAGATGTTAGTCTGTGCACACCTGGGAAAGTCTGGTATACCATAGAAAGTCATAATTAGAGACCGTCCTATCGTACTTTATAATTGGGAATATTTTTCATTGTTTTATAAACATTAAAGTATTTTAAATAAGAGCGTTTGGTACAAGTTAATGTTATGCCAGGACGTACAAAAACACTTTAGGATCGTTTAAGGCCACTTGTGGAGGGTTTCAGAGTATAGAGTAGAGGGAAGTATCCCTAAGTGTAGACATTGAAGAAACCCAAACACTGTAACAGCTGGGATAGTTTACTGTGAAAATTACATATATTCATGTGCGGATGAATCACGCACATGAGATTGACTAGTACCATAATTCATGTCAGCAATGATCCGTTTATCATTACGTGGACATTTGAATAAGTGGATATAGGGGAACCATGAATTCAGAGAAAAGAAAAAAAAACAATATATATAAATATATCGCGAAAATTGTTTTTACTTTCTTTCTCGAACGTTCGACTATTTTTTCTTACTGTAACCCTAAATATCTATCGTCCATCCTATTCGCTCAAATATACACATTTTACATTATTATAACGAAATAATAAGTAACGTAAAATTGATTTTTGATTGTGTTGACGTCAAAGCAGGATTTAAACGTTGATATTATCACGTTTGATGAACTCTTACATAGGAAAATAATGTATAAGATATCATATGATTGTTTTCTTTACTTTATGAAAGACACATAATTTGATTCCTTAAAGGTATCTATTTCTCATGGCTAAATACTTTCTGATTATCATTTAATGATACAAACACCACTATTAAGAGTACTAATTTTGCTTTGCTGTTGATATAATTTGATAAACGATGCAAATAAGCTCTTTTTAAGATAAAGGTTCACTTTTGTAACTCGACAACAGGGTAATTATCACACACGTAATTCATACTAACAAGATTTTATGCTTGTTGGTCGTTACAATAACTTTATGTATTACAGCGATGAGTTATAGTAATCATTGTGCTCTTTATGAACCGCGATTCAAAGCGATTTTCTCGATAAAATGAAGGCGAGTAAACAGTTAGACTGATTCCTTTGTTTGCTATGTATTAAATATTTGCTCTCACACTCAGTTTTCAGAGATAATCAATTTCTACATTTCCTCAAGCAATACCAATGCAATGGCGTTATTAACGAGGAGCAGTAGTGAATATGACATATGAAAGGACATTTACGTAACAAGTCCGTAATATGTACGGACATGCGCATTAATGTAATCTCACGAATAGGTTCATGTTATTGCAAAAGTTCCTTCTAATAATTGCAAACAAATATGCACAGGTTTCCTTTAATTGAACAGATACGAGATATAGGCAAATGATTGAAGAATTAAAAACACTCTTAACTTTGGCTTGAGGCCTTTTCTTGCCTTTTCGAACATTGTATAGTTAAAGAACAAATTAAAGTTTTGCCCCATTGATGAGGGGTTATATTTGATGGGTGACTGCTTCCGTTTTACCCAAACCATTGAAGCACATTGTATTTGGTGGCAGCAGTGAGATAGCAGATTAAATCCACAGATTCGAGACGAAACACATCTGCGAAGAGGAAAATGTGACATTTCATGAATATGAGCATTTCAGCTGCTTAATTCCTTTATTTACCAATGCGAATAGTTTGATTTTGACTATTGATTTTGAGTGTCAGCGGGAATGTAGAAGGCTTTGGGTTACTGGCAGTTCTTTTTTTGTTGTTTTATATTATATAATATCTGTTGATGGTGCTGTAATGCTATCTTAACGCGTCCAGGATCAAACTTTGCGTTGTGATGGGTCCAGGAAAACATCTCAATCGTGACATAACACCTAATATAGAGTTTACTTCTATGTTTATACTCTCGGAACCTACTATGGTAGCAGGATTGTTTCTCAATTTTTCAATTGATATAGACCTCTCTTGAACCTAAAATATGTTGTTTTTTTTAAAACAAAATTAGTTTGCTTATTTAAATTGGGAGAAACTTATGATATGTTCCTCCACTTTGAACAATTATACGTTTAGCCCTAAAACGTCCAGAATAGAATAAGCAGTGGTATTATCACAATGCCTTGTTTGGGTAGAAACAATTCGAAGGAATCATACTTTGAATTCGCTCTTAGATGCCATTGTAATGTGGGGATGATTTTACACGGCTGTTTCATCTACAGACATAAAGAGTTCAATTGAAGATTTTTTAAAACTGTTGTGATTGACTAGAATGCATGGTTTGTTTTAAAGATTTTTTTATTTTGATTTTATCAAAGTGACAATGAATGCTTGTAATACTGCAAGATATATCGGCACTTTAGAATGTATATTATATTATCTTGTCTATGTCTATTCGAGGTAAATACGTATACAATTAAATTGTCTGCTTGTGTAGATAGGGCTAATGCTATTCTTGATAATATTACTCTCTACCCAAAGGAATGTAAACAATCAGGGTTTCAGCGGTTGCTGTATACAGGCGTTTTTGTCAATACCTTTCCAGAACCTGGTCACATATTCTGTATACTTTGGTCTGTTGATACCGGCTGTGATTTTTTTTACAATCTTCAAGGTAATCTTTGAAACAATTCATACACAAAAAATGAATGACAATGAATTACGTAGGCAACGATAGAATGTTTTGAAGAATTATTTACAAAGAGGTGCTCCTAATATACAATATTGCTTTATGCTTTATATAACCTGGATATACAATTATATATAATAGAACATTCATTTATATTAAGTGAGTATACATGTATACGACATAGGTACAGTTTTTTTAAGAGTCTAAAATACAAACGTGAACGGATGAGTTCTGGAGTTCTTCCTTAATTTGTCTAAGAATTGCGACTTCTTCTGCAAATAGTAAGCTAAACTAATCCACAGAGTGATTGCTACCATTAGTCAAAGTACAGGAGTTCGGAACACATACATAAAACAAGGAGATTTTTTTGATCGCAGCAATTATAATTGCTATCAGCTGATGACAAGTTGTTGCCCTGCACACGCCGAGATGTTCTATCCAATGTCTTGTATTTATACATAAATATGTTTTACTGTGACCTGTATCAAACAGGTTATCGATTCAAGTAAGTGTGTTCCTTATTACGAGCACGGACATCAATACGTGCTACAGTGATCTGCACATTCTGCAGGATGTTAAATTAATATACCGATCAGATATATCACACAGTAATGCATTTCCATAGTCTAAACAGGAAGTGGAAAATGAAACAAGTAAATACACCCAAGTCTTGCATGCATCTGTGGTGATAGACTGTCGGATACATTTAATGTTCCTGATCTTGTATTAACAGGATTTTGCAATTACATTTATCTGTTTCTCTACTTTCAGTGAACTAAAAATAAATCTAGCAAAGAGAGACCAAATGGTTTGTGAACCGACCGTTAGTAATAAAACTGTTTTTGATTGGGAAGAGACTATAAGTAT
This sequence comes from Ylistrum balloti, assembly GCF_031769215.1. Taxonomy (NCBI): domain Eukaryota; kingdom Metazoa; phylum Mollusca; class Bivalvia; order Pectinida; family Pectinidae; genus Ylistrum; species Ylistrum balloti. Next base: position 280,693 of record NW_026782268.1, on the reverse strand, counting down.
TACGGAGCTCCCTAAAGAATATAATTCCTCGAGTTTTATTTCTAACTTTCTAACATTTACAGTTTCTTTTCAACAAGTTCATTTTCCATACCCAAACTAGAGCTCAAACACAAAAAACAATAACTTTCATTTTACCAATGGGTAAAATAGTGAGGACTTTAGGGTTTTCGAATTTAGACTTCTATGCAAAATATTCATCGACCATTGCTAACATCAAGATGACTTATAATATGTTTTATTTATGGATACGGCCACTGAAGGTTTTTATCTTGCAACTGGCACTGCCGTTGTTCGAATACACCTGCCACGTGTCAAGTAAACAATGGCTCGCCACTTTTGCCTTTCTTCACCCTTGCCAAAATACAACAAGCCATGTATTTTCTATGCGTTAGATTCGTAATTTGCTAACGCCATATTTCAATTTTATAATGTGGTTTTGATTTGGTATGATTTTGCTAAATGTCTTTTCAACGGCTATGACCATTCGCGGACGGCGTCCCCCAAGCGCCAGGCATGCGATGTGAATGTATATGCTGTGTCCTACGTAAGTGGAAGGCTGCGATATGTTCGAGTGAGCATCCTTGTGGTAGTGAGGAACAGAAGACGACATTATAGTGCTATCACGATGAAGAATGCTGCCTAAGCGCCTTAAAATTGTACACAACAACTAACGACTGACGGAGTATTCGTTTCCTAGCGCAATACAAAACGTCATGCAATGAGTAATAAGCTGCAACCATTGTTATATTGAACAGAACCCCAACCTTCTTTGCAACGACGAACGCTCACTTATGCTTAACAGAAACTGTTGAAAGATAGACAATAGGAAGAAAATAGTGACCTATTACGATCATGCTATGGTAGCAGCAGGCAAAATCAGCTCTCCTGCACGAGATGTCACTAGTTTGGGTTCTGTTCAGAAGAAGCTAAGGTATTTCAGCGTGATGGTAACATCTCGGATTTTGTAGACCCAGTCTGGCCGCTGTTACTTATTAACTTCACCTCACACATGCTATTAGACGCTCCTAAACGATAAATAAACATGATCTTATTGTTAGTTTAGAATTCTAGAGCTTGCTTTGTTTCCGCTGATAATTCAAACATTTTGAAGACGGTGGTGTTGTACAGAGTAAAGAGTCGATCTGTAATCTGTCTCTAAGCAGCATAATTCAGAATATCCAATAAACAGTATCATGATATATATGTATATATGATATGATGAAATGTATCGTGGCAGTAATGAAATAATACCAACATGATTTCAATTATTTGAAGAATAAACACCACCTTTCCTGCTAAATGCTCTATTTCAGACCTAAAAGGCTAAAAAAACTGTAACAAGGTAGGGTTATTTGATGATTCTTCTGGTAATGCGCAAAGGGGACGATAATGTCAGGTTGGTATAAACCAGGTTTGTTCTTATATCTCATGTAATGTTTAATGCTGTTCTATTAAGTGTCTGGTTTTTTTGACAACAGCTATATACCTGTTCGCATTGGATACTTGGAAGATTTAGTAGGTGTCTGTGTAGACTGACTTTCCTTTTCTCGATCATGCTGTCTTTTTGGCAAATTACCACTTAATTCCTTAGACGTCTGTTCCTTTGTAAGATATGAACCATTTTTCGTAAGTGATACCTTAAAACTACACCCGAGTGAACGAGAAGCTTTTCAACAAGCTCAGGAATTAACAAATATTTTGACAGTTAATAGTAAATAAAAAGGTTTTATCATGCATTTGAGACAAGCGTTTAGAAAGTCAAAATGCTACTTCCTGCAACATTTTGTAGGAGTTAAATGTGTTCTGCTATCTACGTACCGCAGTACACAATCATAACTAAGATTTAGACTTATGGTATATTTAAAGCTTTAAAAAAATACAAAGCTTATTTGACTTATCTGGGTTTGTTACAAATTTAACAGTTAACTTAACCAACCAATCATTTTTACGACACAATTCCCGAGGAGGTAAGGAAACGTATTTAGAGTTAATAGACAATGAAACTTAATTTTAAAATTCATGAAGGAATACGTTACTATGATATATATTGACAGAAAGGAATATTTTGCTATACGATCAGGAAGCATAAAACAAGAACATACCAACACAACATAGTTCGATGCCACAAGGACATGGTATGACTTGAGTAATTGTTATAAAAATGGACCAATGAACTAGATAAAACATGTCTGTACCACGATTATACAGATTATGGCCTGGGTAGTGTTTTTGCTTGAGCATTCAATTAGGTCTACGTCTAATAATTAGATGGATATTGACACAATATTATATGCTGTGTATTATGTAGTTGTTTAATTTCGTGGGGTTAATATTATCGAGTCGTCGCTGTTCGGTCTATTTTGCCTTAATTGATTTTTATTTTGCGCTTGTCTACGTCGGTATACATATATACAGGTAAATTCAGATTTCCTTACATTTTGATTTATGTTTAATATTGGCTTCACAGTTAATGTAACGCCTTCTTTGATAAACGCGTATATGTTGAAATTAAGTCCCCCTGGATAGTATCAAAGCTACTTCGCATTGGGGGCATTTATCTCGTAAAATATCTTTTAGCATAGGACGAGAATATACAACATTGGGAAGGATGCCTAATGTTGCCAATAAGTTGTCAGTTTTGACAGCTTGTTGCCAAGTCCACAAGAAATTAGTGCACAGCTGACATTATCTACGATAAAACCGTTTTAACTATCGATAAATATGTTGACCATATTTATGCTTCACAGTGCAACCTTTTGTATGCGTTAACACTAATCATCCCACTCTCGTACATATTAAGTATAAACCGCCTATAGCCATTGTTTAAAATAGTAATATTTCAATAAAGTTTCCATGAGTTGAGGTGTCGTGTTCGCGACCTGTCACTGTGGTGATGTGCGTCTATTGATTGTTCTTCATGGTGCCAGTCAGGGCTGTTTTCTCATTTGAACGTTTCTGACAGCTTCGCATTGTTATAAGCATTGTGTGTTTTGCTATCAGAGCAATCACACGAACACATCAGCTGTCTATGAGAAAACCATTTCATAGATCAAAATGATAAATAATTATCTTTGAATTCAAGAATCATTGAACATTGCCATCGTTCTTTAAAACATTATCTTTTTAATATTTGTCAGATGTGTCAGGATTGAGAATCATCACGATATTTATTCACATGTGGGCAATTCTAGTGAAAATCTTGATGCCATCAGGCTTAATCTCTGCTTTGTGTATTAAACGACTAAATTTTTCATGATTTGCAAATTCATCGAATCAATTGGTTGGGCAGATATTTACTCAACTTCGGATTGATTTTGACGTAATATGTTACGACATACGTAGGCACGTTCGGCGGAAGGTTTTTTTTCCTCTTGACCTGAAATAGCCCCTTTCAGTAAACAACTTAATTCTGTGACATGTTGATTATTTCTCTATCAATCTTTTTGACGTGCTTCTTAAATACTTCTTTTCATATCGAAATATAAATCATTAACCATTTTTATAGATTGGTCTTGCACACATTTCATGTTTGAAGAAGATTAATTACCGTTGGTAGTATATGGAAAAATAAGGTACTGTCACTTTTTATCATGTGCTTTCATTCTTATTTATGAGAGATTACCTATTATCACTGTAAGTGACGAAATGACATCACACATTCACAAATAGCATTTTTTGATGTAAAAATAGGGACCATGGATATAGAAGGAACATGACTTTGACGTTTGACAGAGAAATGTCAGATTGCTACCATATTTGCATGATAAATCAACCATGTCCATCTGACTCGTTCGATTAAAATGGAAACATATGTAAATTTCAATACGTATATCCTAATATGTCAAATGGGAATAATGTTATAGATCTGTCAAGGTAATTTTTATCATATGTTAAATGTTGAATTGTCATCACAAAGAAAAACAAAGGAGTGGGGAGGGGCGATTTAGTTTCACTTGTACTTTTCAATTCTAATGAATTTCTGTTCTTTCCTGTGCTATTAATGTACCAAAATATGTACCAAACTTTTCAAACGTAGAAAACTGTTAAACAGAAGCGAAAGGTTGCTCAACAATGTAAGAAATCATACATGGCTACATTGTCAGGCACTTGTGCATACTATATGTCTCCCAGCAGAATCACAATTTTGTCATTAATTCTTTAAAAGTTCATGTACTAAATGTCAAACAGTTGCCTGACCGATCTCTTGTGGGTTCTTATCTCCAGTCGTATTTCAGCTTTATCAAATACGTTGAGGTAAGTAAAAAAAGATACCGATAATTCAACCAACATTTCAACTTACACGGGAGACTTCAATCTCCCTGACAAGTGTGAACTAAAGCATAAGGAAATTAAATACCCCACTCTTTAACCTATCTAGAACTTTATACACTACTCTGCGGACATAACGTTCTTGTAGGAAACCGCCTACTAAAATAGGATTTGAGCAGTTAAAGATTCTGTTCTCAAAGAAGAAAAGTTAAGTCGTTAAATTTATTTCCTATAGTTCTGATTTGTATCTTTTTGCGGCAGCTTTACACTGCTGATGAGACTGACTGTACAACTATTATTCTATTTATTGATATAGCAGTATTCTACTGTGTTTCAGTTTCATGCGAAACTTGCAGTTTTGGTTCTATCTTTGTTAGACAGTTTCCAAATGTTATTTTTTATTTGGAATCTTTATGAAGATGATGTCAACAAAAAAACGGGACTACTAACGGATACTTTGTCAATGCCGTAAGATTTTATTGTCATAGCTTTGACGTTTCCTCTTCCGGAACACTTGGTCTTATTCTCCTTGTATTTTTTAATCTCCGTGTGAATCTCTCTGTTCATAGTTTGCCCTAGTGCTATGGAATTTGAGTTTGGATTATGGTTAACTTGACATGTTAGTATTTTATTGTTGGTTTTTGACAAGGTAATATGGGATCAGTTTGTTGTCGTTTTCCTTTATTACTTTTTCTGTGTTAATTGACTGTCATCAATAAGATAATGAACCGACAATAGGCTAACCTGTAGTACGTGTTCCATACCGTGTAAACAAATTTCCAATTCTTCACTTCGAACATTTTTGGTGCTTATGGATTTTATTATCGAGAGACGTGAAATCAAAACTGATTCCAGTATTTTTTTTTATGTAAAAACAATACGAAAAATATAAATTTAACGCTTACCAGTATTAATCACATGATCCGTCTGTTATCCAGGAAAATCGTCAATGTCATATTTTGTTTATTTATCACAAAGGAAATTAACCTTAAAGCGCTTTCATTGACTGTGCCGAAAAGAAAAAGAATGAGATGTCAAATACATCGGAAATTGAAGATTGGACAACAACTTAAAACATGTCAAAGTGCAATTATTTTGAATTATGTTCTATCTTGAATTTGTTTTTATTTTATATGAGATTTTACAAAACTGGTCTCGATGTTTGCTCATCAGGGCTCGTTTGATAAAAATTCACTTATGAAATGAAAAACACTTGTAAGATCCTATATCTACCGGAGTACGATACAATATGCAGATGAATGTACAAACATTAGAATGGAAATTGTTTTCATTTAACAGTCTGAGAATTGATTAACTGACTTTGAGACAAATTATCTTACCGTGCCATATTTATGATTAAAAGTACATTTTTACCGACAAAACAAAACTGTAACTGATACAGTTTTTTTTCAAATTAATTACATTAGACATGACGTAATCCATGTAGTCATTTCTCATAAAACTGACTCTTTCCAAAACCCTTCGGCAGCTAATATATACGACCATTCCAAATCAATAACTTTTCAGAGGCATGTCCAGAGCGATTAAATGTCATAAAAGCAAAAAGATAAACGAGGCAGCGAAAAGTACAGTTCATGTCAGTTCTTTTTGTGGCCGTAATTCTAGGCACGTTGATGAGATCCGTATTTGGTTTGGCAATTTCCGAAACAATAGCATGGTCTCAACGGGAGATGCACAGCGAATCTAAAGTGTTTTCGGGGCATCTTGCACTTAAAGTATGCTCTAATGTTTTTAAACTATTTTAACTAAGATAACAAAACAGTTTAATATACAACAAAGTGTAGTATTCCAGACTATTGCATACGCTGTAGCTCAGTTCTACTGAACAGAATATTTGCATACAGTTGAAATTTTCTAAAGTATCTCTAAGTCATGATATTTGTTCAGTATGAGATTAAAGGGTATGACAAACCGGAATTATTGTCTTTGATGACGTGTTGTCTTGGATAGTAGGATACACAGATGGAAACAGTGATTCCCTTCTTCATCCTTAAAATTCTTGATCCCCATTATAAGTGACAGCTTGCTGAGAGCTATAATATAATGATTAAGAGTCTGGCTTTGCCGTCTACTAATTATTTACCAGTTGAAAGAGTTTTTTCCTTCTGGCTAAATGCCGGCATGTTCAGTGTATGTATAAATAGAATAAACTTGTGTACGAGGCATCAGCATCAAACCACTTTCATGAGAAATTCATTTGTCTGCAAAATAAAAAAAAAATAAAAAAAATTCAACAGAGAATGATATATCTGAAACAGGAAGTAGACATAGATTCGCAAAATCTATTTACAACCCTAATTACGTCTTTAAGATATCTCAGATATGCATAGTCTATTCCGAATGACCAGTTTCACCAATCAAATTATTCGGGGAAGCCGCCCTCTAAAATAGATTGCAATAGTAATTATCATTTACACAATGTTTATTTATAGTTTGAAATTAATTCAGTATATTTATGTAAAACATTTGTTTTGTCATTAGCTTTCACCTTTGATCCACCCTTAGGAATAAGAAAGTTTTATATGGTTCAAGCTGAAGAAGTTTTATTTTATTAGTGATGTGCTTGTACTTCTCTACTTCAACTTGTTAGAGAAGTAGCAGTTTCCACGTGTCTTTATTGTCTGCTACAAAATTAAAAACAAAATTCACTTAACTTTCGCAGTAGGAAAAAACATCACAGATCATGCAAAAGTCATATTCCCTTACGAGATGCGGCATGACATAGCAGGAGTAATATTTTCCAGGCACTATTTTGAATACACAAACCTTCAGAGCATCCATCTGACTTCGCTATGAAGTGTCTCATCCCTCGCAGTTGTACATGCGTAACAATTTTGAAAATATGTTTTCTGACGCAGTGTATTGACAGCAATTTTCATAAATCCAAATTATATTTTCTATACCCTGTTTACGACTCGATTTTTGAGGCGATTCATTGCGAAACCATCCAACTTTACACAGTTTGTGAATTTAAAGACCTAATATATAGTCATTGCTTTCACAGAGTGGCTTGTCACTCTAACTGCGTATAGATACTCCATTAAATACCAGCAATGATTGATGACCGAAAGCCACACATATCAATCGCTAGGCAGCAGCAAGGGAATAGCACGAGGTATGAAATCTTATATATATATATCCAGCAATGTGTTGCTAGATAAGAGCGGTTCTGCAATCGGGAAGGGCTCAAGGTGACATAGTTTGCAGACAAGTAGCTATTTGTTTGATGATGTGTCCAGTTAAATGGGTTTGTTCGTTTTCTTGCACGAGTTTTCTTTACTATTCACAAACAAACCACATATGATGTAACATTATGGTAAAAGGAAGTGACAGGCTTATCAAAGTAACAACCCAACATTAAAATACGCCAAGTCTTGTAATAAAATTGAGTTTTGTTTTTTGCCGATAATAACGACCGTATCAGCAGGTGTTAAGGCTTACTTATCTTCGTAATAGTATATACCTAATGTATTAATCTTCTGAAATCATACTTCAGCAATATCTAGGTCAAATGGTCGTTCATGTTCTCAAAATGTGTCAAAACAAACGATTTATATTTGGTTTGAAATTAAATCACTCAAAAATTGAATTACATGTATGTACGTTTGTGATTGGGTCCCAATCTTACGAAGTCATCAAATACAAACGTCATTTACCTTCCCTCTTGATACGACAGTTTCCATTTCATTCGTTCCGTAAAAAATAAGTAATTTCCGTCATATAACTACACGGTAGCAGAATATGAGCTGGCCTAAACCTCACTAATCCATGATTTTCTGGAAATGTTGCATGATCTTTTACTTTACGACGATCAATACCATGAAAGAAGTCATGAATTTCAAACTGTTTATCTCTCAGCCATGCCGCAGATCCATTGAAGATATTCCTTTATTTGTTGACACTAATTCGTTTTATTGAGTCTAGCGGGTAAGTAGTTAGACGTTGTGATCGAGACCTTTCTACTCCTTCCATGCATACTTGAGATGACATCCGTGTGTGTTTCAGAGAGATTGACTTTTTCTATTAAGGATAGATTTTATAGTATTCTTTAAGCTGCTCTCTACGATAATCACAGGAATGAACGGACGGTTACGAATTGATGTGTTATTCACATGGGTGTCGTATGTAATATATATTTTTTTCTAAAGTTAACGAGAATAATGTGATGACGTCATCACGTCATTATTTAACCTAGTTACATATGTTATCTTTGTTTAGGTGCTGTTCTAATTAGCATATATACTTGCAGATAAGATTAATTCAGAATACCGTTTGGATGTTTGTACCAAGCGCACTTAGTTGTACTCTATTTCTTTGAGAAGAAAGAGAAGCTCACTCCGCCGGAACACCTGGTCTTATTATCTTTGCACGTATTCAAACGTCTCAGTGTAAAGTTTTCTTTTGTTCATATTTTGCTTTAGTTTTGTGGACTTTGAGTTCGATTTATCCTCATGTTGACATATTGGTATATCTTTAGAATTTTTTATAGCTGAATTTAATTGATGCTCGATAGTTTGTCTATTTGCCCTGTTGTTGTATATATTATTCTCATTTTGAGAACATAACATTACTTACTTAAATTGAATCTGATAAACTAAATGCAGCAAATCCACCTGTTTCATATTCAGGTTGATAGGTTACCATTATAGCAATATTGATATAAGACTGAAAGTTTAGTCGCAACATTCAGGAACAGACATTGATCTGAAATTATCAACGATTCTGTCAAAACTGTCATGGCTTGAACGGAACTCTCAAGCTTTTTTATGACATATTTTGGACTTCATAACTCAAGGTAAGATTCCCCTCGGTTGATATATTATTAGACCAATAATTATTTTCGCTATCTCGCTTAGTGCACACACAAGATCAATATAATTTGATAATGTATTATGAAATCAATATAATTGATATGACCCCTGGAATAATTTTAAGATTCATTTATGTATTTCAGGCAAGATCACATCATTTGACACCAGTCTTTCCACAATGAACGACACACTGTTTTCAGTTAAGGCTTTTGACGTTTAGAAGTTGTTGCAATTATTTGCATACGCACAATATATAATTTACACAAGAATATCCATAGATTCCTTCAGAATCTACTGTTCGAAGGAGGTGAATTGTATACTCTTACCATCAAGCTACGTTTAAGTCTCATTCGACCAATCAATTTTTTGTTAAACAAATATATGGTAATGACTTGACTTCAATACGAATATAGAAAAATAGATTTAAGGGAGAACTTGATTGTGTGTTATAAAAACCTTTATACCTGCCACATACACCACACACTGTCCAAGACTTCTCAATAGAAACCGATATATCAATCTGTCACATTCACACTAAGGTGAGGCAGGCTTCTACTCGCAAATCCTTAAATACCTTATCTAAAAGCATAATATTTGTACTTCATCATATTAATATGAGAAAATTATTAGTGATATTCTATGTGTTCAGATTAATCGTGGCGTTCGGAACGGATCGGTTTGGCTACAGAGATTCAACTAAACAATGATCAGTTTGCTGGGTTCCATGTCTAGTGTTAATGTCCCGTAATAACATGATAGATCGTGCTGCTTTAATCCAAGTTTAATTTGGTTGCAGTAACTTAAGTTATATAAAGACGTTGACAATGGATGTGTGCGCCACTGACGGACGCTTTTATAAATTCATCATGTTGAAATTACATGATCTGGACACGGAATCATGACGCCTCCTGCCGGTATTATCATACCGACAATCCTGTTAACCAGTCCTTTTTGCATGTCAATTTAGGTATAAAACAGGCAGGAAGCACAAGTGAGAATTTTAAATGTCTTTATATCCTGACTAGGGGAAAGAAACAATAGCCTTCCTCAAATTTGCGGAAGCTCAACTAAAACATAAAAAAGACGCAAGAAAGCAAACGATCCATAGGGAAAATACAGGAAGAAAGATTCTTAGAGCGTGCTGCAAAGTCGGCTTATCTGCTGGAACTAGATACTTATGAAATCACATTGGCCCATTTCAAAGTCCTGCTTTTTACATGTTTGTTGACGCTAAAATGTCAAATAAACCGGAAAAGGAGTTTGACGATAAACAAAACTGTCAAACCCTCAGGAGATAGGGGACTAACAGCTTTACAAGATTGGCTGCCTGCGAAATCGTCATATTTGTCTTGCCCATCTCATCCTTTCTTGGGGTGGAGACCAACCCTTTTGTTGAGCTGGCGATGAACCCTTCACAGATTAGCACATACAGATCAACAGTACTGATCAGTTTTTTATCAAGCAAACAACACGAGTGCTATGTGAAAGGATAGTATTTGTTGATATGTGTGTATTGCAGTATTAAATATATATGTTTTATCGATACATTTGTTGTGTGCGTCGTATCTATATGTAATCAACATACTCGACCTGCATGTGTTGAAGTGAAGCAAATCGATACATCTATAAATAAATCACCATTGTAAACAATATTTAATTTCATTCCCGTACTGCATTTTATATCGTTTGATTGCATACAGTATACACCATCTCATTATAACTAAACAACCCTTAACTGCTATATGATTCTTTCTCTGTATTACAAACTATATATATTTTTTTAAAGTTCCATCTTTCATTTCGATAACAACTGATCAAACAGGACGAATCTACATATAATATTCTTTTTTTTAATACCCTAAGTGTATTTAGGTCCCTATCATCACTGACGGGTCCTACAATGCAGAATGACGAAACAGCTGATTTTTCATTTAATTCAATATCCGTCTGTACTGTATCTTATTCTAAACTTGCATTGAAAGGCGTTATTCACTTATTTTGCATTCGTGCAATCCTCCGAACAAGCTATTCTTGTCTATCAAAACACTACAGTTTATCGAGTTCAATGTTGAACAGATATAATAAGCTATGCTCCGACAATATACAGTTCAAAGCTATGGTCAAGGAAGTGTAGTGTACAAGTTATTGACCTGCTGTGGCCGTAACAAATAAAAGGCTGAATTGATATGGGGTCATGGCTTAATGTTCGTGAACAATGAGTATTTCATGGCGGAATGCGGCACGAAAATCAGACATAAACTGAGTTAAATGGTACATTACACACAGAAATTATTTCATTCTTATTTTGAGCATTAACAACGTTCTCGAACCAGAAAAGTGCAAATCTAAGTGTTTGTTGTATGGATACTCCTATAGATAATAGCCAGTCACATGATATTCACTGTGTATACCACCAATAGCAATACGCCTGGCAGGATTGAGCAAAGATGTCGAAAATACATGGGAAAAAAAGGTTCGATCACCGCGAAATGAATGTCGTTTTGTCTGTTACAAGCGGACCTGAAAGTACATATCTATGGCTACGTTACTGAAAGAAAAACGATAAATTCAATAGTCTGTCGATAAAGCCTTATCATTGGAAATACACTTGTTTAGATATCAAACAGTATCTACTCTCTTTACTATTTTATTCCTCATTACTCCCAACACAGTAAGAAATTATATGCTTACTTAAGTGGAAAGAATAAAACACAGTCAAGAGTGCTTTATGTGAAAGAATACCAATACATACGATAGAAATTGTATTTCATGCCCAAATTGCTTAGAGCTTAGAATCAACCTGTGGTCAGTGAATGTTTTCAAACGTTAATGAAATTAAGAGCTTTTATCATGTGACAGCTGTATATTTGTTAGGGCAGGTCAAGAAGACATATTTGGAGTGTCATTTTCTTTTGAAATTCTTTTTTCAATTGAAAGTTATTTTTCGTTGGCAACAATTTTAGTTTTTCACTTACCACTATTTATTTCTAACCAAGCGTTCAGACACCTTGACAAGATATTCTGCAAAGTTTGGACAAGACCAATTATGTTCGTGTGTGAGTGCCATTTATAATATACACAAACAATGATAGTACAGATGTCCTATAATTGGGTACGTGTGAACAACGATGGATATACCAACGAAATCAATTCAAAACCAATAGGGTGTTCCTGAGTAAAACTATTTCTTTAATTTGTTATTGGACAATAAAACAAAATAGATACCTCTCTTTATTTGTCTTTCACAAGAAATCGATAAATGAGTTTTATAACAGAAATGCGATAGTTCGGAATGGTCGTATCAATGGATGCAAAATCTGCCCGCTCATCTGCCGGGTCCTAATGATAAGAGGTTGTCGCGTGATGTCAATGCTGTCACTGGCTACAGAAGTTCAGCGATGACTACGAACTGACGAGTGTTTTATGGTCATTATTTCCTTCCGCAAATAACCTCTCTGACAGTTACAAACGTCATCAAGGGCTGATGTTACCGAGAACGTTTTTGTTACATTTTGAATATGCTTACATTTTAGTACATACCTATTCACGAGTAAATGATCTGACATGCAAACGGAAGTCTACCTGTGTTAAGGAGCGATAATTTCAGCTTTTAAGGCGACAGTGTTTGTTGGAGTTGCTCATTAACACAACGGCTTTATTGTTTTCAATACGCTAACTACGACATCTTGAAATGAACAGAGTCTGTTTCTTGAACATAAAGACATACACCACTACATCATGTCTGTATGTGCTGGATCGATGCGTGGGAATTCCAGCAAAATAAAAAAACATCAAAGTAACGCCAAAGTACCACGTTAGTCATAGTTTATTTAGTGTGGCGCTGTACTTAATGACGAGCTCACATAAAATGTTACAGAACCTTCTGTTTCGACGTTTTAGAATTATCCGCTTTTCGTTACAGATTGCGAGAGTTCTCAAATGCCTTTAGTACAAAAAAACGCATTCCAATGTTCTTTTAGATGAACGTAAAAACAATAGATCGGTGAATGATTTTTTGTTGGTAGGATATTTTCATTTCTGTCTCTAATTTGCTCTTAACTGTTTGTTGCTGTTGAATGAACAGAAGCATTAGGTATATCTTATATTCAATAAATTAGAGAAACAATCTCAAAATTCAGATCTTAATCACAAAATAAAAATAACCACCAATGGATAGACGCTGTTCAACTAGGTACAAGAGGGGACCTAAGTATTTAATGTAAGATGGATCCCTATTCTACATCTTGAGATGTAGTAATGCCAATCTATAAATATAGCTTCATTGTCCAAGATGGCTACTACTCGGCCATCTTGTTTCCCCAAATGGACAACACACAACAAGAGATTAAGATTCATAAATTATTTCGAAAGGAATATGATAACAAATTACAGCTGTTAAAAATGTATTTTGTTTGTGATTTAGCTCATAGCCAAAAATGCAAAAATGCTCGGGACCATGGGGAAACTACATAAAAAATGTTTAGAGCGATATCAAAATATTTTTTGTCAAAATCTAAATGGTCACGTGTCGGTCAGTTTGTATTCTTATAACAATGCAACAAAGGAAACATAAGCCCTGGTGTTGAGAATAATCCTTCCAGTAGTTCTCCGGAAATAATGATAGCAAAAACAGAGCTGTCATAATTCAAGATGGATACTGTCAGATGTTGTTTTTGCGATGAGTTTAGAAATAAATTCCTAGCGTTCAATGGGAACATAGATATATTAAAATAGAAAAAAAAACAAAACAAAACAAAAACAAAAAAACCCAAAAATTGTGAAAAACCAATATCAATTATTCTAATCCCATCATTTAATGATGATGGGCTAATAGTTTTGATATCTAACCGTTAATACTTTCAGTTGTTAATTATAAACCTTATTTCATATTACTTTCCATCTGCCTACCTTGAGGAAACTTTATACGAGGTCTAAAGAAGAAGTCTCCTTGTTATGATTGATCGTTCATTAACCACTCTATTTCATCAAAAACATCATCGTGTTAATACCGTTATATCTAAAATTACAAGTAGAAAAAATAAAACCTCCAGCATTCCTTCAAATTGCAGTTTGTCTTTAGAATACCTTGTAATCACTGTCACAACTAGATGGAAGTCTGCCAACAACGATCCTAACTGATATGTAATGAACATGTCAAGTCAGTATATACCAAGAAGTACGTGTGTCTCTAATACGAAGATGCAGAGCCTGAAACTGCATACGAAATAATGAATAACTGCGTTTGAGGCGTTAATTAAGATATATTATGACCGGTAGCCTACCATATAAATGTCTATAACATCGTATTTAAGGAATTGTGTTTCCTCGTAACGATAAGAATTATAAATCATTCTTGGCACGATAGAATATCATTACTACATAAGTAAGAATAGGATACTGCCGCCTGTGTAGCAGACATTCGTTACACTTTATATTAAGATATTCTGAGAGGAAATATATACTTAGCCTCAGTTTTCATTTTATTACGTACCGCTACGTGAAATAGTGTAGTTATAATTTTCATCTCAGATATGACAGATGCTTTCATATTTCAAATATATTTGCCCGGATTCGTCCTTGATCGGTCTCCTTCTAGCAGAGAAAATTAGGGGTATTCTACAGCGGATGTTATGGTAAGCTGCAAGAAATCGGGTCGCGTTGAATCAAGAAGAAAAATGGCGTATTAGATATTCAGTCATAACTACAAGTATGGTGATAGAATTGTCTCTATTGTTCTCATGCTTTTGTCGTAATCGGAGGGTAAATTAAATTTATTGAATTTTTCTCTTCTTCCTGAACATCATTGTTCTTTATGATCCAATTTGCAATACCTCGTTTTTGACATTTGTACTGAATGTCTAACACAGTGTGGGAGGCTATGATTCTGGCACCAAACCGAAGTGTATAAAGTCGGTGCGAAGCATTCTTGTGTCTAAGTTAATGTTCTATTTGAAGATGTAATCAGGACCAGTAAGCTGTTTTCAGTAGGTGGCCGGTTATGCTGAAAAGATACCTTGTGCAAGTGATGGCGCCTCAACCATAAAAGTCAATTTTCCGTTGATATGTTCGTCAAATGACTAGAAGTTGCAAGGATGTCATTTTGGTGATCGCAATACTGAACTGCAATGTTTGAATAAGGAATATAAGTTGTTTGCAGTGTAAACATATACATAAATACATACGTATATATATGTATATATATATATATATCCCAGCTTCATGATATACGACAGTCGTAAAATAATTGGTCATCTAAACATGAACCATGAAATACATAACAGGAAGGTCGAATAGCGATAAGAGAGAACTGCATTCCCATTTGTCTTTTAATTGTACTCACAGCTGTTATGTCAAGTTTATAACGGCAGTGTAGTGCTCTCGATCACACGTAGTTGAATCCTCAATATTAATCACTATACAAGAATTCGCCTCCAGTGGTATGATAGAGAGCATTTCAGGAAATCGATCGAGAAAGGAAACCTGTAATGTGACAGCACTCCGTCTCTACGTGTCATAGAAAAGTACTGTTTGCGAAATGAAAACGTCGCGGATATCGTGTATATACCAAGCTGTGAATATGGATTTGGATGTCAATGTTTTACCATCATTGATATACGGTATTATTAGGAAGCAGTAGATTGATGAAGAGGTCTAAGATATCTGGTTCCAAAAAGTCATCTTAGTCAAGCAGAGGTTCCTTAGGTCATAAATTTGTGTGGTCCCCAGGAAATACCAGTCTCGTTTAATAACATGCCCGGGGGGTTGGAAAGAGACAATTCTTTACAAATAGATAAATATAAGGTCATTTTCGACCTTCGATTCGCTCATGTAATTGCCAGGAATATTATGTGGAGACGACATGGGGGTAAAATGTCCCGGTAGGGCACCAGCTTTATATAAACTTCGGATGACCTCTATGGTATTATTCCTTTACTGTAATAAATGAGAAGACATTTGCCATCATCTACATTCATCTTGATTCTCTATCATCTACATGTATAAAACGTATATCAAGGAATGCGGAACATCTTGATTTTTTTCCTTGTTTTTTTTTTTTTTTTTTGTATTTATCTTAGACATTTAAATCGTACGTCAAAAAATGTTTAAGTTACATTTTTATCATGTCTTGGAATCATATTTGTGTTCTGGAAAAAATAGCAATTGACATCAAGCATAATGCTAAGTCGATTTAATAATGGTTTTTCCGCACGTGTTACGTCACATTTGTAAATTTGAATCCTTAATATTCCCCCTAAAGCATGGGAAAGTTTCAGTCTCGTGTAATAATTGCCGTTTACGCCGACAAAATCCCCACAGTCCTGAAAAAAAATCCATTTTTACTGAAACAGTTTTGTTTCAGAGAAATGCTACATCCGAACACGTGTAATGGCGCAGACTGTTTTTACAAAAAAGTATGAAGTCAACGTCCCTGTATCTGACAGTGTTGATTTTTTCAATTTTCTTATTGCCGGAAGTGACAACTTTATGCGTTGTTTCACACTATGATTATTTTACAGGGCTAGCGACAGAGAAAATATGGCGCCTTTCCGTCTATTTGTTCTGACCCAGACAATTATTTAAGCTTGACACCAAGATATTATCTTTAAACTGGTATCAATTTTGTATGTCTGAAGGTTTTCGTCAGCAATCTGACCATATACGATTTACATGTTATTTAGCTCTTGTAGATAGCTTGTTGATTGCCTTTTGTAATGCAATCTTAAAACAAAACAGAAATCACATTTCCTATTATTTTTGCTTTTAATTATTTGTCTTAGGGGAATAATTCCGGACCTTTGCACCTTAGTTCCTAATCAGAGATACTCAGGTTTAGAGCTCTGTACTTAACCCTTGAACCAATAACACTCACACATCTCAACAGCTTACATGCCGTTTTTCATTCCTATTCCTTAGTATAATATGTAACATCATTGTATTACTATTTTGTTACAATTAGAGTCTGGACGATTTTTATTGTTGACAAAAATCTCTCACTCTACCCAGTTTATATTTATGGCTTATCATAGTTTTCTTTTGTTGGGGGAAAAGGTGCATAAACAACATTACACACCACTACCAAACACCCCAAAAAAAGGAACTGATGACATTGATTATAATCTACCACTGCTCTATACAACTAACTAACATGGGATTAATGCGTACGCATATGAGAAATTGCCATATTTATAAGTCTTGGCAACAAGAACACACACGCACACACAAAAACGAATCGCGATAGGAATATTTCGTCGTAATCCTACTTGTAACCAGATGTATTTAGTTTTAGGTGGTGAGTTATAAGCAAGAAAGTGAATAAGTAGTGTAACGACTGATTTGAAAGAAGTCGGCATATTGCGACCATTTGTTTGGCGCCTTTAGCTATAGTATTCAATGTGGCAGTTCTGTAAACTCAATGTGGTAGCTCTGTAAACTCAATGTGATAGCTCTGTAAACTCAATGTGGTAGCTCTGTATGTTCAATGTGGTAGCTCTGTATGTTCAATGTGGCAGTTCTGTAATTTCAATGCGGCAGTTCTGTAAATTCAATGTGGTAGCTCTGTAAATTCAATGTGGTAGCTCTGTAAAATCAATGTGGTAGCTATGTAAACTCAATGTGGTAGCTCTGTAAACTCAATGTGATAGCTCTGTAAACTCAATGTGGTAGCTCTGTAAACTCAATGTGATAGCTCTGTAAATTCAATGTGGTAGCTCTGTAAACTCAATATGGCAGTTCTGTAAATTCAATGTGGAAGCTCTGTATGTTCAATGTGGCAGTTCTGTATGTTCAATATGGCAGTTCTGTAAATTCAATGTGGTAGCTCTGTATGTTCAATATGTTAGCTCTGTAAACTCAATGTGGCAGTTCTGTAAATTCAATGCGGCAGTTCTGTAAACTCAATATGGCAGTTCTGTATGTTCAATGTGGCAGTTCTGTAAACTCAATGTGGCAGTTCTGTAAATTCAATGTGGTAGCTCTGTATGTTCAATATGGTAGCTCTGTAAACTCAATGTGGCAGTTCTGTAAATTCAATGTGGCAGTTCTGTAAACTCAATGTGGCAGTTCTGTATGTTCAATGTGGCAGTTCTGTAAACTCAATGTGGCAGTTCTGTAAATTCAATGTGGTAGCTCTGTATGTTCAATGTGGTAGCTCTGTATGTTCAATGTGGCAGTTCTGTATGTTCAATGTGGCAGTTCTGTAAACTCAATGTGGCAGTTCTGTAAATTCAATGTGGTAGCTCTGTATGTTCAATGAGGCAGTTCTGTAAATTCAATGTGGTAGCTCTGTAAATTCAATGTGGTCAATTCAGTTCCGTCCTATCAAAAGGAAGCTCACATGAACACATTGCAAGCTCCTGAAACCAGGTTCACTCGCATCGCTCACAAGGTCTGGCCATTTTAAAATTATAATAGATCTTGTCATCCAAAAAAATAGTGCGGACCATCCTTGAATAAATATGGTTCTTTGCCAGTATTACACAAATTTCAGCAATATTTTAAAACAAATCCCGCAGTGGTTAGTTTGGAAAATAAGTTCAGCCCGATAACAGAGGGCTGTTTGGTTAAATGCTACAAGGCCATTTAAAGGGACTTAATAATTAAATTTCAATATTTTTCCCATGCTTTTGATTTCGGGCAAGCATTGTAATACTTTAAATTAGACTCTTCACAAAATTATAACTTTCTCTGAGAGAATTGATCAAGATTATCAGCTTCAAACTAAGGGAAGTCGACACTCACTGATGTGTGTGCCACCCATCGTTGTTTTGATCAGAGATAGTCGAGTTCATCACGTGACCTTTCGGATCCTCGATTTAACCCGCGGTTGTGATATGATCTCTAACTATGTATCATTATGTAATTAGCCAAAATTTAATTTGCCAGTCATGTTTCAATTCTTCCTTTGTAAAATGACATCTTGTTTCACGCTGTACGCCTGACAGAGCGAAATAAATTAATTTGAATAAATCTGAATCTCAAATTGCATGCGCAAACATATTGTTTACACTCTCCGAACGATGATGATACGAATCAATGTTGGATCGTTTCTATTTTGATTCAATTCATTTTGACGTTGTTAATAAAATGGTTATGCAAATTTGAAAATATCATAATTAACAGAAAGTATAATTTTGTTTTACTTATATTTAAATATTATAATGTTTTATTTCAGTTATGAAATGAATAACTGACCATTTAGTCCCCTCAAAGAAAAACTCTCTATGTACGAACAAACTTAGGTACAAATGTATTTACTTTCGAAGCTACTATAGCAGTAATTGTTTGTTTTTCTTCTTAATTTTGTTTTGTTTCCGCATGATGTTGTCCAGTAATTGTTCAAATGACCGCACGAACGACGCCATTTGTAAAGGTCGGGGCATCACGTTCCGCTTACCGTTAAACCTTTGTGAAGCCCGGAGCGACAATTTATGCCTAATGTCTAAGTATTATAGATAATGGTATTCCTGTTTAGTACTATTCACAATGACGATGAATTGTGTCCAGATTCGTTTATTTTCGTGTTATCAATATATTGTGTTAGTACACAAATAACATCAGATAAACATCTGCAAGTAAAGATCAAATGGAGCACGTACTTCATGTCTCTCTCAGGCACAGGTTTAATTAATCTGTGATAATTCCCCAATTAGCTTGCTACATTAAATTACAATGATACTATCGAAACTACGTCCCCGTAGATACCACGTATAAAATCTACAACATAGGCTATCACCTCTCGGAATTAATTAAGCGCGCCTATGTGTACTTGTTGTTGAAATATAGCACGTGATCGATTTCATTATTGTCGGTAAAATGCCTGAACGACACGCTGATATGCCTCTACGGAATAATTTGCACTTACGCCCGTTCAGTGTTATATAAGAAAAATTAGACTTGCCTGACCAATTAGCTAATGGGACATTTGGTGTTTTACCTGATTCTGTGTAGCATTTCATTAGTTTACTTTGCCGAATGGTCTATGTCGACTATCTAATTTCAATATAAACAGACCATTTCCGGGTTAGTATTGACACAGTCGTGTTCATCAATTCTATTTCCGAATGATGAGTACATAAGTTCACGACTACAACATTCAAAATCACAATATATCTACTTTTTGGTTGTTTGCATTTAAAAATAAATTAAAACATTTTTTCTTAAAGAGTAACCTTATAATATATATTCTTCAAAAAAATGTTCTTTCGAGGAGCGAGCAACATCGCCGATACTAGATATCCTGAAAATAAAATCTTTAGAATAGTTCGTTTTATGTCACCCACGAAAAATGCGAGGAAATTTTAACCATATAAAGCGAATGTTCTACGCATTACTCGGTAATCAATGAAACGTTGATTACCTCAAGGGCAACACATTGTAAAATGGTTTAAATAATCACAACTTGTGAACGGAGTTGGCAACCGATCACAACGTTGATTGTCGAGTAAATTGCGTGAGCATACACGCACATGATTTAGTTGGAACTGCACCTTAGTTAGTGAAATCAGCTACGAAATATACATCCATTTTGTAGCGATACGTGTGTTGTATTTGTAAAATAAAACTTGAGTTTTTGGTTGTGAATTTCTGTAACGGTTCCTTAAGAATTTCATCTTCAAAAAAAAAAAAAAAAACACACACAAAAAAAAAAAAAAAAAAAAGCAGACCGACAAAATTCACGGCAAATATTTCTCAAATTGTTGCCAAATATGCTGCAATTAATGACAGATTCGCTGTAAATGTTGGGTGTTTTGCATGTCCCACTAAATCTGTCAAATGCGACAATTTCTTAAACAGCCACATAGACGAAACGGATACTTGCATTTTCGATAGCTCATTTGTGTCCTTCGCCTGCCTTTCCAAACTACGAAGAAACGTTAAAATGAATATCATCACCAAGATTAAGCTATTGATAATATTTTAATTTGTTTGTATTAGTTATTTTATGTGTATTTCATAGCAATATTTAACTTAATATGGATACAGGTATAGAATATCTATTTGATTAAATTGAAAATAAACAACGCTCATATGAATCGTTTAGTCGTAAAAAGTGTCAATACTTTCGTTCATGGAGTAAACGTTCCTGTGATACTGTACGCGTTAAGTCATAAAATGTGTTCATATTTCTCCAACTGTCCTGATAATTAAAGAATACACATTCTTTCCTCACACTAAATACTAAATAAAACAACAGTAATGGAGACTATGTTTCAGGTCATTATCGCTGACATTGATACACGTCATTCTAAACTGGTTCTAATACACTAATAGCGTTAATACAATATATGATATTTTCATATTCATTTTAATGACAATGTTGTTTTTCCTGACCGAGTCTCTGCTCCTGAAATATTCTCATTATATTACCAATGCCAAATCATTCAACACATAAACAATGCCTTCATTTGGCAATAGCAATAATGAATATTAGTGCCGATAGAGCATGTCACGATTTGATATATTTTTGAATTTATTGTAAACATAGTGTTTTTACATATACATAAATTTATATTAAGAAAGTGTTTCCACCAATATATTATTTTATAGATTTTCTCGTCTAATTTTAAAAAATAGTTACAACTTGCTTTTTTTAGGCTTGATCATATATGTCTACTTATTTTGAAAAAAATTGTTCATTTTACAAGCTAAAATTTGTTATAAACACTCCAGTTTTATACGTGTATATATATACCTTTGTGTATTTATGTAAACAACTATCCCTGTAACAGATTAAACATTGGCCTCCTTATCACGAAAAAGTCAATAAATGGGTTCTTGGCATTCTCCTCCTGTCATCTTCAAATCTAAAGAACTTGAGTTGATATATTATCATTACGCCTCTGAATTCATTTATGATTTCTTTGCAGTTAATAGAATAAAATCCGTTGTTCGTTCTATATTTCAATGGTTTTACGTCCGAAAGTACTTTGATTATCGATGAAAGATGTTTCCTAGCATTGACATTTACCAGGTGTTTTTAAGGTTAACAGATTTTTAACAATTAATTGAAATTGCTGATTGTACAAGTAATATGTTATACTGCTCATATCACGCATGACCGTCTATCATTCCTTTTACTTTTGTTTGCTAATGAATAGGAAATATTGACTGATTCTGGTTTTCAGTCAAAAAACAATCAGATCATGTTTGTATAATTCGCAACGCGAGCTGTAATATTTGTTTCTGTTGCAGGCCTCAACGAGTTGAGATGACGAATGGACAACACAAATCGCAGCCCTTGACATCAATACTAGCCTTCTTGTGTCTTTTTATCGCGGTCCACTGCTCAAAGGAGAACCTCCCATTACACAACACTAAAGTAGGGAATAACATTCAGAAACGAGAGGCGGATACAAGTTCAGATGAAGCCGGTTTAGACTATAGCACTTTTCACGAAGAACCAGTGAAACGTAGTGCAAGTGGTATAAACATAGACGACTTATTGTTAACAGACTCTCCTGACAAAAGAGGACGAGGGGGCAACAGATATGGTTTCTATGGTGCTCTTGGAAAGCGGAATGATCCTGAGGACATGGAAAAACGACGCATGCGCAAAATGTTCTATGGATCGTTAGGAAAACGCATGCCATCATTTTTCGCTGGGTTAGGGAAACGGGATGGAGGTTCTTATGAAGAAGATGCCCTGGAGGATGAACTTGATAAACGAGGAAGGGCCAACAAGTACTTCTTTGGAAGTTTGGGCAAGAGAGATCTCGAAGAAGAGGACGAAGACGAAGATGATGTAGAGAAGCGACGGATGCATTTTTTCGGGTCATTAGGCAAGCGGGGACGCAACAAGGGTTTTCGATTTTATGGCAATCTAGGAAAACGAGATGGAACGTCCATAGAGGACATGACGGACTTTGACGGAAGTGACGACATGGAAAAACGAAGATTTAAACAATTCTTTGGAACATTAGGAAAACGCGAGGACGATTTGGACCTAGAAAAAAGACGAAGATTTGCTTTTGCTTCATTGGGGAAGAGGCTCAACGACGATAATGAAGAAAATGACGACATGGAAAAACGCCGAATGAAAATGCGTCCAGCATTTTATGGATCTCTTGGAAAACGCCGTCAAATGTTCTTTGGAACACTTGGAAAACGATCGGTATCCTCCCCAGATGATGAACTGTTCGACGACCAGACTGAAGATGTTCATTCTCGCAGGAAAAGATCTCTTTCATCACTGAATCTGTCCAGATCTCTGAGGAACAGATCATCCTATGGCCGCGCCAGACGGTACAATAGGATAGCTCTAGGACGACGTCTCATCCGGAGGACACAAAACTTTCGGTTCTTTCCCCAACTTGGCAAGCGGTCGTTCGAAACATGTAAGTACATATTTAAGACTCCTTTTTTTGTTGATATGTCTTCGTTTCAAATAGATATGTGTGCTTGTTTGTTCCAAATTGTATTCAAATGATCTGTTCGTAGATTTTACTGCACAAACAAATAAGATTTAGTAATCATTTTGTTCATTTGACCCCATACACATTGGATTTATTCGGCGGCTGTTATTCGCCTTGTTGCACGAAACGCGTTACGCTACAACGATAAAAACAGCTTATGCCAAGCAAGGGCAGAAGCCACTGACCGGTTTCGGTTTCAGATCCCGGCAGATTGGATGACACTAACATACATACTAACGTAATTACTATATGATATAAATGATCTTATGACCCAATAGGGATATCCATCTCTTTCTACTCCGTGTCTCCTTTAACACTCGAACCTCAAGCAGCAGAAAACATGATCGGATGCTTCAGAAACAAGACATTTGATTGAAAGGCTTGAAGAAGCCCTTCAGATTTCCTACCTGTAAGATGACACAGTCCACAATCATACCTGGTCAGGGGAAAATACAACAAAAACCCAACAAAAGTGAAAATCCACATTCCAATTCAATAAATCTAGTGCAAATATGAACTAATAAGAAAATAAGATAAGATGTTCTGGAAAAGCAAACGCCATCTGTTTCATCGACGACAGCCGCTATGTAAGTCTTAGAACTAGGGTGATCATAGTTTTCATGGGAAACAACTTCACCAATTGGATATTTAAATTAATTTGCATCGACTATAATTTTCATTTTAATATACTTTTGTTTTCAAATTAAAAAAGACGGGGTTCTGTTTTCCACAATTAGGGTACATGGGAAATCAATTGACATCTGTTCTGAGGACGAAGATTCGGTGCTGACGATTTCATGCAACCGTCAATAGTTTTGGAACGCGCCGATTATTATGCTATGGCAATGTGCTAGGTAGTGTGATTCGACTATACATCGCTTGCCCCTTGTCCTTGAAACATAAGCTTTATGATCACCAGATGATATATTTTTTACTTGAATGCCACTCCGATTTTTACAGTTACTTGCACTTTGCTCTTTTCAACCTTTTCATCTTGTATTCAGATCCTCTCTCTTAGTTTTCAACCAGTTTCTTTAAAATTCTGTATGCTTTACTATGGCATGAACACGCATACAATGTACTTCCCCATGATACTATTGTTTTCACTTCCCCATGATACTATTGTTTTCTTACCTAGTCATATCAAAAGTGGGAAATTTAGCAGTCATACTGTTACTCTAATTCCTTAAGCAATGATTTTGCAATACAATACTTGCTTTACTAATTAAACAACAGAGTTTCCATAAAACGCTGACCTAATAATGACCCGTCATTATTGCGTTTTGTCAATACATAACTTCAGTTATTATGAATGTCATCAGGTGATTTAATATACAACATGGCGTGACCCACTGAATGAAACCCCATACCATTACTTAACAGTTTACAAAAATAACAAACAATTCAAAAAACGCAATGGTGGTTAAAGAAATGTCACAAGTGCCTACTTCCTGCCATTTTATCAAGGGATTGTCACCAGTGTATCTAAATTACCATAACACAGCCTCTAACGACTTCGGCTCATTTCTATGATAGCTGTGCATTACCGACGTATCGAATGCATTTAAAGAGCATTAATGAGCGGCTGCAAACCTAACGAAACAATAGTGCATTATGTATGACTATATTAGTAGACAAAGAAACAAAAGCCACCACAAGCTATTACATCGACACCGACTGGTACGCGTAGGAACCATCTGATCGGCGTGGTTACTATTTATATTTGCCTCACCTAGAAAACATGTCTGTAGTTTTACAAGAAATCTTTTTCTTGGTCTTGATATAAACATGTATTTATGTTTACTCATTTCGCCTAGATTTAAATGCGGTTGACAAAATCTAGATTAGTTCAAAAATTAGTCGTTCAAGTCAGTGTATCCTTTTGATATCAAACAAATATCAACAAAACTGCCGTCTTATGTATATATTCCTTATCAAGTGTGTGATAGCCTGGATTTTAAAAAGTGATCGTAATTAATTTTCCATTTAATAGCAGATTTTATAATGATCTCAAAGTTTTTTCGATTTTTTTTTCGAGTCTTGGAGAGTTTTAACTGGTTTTAAATAGATCTGTGGAAAACAAAAAAATGACGTAGCTATTTTGTTGCACCATTTTCAATTCATGAAGTAACGTCATTGTCCATATTATGTTATCACAATCATTTTCTGCATGACGCATCCAATGCAAAATGCTCCAAGGTATATTCCACAAGTGAAATGGCATTCTTTTTAATGTCAATTTATCATACATGACATGATTAGTATACATTCTTAATCACTCATCAAGAAACATCATTAGGACCAATACAGGGTAAAGAATAAACTGAACCATACATCACATTAACGAAAATGAAAAAAAGATCAAATCAAATCAAATTGTTGGAAGACAGAGAAGACATTGCTTTTCTTGTTCTAATTTGAGATTTACGTGGCGGTTTTCGATGACGAAGCAGAGGACGCTTACCTTTTCGGAACACCTGGTCTTATTCTTGTACTTTTTTGCACGTGGAAATCTTTCTTTTGTTCTTGTCTTGCCAACGTGTCATGGAATTTGTATTTGAATAAAAATCTCTTGATAAGTATGCATTTTCTTGCTGTTGGAATGGTAATAATTTTTTTGTTTTTTTGTTTTTTTTGTTTTTGTTTTTTTTTTGTTTGTTTTTGTTTTGTTTTTGTTTTCTGTATTTTATTATGCTATTGGCTTGACGTATTTTGTCAAACATATTAGTTTGATATCACAGGGAAAATGCCATGCTACAGTGGCATTATTTCGGTCTATGAATGGTCTCGTCATCCGGGGACATAGTTTTCTTACGACATTATCTGCGATTGGCACGTAATGTTAACTGCGTCAGTGAGTCGTAAACCAAAACGAACACTATCGTATAGTGGGTAATAACAACTGAATGATCTTTGTTCTGTCTTATGTAAGTAAAAAGCTAAAGGTTCACAGAAATTTATCAAACATCTTCCGGAATAAACCTCTTTAATACGGAAAAAGACAGGAAATGTAATTCGTTCATTTTTTGACATTTTCGTGCCAAGACAAGACATTGGTCGATATTTCTGTCTGTAATAGATTACGTTGAGTCTATCAATGGTAAGATGCCGTGATGCTGTCACAAATATAGAAATACGATACTAGGCCCACTACACCATACTGCCGATACCCTATAACTGTCCGTAATCCTTCCTTTATCATCGTATTTTATTGTGTGAAGTTTGCAACGCGAAAGCTTTCATGAAATGTTCAGCATTAGACTTCAGCGACCATGGTTGCCCAAGATGCAACACTGCTAAGAAAAGCCTCAATATTTTCAGTAGACGCTACTTCGCCCTTGAACCCATAAAACTAATATTCTACTGGGTACAAATACTTATTTTGACTGCCGTTCTGTTTTAAACATCAAATAACGCTTACAATAAAGTCATACCTCAAATTGTATTATTGTTTTGTTGATTACCTGTTGGCATGGAAACATCAGTTAATGAAAAGATGTCGCAAAAATGGCTCTTTGACTACCACCCGACGTGTTTGAACTTCATTTTAAAGACTTTGAATATTTTGTGAGCACAAATAACACATTGACAATAAAATGCATTTGATTGGACTGCAGTAACTTACACCCTACTTGAAATGCTTCTTTTAAAATTATATAACAAGTTGTATATGGTCTTTCAAAACAATACATATTCAAAAGTTTAGAGTGTTTTAAAACCGTTTGTCTGTTTACAAAGGTATAACTTACTTCAGGCTTTGATATGAAATAAGATAAGTTTATTTCTGGTTCAGGACGTCATAGTCCTCTAAACCAGACTCATTACAATACAGTATGAATATCCCTGTCGGTTCTTACAAGGACGAAACAGATGTATGATGTGGTTTCAATTCATTGTTTTAGCGCTACTGATCGAACTCTAAATTCTCATTGAAAGGTTTTATTCACTTGTGTGTCTTTTGTACAATTATATGGATGCTTTGTCATTTTGCATCTTTTTCGTTTGATTGCTGTTACTAGGTTCTGGACCGTTTTGTCCGCCACGCGATTTATTTTTCCTAATGACGTTTGTGTTTTACGGTCGCCATAGATACCTTATTAAGAAATATTCTGTTTCTTAGCTTGAAATGAAGCTGGACGTGTTTGATTCTCTTTAGATTACCTGTTGGTTCCGTTGTGATATATCTTTGTTCTTATTTGAGAACGTGACATTACTTACCTGGATTGACCAATATTTACATGCGGGTGTCGTTGAAGAAGCGGAAGACGCTTACTATTCCAGAACAACTGGTCTTATACTTTTTTCAGAAGTCTCCATGAAAATATTTCCTTTGTTCATATTTCGTCGTAGTTTTATTGAATTAGAGTTTAGATGATAGTTATGTTGACATTTTTGTATTATTCGAAGGGACGAATGATGTAATACTCATTGCGGTAATAAAGAAATAATTATTATACCTTTTACGGTTCCGGAATACAGAAAATATCCTTAAAGCTAACACGGGCTACATATAAATGTAGTAAAATAATGTGTGTTCTGCTATAGATTATACATTGCATGACAGACATTGAGGCGAGTCTTTGCTCTTCTTTTTATGTGTAAAGAACGTTTGACCCGCCCAGAAAAGGCAAAGACAACATCGTTTCTGCGTGCCTGTCTCTCTCACAAGGAAACATTTACCTTTAGTTGGTCCAATTAAATATAACATGTCTACATCATGATTTTAATCATTTTGTGATTAGATATTAAAATGGTTTACAAAAGTTCTGAATTCGTAAAATGAAGAAAACAATTAAAAAAGAAGAGAAGATGGTAAAGACGGTTTTGCGGCATGACATGAGCAAGGCGATATGTAAAAACAAAACAAAAAAAGACACACACCACCCCCCCCCCCCACCCACCCCTCCAAAAAAAAAAAAAAAAAAAACAAGAAAACACGCAAATGGATAAAAAGGTAGCCCGTGTTACATTGGTTGTTGGTTAAGAAATAAAACATAATTGGTAATTGACTATTTATGTTATTTCATCTATTTTTTTTTCAGACGGAGATCCCGAGTTTAACGAGGAATATTGAAGACCATTCTTCATGTCACTTTACCTGTGATTGGCTGGATTTTTTGCACACGTGATCTCCTGCCAGCCATTAAAATACACCCTGGAGTGTCTGTGTCATCTGATATAACATTGTCTTTTTTTCACAAAAAAGAAAAAAAACAAAACAAAACAAACTGAAACGTCTCACTACGTTGCAAAGACCCAAGAAATAAAATCATCATTATTATCTATTTTCAATTAAATAATGATATTTTTCACTGAATTGTGTCCTATTCTGCAAATAAATAGATCCCATATGTTCCGTAGATGTATAACTTTGTACAGTTTTCAGAACGATGTTTACCTATAGTTTCTTGCAATGTTTGTTCTCAAGTCCATCAATGTATGTTTCTTTCGATTTCCGATGCCGATCTGTGGAGCCTACAATGACATTATGTTTTCTTTTTGTTGAATAAAAGTATTTTTCTACTCAACTTAGGTGCTGGAGTTTGGTTTTGCCGTCAGGCAAAAGAAAACAATATGGTCGCGAATAGATTTGTTTATACATAAAGGACTCTCATTATGTACATATTTGTATTTTAAAAAATCCAAATCGTAAAAGAAACAATATTCAGAAACCGTAAGAAGAGTTAAATATTGTTACAAATTTGACACGCAACTTAAATCTGCTTATTTGCATTTTTGTGAATTAGAGAATAAGAACCACTGTAACGGATCGGAAAAATAAGTGCATTTTCCTATGTACATTAAGTATTCACGAATTCTGTGTTTTATTGCTGAAGTGTCTAAGCAAATATCATTCCTGTTTTGACTCTACTAAGGTGGTGTTTGTGGCTTAGTCGCCAATGTTGATGACACTGTGAGGATTTTGTCGAATAATTACGAGCAACTGACGGGTTTCCTTGTTTGTGGAGGACTAATAATCACATCTAACCCTGACCAAAAAGTACGGAAACATGGCTATCTTGTCCATCATTTGCGTTTATTGTCATCCCATCAGTAATTACATACTCCACTGGAGGGGCGGAGTACAGAACGCGCGCGCAGTAATGGTCTGGTTCAGCCAGACGTTTGATGTAAGCCGATTTTTGCTTGGAGTCTTAAGAGAAGAAAATGACACGACACAGACAATAATGGAGGTCAATATTGTGGATGCTGTATCTCCAGCGAAGAAGCCCCAATTTGGATTAATCCAAATTTCGACAAGTTATCGAATGGGATGATTGCTTCTTTAATGTGTTTGATCAGAGCAAAATTTTTCATCCGTATGATAGAATTAGCAGCCGATAACACATTATTCACTACTTTCTGCAGGTGTAAGCTATACTATGTGACCGACTTTCTCCTACAAAAAATTAAGAAACACTCCAATAATTGATATAAAGATCATTTCTAGGCAAGCATTTTTGATGAAGTTTGTGTCAGAGAAAAGTGTACTTATATCATTGTATCTTGTGTATTTTTTGTTGTCCATGAAAGCTCTTCATTAAAAAAGCAAACTTCGATCCTGGTCCTCTCTTGTTTACTAGCGATGTAAAACATACGAGTCTCGGTGATAAAAGTCTTTAGAGTAAACTGAAATTACTGGATATTGTGCCTGAAAGTGTACCCCGAGCGTGTTCCTATATTTGGCATTGAAATACTTCATATTTATACAATACAAGGTCAAAAAAGTGCGAACGCTGTAGTTGATTCCCAGATATCATGATATATCAGAATGCATACCTCTGACCCAGCGGCGATCGTCCCAACAAACGTCACTGTCAGCCCTATATCAGGAAGCTTCTATCTTGTGTTCGGTTTGCAAGCTTTTATGCTGTTGATACTTACTTATGTAAGTTTAATATACATATAGAATTTACTTTTTACAATTCTAATTATGAAACTATTTCCTTTTGAGTTGACAAAAGATGTACCTGAGGACACCATGTAAATAAAGCTGTTTTATCATAATTCGTGAATCAGACGACAGTTAATATTATTTTATTTTTCATTATCCAATTGGTCTCAAACAAACTGATAACCAATAAAAAAAATCTAGTCACGTGAACGAAAGAGACCCACGCCACCCCTTTCTTTTCAAATGTAGATAAACTACTGACACAGATCCACATGTACAAAAATCTACACTCATAATGAGAGCAACACGTGAACTTTAAAATGCAGTTTTAAAAGAAACAATGTTGTATTTGTGATAGAAGTATTTGCATCAATAGAGATATGGAGAGGGAATATTTTTTTATTTTAATCAATGTAAAACTTATGCATTTTATTCATTGACTTTTTTCTTCAGATTGGTCCCTATACATTTCCTCATTATCATGGCTAAGGACATTGCTGTAAATTAGGCATTCCACATGTTTGGACGGCATAAATATACTGTATATTTACCGTTGTGGTACCACAGTACAGACTTTTAGAATATTTACCGTAGTGGTACCACAGTACAAACCTTTAGAATATTTACCGTAGTGGCAACCCAATACAAACCTTTGGAATATTAACCGTAGTGGTACCACAGTACAAACCTTTAGAATATTTACCGTTGTGGTACCACAGTACAAACTTTTGAATATTTACCGTAGTGGTACTACAGTACAAACCTTTAGAATATTTACCGTAGTGGTACCACAGTACAAAC
This sequence comes from Ylistrum balloti, assembly GCF_031769215.1. Classification (NCBI taxonomy): domain Eukaryota; kingdom Metazoa; phylum Mollusca; class Bivalvia; order Pectinida; family Pectinidae; genus Ylistrum; species Ylistrum balloti. The sequence continues at coordinate 249,485 of NW_026782268.1, read as the reverse complement.
CTTTAGAATATTTACGGTAGTGGTACCACAGTACAAACCTTTGGAATATTTACGGTAGTGGTACCACAGTACAAACCTCTAGAATATTTACGGTAGTGGTACCACAGTACAAACCTTTAGAATATTTACCGTAGTGGTACCACAGTACAAACCTTTGGAATATTTACGGTAGTGGTACCACAGTACAAACCTTAAGAATATTTATGGTAGTGGTACCACAGTACAAACCTTTAGAATATTTACGGTAGTAGTACCACATTATAAACCTTTAGAATATTTACCGTAGTGGTACCACAGTACAAACCTTTGGAATATTTACCGTTGTGGTACCACAGTATAAAACTTTTGAATATTTACCGTAGTGGTACCACATTACAAACCTTTAGAATATTTACCGTAGTGGTATCACAGTACAAACCTTTGGAATATTTACCGTTGTGGTACCACAGTATAAAACTTTGGAATATTTACCGTAGTGGTACCACATTACAAACCTTTAGAATATTTACCGTAGTGGTATCACAGTACAAACCTTTGGAATATTTACCGTTGTGGTACCACAGTATAAAACTTTGGAATATTTACCGTAGTGGTACCACATTACAAACCTTTAGAATATTTACCGTAGTGGTATCACAGTACAAACCTTTGGAATATTTACCGTTGTGGTACCACAGTATAAAACTTTGGAATATTTACCGTAGTGGTACCACATTACAAACCTTTGGAATATTGAAATTCTGGAACGACACAGCAAATTCCTTATCAGAGCTTAGACACTGCACAATGCTACTCGGCTTTGCTACTATAAAATTGTCTGTTTGGTTTTAGTTTAACGCACTGTTATATGATACTTCGTGTATTTGTGGTTTTCCTTGTGACATTGTCATCATTATACAAATTAAAGTAATATTTTATCTAAAAGTTCATTACTTTGAATATTGCACCCAATTTGGGTACAGTTTTGTTCGGAAATTCTCATCTAAACGTATACCTTAATCTAAATATCTTCTGACACGTGCAGTTCTTCCTTAAGTCTAGTAACACATTTTGATTGTATTAATGATAATTATTGTAGATTTATGCATGTTTCCATGACAACAATTGTTTTCCATATGTAAATGTATATTGGGAGAAGGATTTGTGGTAAATTCTGCATCATTTCTTGTTCTATGGTTGACAATAAATATATTTAAATCGATCACTTTCGGAAAATTCTGGCAAATTCCATTTGACTGCTTTCAAGCTTGCCTATTCCTTCCTGGGCGGTTGTTTCTAGTAGTTGGGCTAGTGACGTCACAGCCGATAAGGATCCCATTCAGCGCGAGTTACGCTTATATTGAATTAGCAGTAGAAGGACAGGTGAAAACCGTTCACCCTACACCTCGTAAACAGCGACGGCATAATATATCATACATTTATTTACCTTTAACACGAGTATTTGTCGACCTGAGAAAGATGGTACCCTCTGATCCGTAAGGAATATCACCTTTTTATGGTTAACACATCTTCCTGTTAATCTTAAACATTTAGTACTGTTTTGTTATAAGACACGCCAAGTAAAATGTCCAAGTGGTTACTAAAAGTATGTTTATTTCAGCCCAGGATATCAAATTGCAATGATAACCTGGCGTCACAAAAATTCTCTTTTACTATATTTAATCTTGGTTTCCAATTTGTAATGATAACCTCTCGTACGGGAATTGACCTTTTGTCGTAACCTGTCAGAGACCTCTCGTTCAGTAATGGAAGTCGCCTTATGTCGAAACATTGGTAAGACCTCTCGTGCAGAAATGGTATTCGCATTTTGTCGAAACCTGTGGGAAACCCCTCGTGCAATAATTGAAACCGCCTTTTGTCAAAACCTGTCGGAGATTTCTCGCACAGTAATGGAAATCTTTTGTCGAAACATATGAGAGGTCTCTCGTGCAGAAACGGAAATCGCCGTATGTCGAAACTTATTAATAGTCTCTCGCGAAGCAATGAATATCGCCTTTTGTATAAACCTGTGGGAGACCTCTTGGCTAATCTCAGATTTGGGATTTCGTTTGCTTTGTATAACAATAACTGTTGCTGCCGATTGCCGAAATATTTAGTCAATCGTTTGTGCTATTATACAAGTTTGGTTATGAAGTGTCTGTTAAAGAAGTCCATTTAGTCGAGTGAAATAAATAGATCTGAGAGAACGTTACATAGATTTTCAAGACACATAAGGAGAGTAGAGTGTGGGAAGAACTTGAACTGCATGATTTTATGGGTTACTGACGTATTTTAGTAAACTTATGCACCAAAAAAGTCCTAGACGGGACCATAATTTTGTATATTAGTTCTTAAGAAATAGAAATAAGAAGCCTCCAAAAGTAAAAATATATTACCTTTTCGAACATGCAATGGAACTTAACTTGATACAAGTACACTGTGCAATGACGAGCCGCACTGGAGAGGTACCCATGAAGTTTCATGAGAATCAATTGTGTCGAGTTGTACCGTATATACAGTACTGAGATTGCATAACGCACCAAGACCTTTGTGTGTACATTGTCTATAAATCCCCCGCACACAAACATGATACAGTATCTAGCGAACGACTGTGCGATAGGGTAGCACACTTTGTGCGGTTTTATAGAATTGGTTGATTGATATTTCGGATTGACAATAAAACGAAAAACTCGTGTAGTTCTTACCAAATACAATGTTGCTTCCATTGGGATATTCATATTTAACCAGTGTTTATACAGATCATTTTCATTTTGACAATTATCGAAACACAACCGAATTATACGTTAACTAGTCTCCTTGTGTATAAATTTCACACCTCAAAGAATGGTGAGAGGTGTGCCAAGGGCAACAGAATAACGTATATACGCATATATATTCGATAAATACAAAAGGAATATTGTAAAAAGTAGTAATGTAAAGACGGTCTGTATTGCTCAGGGGCCTCAAGATAACTGAGAATTAAAACAAGGTAAAAGTACGAGGCCTTTCGGGTGAAATTTACCAGGAATCCTCGGAATTATGCATGAACTCTGTTGCCGTTTCACAACATTCCGCCTCGTTACATAATAAAGAAGATGTGCTAATAAAACACTATGCCCCCGAAATTCTGAAGTAGACATTAAAACTGCACTAAGGCATGTGACTTGTAGGTCAAATTAAAAGTAATACTAATTCATAGCAAATTTGTGATCCTCAGGAATGTAGATACATCTGTGTAGGCGTGTTCACAAATTTGAGACGCGTAGATCTGATACATACAAAAACATCCAACGAGTTAAAAAAAAACCCAGCATACATAAACGATTTTCTAAAACTAGGAATGAGTAGAATATATTACACACAATAATGTTTCTGGAATTAGATATAGTTCTTCCCTAGGAATAGATTGTACTTGAAGTGTGGGAGGACGTCTGACTACGACTGTTCGCATGGGAGGACGTTTGACATGCTTGTGAAACTGATTATAGCTGTGATGTGAAGGATTCAGAAAATAATCACGGGGGTGTTTTGCAAGAGGACGAATAGAGGCTAGAGGCTTTCTTATTGTCTATGAGGATCGTAAACATGGATATTTTGTCAATTGTCGTTGTAATCTGTCCCCTTTTTGACACGCATAAATGTGTACAACGACTTTTATAAGTGTCCTCAAGTTTTTCTAATTCAAGAAAAACAGAGCTAGATTTTATAAATGGAAAGATTTAAAACCAAATTCGCAAAAAATATAGAGATATTAAAAGATAAAAACGATAACATCAAAATTATCTGTGTGAATGGGGGACGTAATCATGCCACGCCATTACCTAACAAAATGCAATTCATCAGTCACACCCTGTAAACGATCCGTGTGGCCGATAAGAAACAAGGACTTCCGGAATAAACACAAAGCAAAATATGTATAAAACAATATTACAGGTAGTCTTAAAAGTCAAATACAAAATAAATTGTATACACAAAGTACCGGTCAAAACCATTTTTAAAAACTGTAAAACATAGGACAAGGCACACCACACAAAAGCCAGAACGAGTCATTAGAACATTTCACGCAGAAATTCAGTATGCACTTTCCGTAGGCCTGTTATGTAAGGTTAAGATAGATTCGCTGCTTAAAAAATATATGTAAAAATGTATATCTTTATAAATTGTATATTAGGTGAGCTTTTCAACTAACAAAAGAGATACATGTCCACTCTTGAGACAAAAATGTCCACATTTCTACATCTGCACTATTTAGAAATGTAAATTGTAATAAAATTATAAAAAATTATTTGTAATTACAAAAATTTCAGTCTGATTTTGAAACATGATTGATGAGATTGCCTCATCTAGCCGAACCAAAACAGCAAACACAGAAATTTTAATTTCGACCATTGTAAACACAGCGATTACTGTAAAAGTAACAAAGAGAATCGGAATAAACAAACTCAATTTTCGGATTAAAAAATAACACGTAATCCCACTTCTGACATCAATGTTGTAAAATCAATCGAGTAGTGTCAATGGTTTATCGTATTTATATGACCACTTTGTTAGACAGACCCGGAACGACAGGTAAAGACGTCAGTGTTGTACTGGATCCTCACGACAAATGCGGGTCTAAACACTGGTAATGGGAATGTACGAGGCCTTCCGAGTGGTACATTGTAGCTACACGAAATCCTCGGAACAGTACACGAATTATAACGCCATTTCGCAATAGGAACGTCAATAAAAGTTCCTTTCTGAAGACATAAGAAATTAGAGGACTTAATGCTGAGACAAAGGGAGACGCCATTTAATGTTAACATATATATATATTTTTTTAATAAAATGACTGCCTGTATATTGTGACCAGTACGTCATTTTAAAATTTAAACCTACTGCTATAGAATCGTACAGTTGTACCAAATAACCACACATTATGCGCACCGATGTGTAAAAGCAAGCTTTGCCCTGATTTCCTGTCATGCGCACAGACATGTTGTGCTGCTCTAAAGTTCTATTTCCGTAATGGACGTACCGTATTTGACAAGTTCATATTAATCAGGTTTTACAGAAAAAACATGAAACAAATCACCAGACCAAAAGCGTACAGAAAGATTTATGATAAAATTGGGCTTACAGCAGTACACATACCCTTCTTTGGCCAATGTTATCTGCGTCACAGTGTCCGTGCGAAGATAATTGACTTTTTCCCGATGACCAATTTGTTACTATGTCTAATATATCAGTTTCAAGTCACAATAACAGGTTTCCTTGCCAATCAGATATGCGTACTAGTAATGGTAAAAGCACAATAACCAGGCGTAGAGTGATCAATGTTAAAACCAGATTCTTTAAAGAATCCGTAGGGAGACCGGATATGATGCTGTTGACCATATCGTGTAAAACTAAAGGATTACAGCTGAGGTTATCAAGAGGAGGCTGTTCCGTGCTTAAATGCCACCAGAGGTTCAAATGTACGAGATACTTAAGTCGAGAGTAGTTTAATCTATGCATCTTTTAGCGATAAAACAAATTACACTGCATGGAACCCATGTCCATCCACTTCATATGGAAAGTATAGTCGATAAACATAAAAGGAACAAGATTTAAACATTTCGAAACATGCGAAAAACAATCTGATACACAGGCCGTTTTGAGAGGCATTGTACTGCAGCACATTCACAAAAAGTTACTAAATCACAATATCGGATTGACTCAATTCCGCAAACACTGACAAGAAAGCATACAGCATGAAACGATTGCCAACCAAAAAACGAAAAAAAAAAAAAAAAAAAAACAATATCGCTAAAAAAAACAGTATATTTCCCAAAAATGGCTATTTATTACAGTTTATCGCGGTACGAGTGAATACGCAAAACTGTTCTATGTGATTACAGATTTTACGTTCTGATACAGTAAATTTAAAATGCAAAATATCGCTTACCACAACCATAGATTTAAGGACACAATGTTATAGAAGGTGATGCGACTGTTTGTGATTGTATGTCTCTGAATTTTGTTCTTGTCGAGAGCTTCACCTAAATCAAATCGTTTGTTAAGAAGGTACACATTTATTAAACAATGATGGCTTTATGTTGGTTGATATCTAGCTACCACAGTTTGGCATACCTCTGACACTTAGAATCAATTACATTTAACTTTTATCATGAACTATAATACATAGTTTATGGCTGTTAACTAAGCCCAATGGATTTTCACGGTGCATTCATAGTAAAAGAAAAATGAATTGATGGTGATTATAAGCATTCATTTATAGCAATGTATTCTTAATTGCCTCACAGAACATCCATAGAACATACGAAGGTGTTTTTTCTTATTTGTTTGAAGAATACAATAAATATTTCTTAAACCAGACTATGTAACAAAAATGCACCTTTCAACACAGACGTTAATTATATACAGTAGAGTCGGATAATGAACTGTAAATCATACATGCAGTTTTTCCGTCATTCGTCCTGGATTCTAAGGGCCTAAAACGAAAAACTTTGAAGACGACGAAGGATGATCAGAAGTGATGTACATGTTCTACCAGGAAGGCAAACACCATAGAGAAAGCTGTCCTCTCGCGTTAACACATCTAACATACCTAAACCTCACACAGCTGTTTCACAATATTCTTCTTGTAGGCCTCCAGCACCACTAGTGATGAGGCAGTTATAATTCGGTAAAGACGTCGTTGTGATTTCGGCCATGTTAAAGAACCCATAACTTTCCTCGCCCCGCTTCGACGGCCGTCATACATAGGTCAAAAGAAAAAAAATATATCAAGTTCTTCCTATCATGAATGTGAGACGCGTTACTGTCTTTGGACTGTTGTATTAAGGATTAAGTTCACCTCACTTCTAGATTTTGATACGTTGCATCAATTCTTATTACCTTCAGCCGCCTCCTAGGTTTTACACTTTAGACCCCTGATGTCCGAGAAGGACAGAAGAACGGTATCATTTGTGTGTCCTTTTTGGAGCAAGACATTTATAAATGTTGACAAATAAAATATCAAATTTAGTTCCTCGTTTCCATGTCACTGAATACTTTCTTTTAAAGTTTATGCTAATTAGATAATTACATTTTTCAACTTTCGAAAAAAAAAAGAAACAATGTTGATTTTGAGTGAATATCATCACGCTGTTTTTATATATGAACCTTAGTAATTTTTCAATACGAGAACGCTGCACTAAAACGGACACACGCTATGTTTTTTTTTCATTTCAATCAAGCAAATGATCAGTTTATATGATTGCGCTCTAAAAAATTATGAACAATGTCATGACAAATGCGTGAAACTGCTAGGAAGTCAATGCTGCTTAATCACAGAAAGCAGTGAAGAATTGAGTTTCGGTTTTGAATTTAATTTCTTGTGAAAAAAGGACTGTTCCCCACTCTGAATGATTAAAACTTGTTAATATTGGCTAAATTATCCAATACCGGGAAATTAAGAACACAAAAATGGCCGGACGAAATAAAAAAAAACAATAAAAAAGCAAGATATTGATTTTGAAGAAACATAATATGATATGTAGGATTAGAAGAATTTTCTTATATTAGAAAAGGAGTTTTACGACAAGTTACCTAAGATATGAAAAAAAAAAATTATTATGAAGCACCAGATATAGCATAGGACAAATCTATATTGTGTGTGCAACGTTCAACCCATATTTCTGCATATGATGTAATTTGGAGCCTGAAGAGAAATGGAAAGGGACAGCTATTTTAAGAGGGTTGTGTTCGTTTTTGTTTCTCCAACGGTCATCAAAGCACAAATGAAAGTTAGCTATTCCATTTGTGAAGATGCAGTGCCTTGTCGAACAAAAATGTTTTGGTAACAAAGGAAATGCCTTGAACATTCGAAGACAGGTATGGACTATTAAGGGATTACACAAGGAAAAGTGTCATGGAATGATATAATTCTACAGGTTCTTCATCTGTTGTTTCTACCATCAACTTAAATGTCCCACACCTAGGGAATAACAAACTAGGTATTGATCAAGTGGAAAGTATTAAAGGGAAAGGCAAACCAGTCCTGCGCTGTCTATTACAACTTAAGATCTAATATGCAAGAGCGCTAGAAAGTTTTTTTTTGTATCTAAATCAAATTCCCTCGGCTGTCTTTTGACTATGCCCTCTAAAAATCAATTTCATTGAAAATATTGCGAATGTCTCGAGGGCATCAGAACTTTAAACTAATTGTTTAGAGGGTATTCGATAGTACAAATCTTAAAAGTGACAACACAGCAGCATTACTGGCTGAAACGGGTGTCGGTTATATCCAATTTTTATTAACAAAGTTTCTGCTAGCATAATTATCTAAAGCTGAATTTGCGTTCACATCGGAATCGATAGAAACAAGGACGTTGTTCAAGCTGACAAAGCGACACTCAAGCAGGCTATATTATGACGAATGCTGCAATGTCATATAATTTCGTGTAGCGTCAAAGCAAACAGTTATTTTTCACACTTCCTTCCATTTCACGTTAGCGAATGTTGTTTTAGATATACAGAATTTGGCAGTAACGTTTGATCAAATGACCTTTATCTACGTAAATGTAAGGTTTTGAATTTGCAATATTACTTTGTTTAGCAAGTTTCAAGATAAACGTCCTTTCAACTGTTAAGTAAAAAGGACATCCGCCTTTAGCATGAGAGGTACGTGCTATCGACAGTTATGTTAATTCAAGGACGTCCTCCCTATATTTGGAAGGTACGTCCTTTCAACAAATATGTAACTATGTTAGTTCACGGACAGTCTCCCTAAGTAGGTGAGGTACGTCCTGTCAACATTTATGTTAAATCAAGGACATACGTCCTAAATTATGTTAAGGACTGCCTCCCTAATTAAGTAAGGCAAGCCCTGTCAACATGGTTGTGGATGAAGTTATAGACGTTCTTTCCAAGGGGAGGGTACACATCGGGACACATTTTACTGACAACGGGAGAAAACAAGTTATACAGCAGAAATAAAGAACGAAACACAACATCCATTGCTTACAGCTGCGTTTCGGGATAAACCATTACCGAGCTTGTTATATTTTTTATGTTTTCCTTGACACTATTCATTTAGTATCTTTAAGGGAAATACAAAAAGTCAACATGTCAACTTAACCATATGTAAAACTTGATGGAGACATGATTAGTACATAGGAAAATTTACATTGATACCCTGACGAAGCAGATGGAGAATAAAACCAAGTGATTCGGAAGGATAAGCGTTGCTTGCTACATAGACGACATCGTTTGTGTAAATCTTTGCCAAATGAATTTATGATGTAGACCTTTTAACTTATATTGAAACACTGTTTTTGAGATTATCTATCAGATGTCCATATATTTAACGGAAATCTTAATATTTTGAAGACGCCAATGCATAAAAAATCAAAAGCGACATTGGAACCTTGTAGGTAGCATTACTATATAGAAATAGAAAATCTATTTAGCAGTTGAATGCGAGATATCGAATAGAGTCGAACCTAGTTATCTCGAACTCGTATAACTCGAAGACCCTGTTTAATTCGAAGTATTTCGTCTGTTCCGCCCAAACTTTTCACCAAACATTCGAGCTCACTTAGATTGAATACTCGAAAAACTCGAAATTTTTCAACGGTCCCGCCGACTTCGAAATGACATAGTTCATCTAGAAACTCGTATAATTTGCAGAATTTTCGCGTTGACATTTCCGTTGTTACTTTAGATCTACAGATGTCAGGACAAGCAACTTCCAAATCACGATTTTAAACTCTTCTTATCATAGTTTATTGACATGTATAGGCGAAAGAATTGGTTTCCGTAGACTCTTTATTTGATCTGGTATATCATCATGGAAACGCCTGTAATATTGCTTTCCATATATATATATGATTGTTGAACTCCAGACATTCATCCTCTGATTACATCTGAGACAGTGAGGACGTTGGAACCCAAACAAATGTACCATTAAACTCTTACTACACATCTTGGTTTGATATAAGACATTTACGGAAACAATATGTTTGGTGAAAAAAGCTGACTATTAGACTAGCTTTGAATAATTTGCAAGTAAATCAAAGTGTATTTATATCGTTTGTACATCTGCCATCTAGACGTATCGCTCGAATTACCTTTGTATCTCTTTACTTCCTTATTACTTGGCAATAAATGATGTCTTTATGTGCAAGCACTTTTCCATTTCCGTTCCTCGATGTTTCTTATTTCTAAACATGGCAATATCATAAAATGAATCGCACCACATTGTTTCAAACACTTTATGTTGATATTTTATTGTCATGATTTTATATTTATGAAAAACAATTAGAACACTTATGTCCTATAAAAGTTGTATTTTTCTGAAATGTAGAAGATCAGCAATGTGATGTGTTGCCGTGAATTTTTCTATTTATTATCAAATGGGAGGACGAATCCAAGATCTTTTTTACAATCAACGAAGAATTATTTGGGCACGGCCTTGTTCGTCTGTGTCCTAAGTTTGTGCTGGTCTAGAGAGATCTCTATGTTTTCATCCGATCTCACTGAAACTTAGTATGTTACTTTAGGATTTGATATTTTTTCAACAATTGATATTTTTATATTTTGCTTTGTTTATAATTAAAACTTTGAACGCGATTGTCTCTCAGGTTCAAACAAATCCATTTGTAAATATTGATTCCATAGAACAAATGAATATAAAACAATTGTTGGCAACATTGTCTCTCCGCGATTTCGTTTGATTTTCTTTCTGCAATTTCCATACAAAAACTTGCCATTAAATTTAAATGCATTTGGTCAAATGAGCTTTTAAAAAGTTACATAGCATCGTTAACTTTTAGGTTTTGTAAAAGACACACTCTTTCAAAACCGCTCAAAGCAGAACAAAGTGGTACAAGCCCCGTATCGTTTGTCGTTTATCATTACAAGGCAGTATAATGACTACGGCTACTATAATGAAAATATGCACTTTTGCAAACAAAATCCAAAGTCTCTGGAGAATTTCATATTTTTTTCAGTTTCCATTTTCTCAAAGAGCATGTCACCAATAAATCCCTCTGATACTACATTTTGCTAAGTTGTCAAGCCCTTATCTGTCGCTTTGGTCATGTCGAATTATTACAAAGCTAAATTCAAAATGGCGATTCGAATTTCCGATGTATAAGGGCCTGATAACTTGAGATTTATTAAAACTTTTTTTGTGACGTTGTACGGGTGATGTACGTCATTAAAGGACGATATGAATCCATTAACGATCTAATTTTCTAAGCAATTAAACCAAAACTTGTTACTACATTTTCAATGACAGTCTTCCCGTTTGTCTTTTGTGTTCCCCTTCGACATAATGAAAGTTTGTTAAGTTTGTGCTGCCTTAGATTTACCCCGAATGGTGTTCCTCTCCTTTTCATCGCGTTAAATCTGTAATTGATTGATTGTCTTGGCCTGTAAGCACATTTAGATAACTAAACGTTGTTCCTTTCTTAAAATGCGCTAAATTATGAACCAGTTTATGTTGTTTATCGAAATGGCATTTTCAAGGACTTCTTATGAAATCCCGCGTGGTCCAATATGCATATATTGCTTGTTCTGGTGTTTTCCAATATGTTTTATAATCCTTTCAAACTTGTTTCTCCTATCTCGTATGGGTTCATAGTTTCTCATCTAGCCAGATGTATCTGTAGGACACACTGGGTAATGTTTTTAGAAATAAATTTTCACCCTGAAGAAGAAGTTACTTGACCTTCTGGAACACATGGTCTGATTCTGTTTTTTATATTTTTCATATTTGTACCACTTTTATCAAATTTGAGTTTGAATTAAGATGTTTATATTTCATCTGTTAGTGTCCCCTTTCGGGACACGCCCTATCACCAGGAGCCGAAATAAGGGAATTAATCTGAAATTTACCATGAATGAACCCATGGTATTGGTCATCAAGCATTTTATTCTCCGGGCCATTCAAAAGTGCAGAATTACCCCTGTCTTTGAAAACAGACTTCGAGTATCAATGGTGCCATTGGGCTGACAATTGTTTGAAATTGCAAATAAAATGTTAATATATGTTTGGCCTGTTCCAAAAAATCAGCATGACATCTATTTTGTTTTATGAAATGATTTCCTAAGTTTCACCAGTTGGATACAACTGAATCATTAAACTGAAGAAGTGTTAATTTTTGGGTTGGTCTTTAGACTAGCACGGCCTCTATGACAATGAAAAAGACACGTCAAGACAACAAAATAACTTAATCAAGTTCAACTGACGCATTGAGCTGTAAGATTGCCAGAATTGATAACAGAAATAAAGATTTTTTAATCTATTGTTTTGTTTTTTATTTGATTTTATGTAAGCTTTATTTCTAAACTGGTTTATTCATTTAATAATTGTTCCTATCACTATTACTATAGGTTTTTATAGTCAGAAGACCCAAACGTCTGATGTGTCTCTACTGATTATGTTTGTTCATCTAAAGTAATAGCTCTGTTTTACCCACGGCGTTTTGACTCAATGACTTTTTGAGGAGTAATTGACCTTTGTTCTTTTATTTCTTTGATCTTGTCTGTAGATCATCTTAGTCGATAGACGTTCCTATGACATTGAATAGTGCTTTCTCAATGGTATTGTTTTGTTTCTGTACTTGCATTTATTTCATATTATTTTTTCTGACGTGGAACGAATGTATAATGTTCAGCCTTGCGGGTAGATTAGATTAGATTGTACCATAAATGCCCTGTAAAGACCGCGGAGGTCATTGGACCAGGATAAGACGACCTAAACATGCGAAAAGGAACATGTCATATATTCAAAAGTGTATTAGGCCAAATCCCAACGGTTGAAAGATTGGCTAAAAGGGTGTTATCACAATTCTGCCCTGTGGTACTCTAGTTTTTACTTGTCACGGTAACCAGCATTCAATGTCTGACATTACTATCATGATTTCCGATTTCTAATTTGTTCTTAGTATATTCTACATCAAATAGAGAACAGAAAAGTTACATGACAATTGTAACCAATGTATACTGCAAATATTAGTTATAGGAGACAACATTTTATCAAAATAGTGAAACATAGATTGACAGAAACAAAACACCAATCAGAACAATATATATACCACAGTATATCTGAACATTTTACCGCTTTTCGCGCAAAACCTATTGCGCGCTAAGATATGGTCGGGCTAGTTGGTGTTTGTATATGTTCATTAATTAGCAATTATTCTGGACGTGCTAATCAATCGTAACGCTGATTTGCTAAAAAAGTAAATTCAATACATTAAAAGCATGACTTCAAAGAGATTACTACAGCGATTACAACTCTCTTTTACAAGTAAAGTAATTGTATAATCTGGGATGTAAGAACACAAAGATCAAGCAAATACTGTGCTGATTTGTTTAAACATATCTATTGTCAAAAGATCGACAAGGAATTAGGCACAAGTAATTGCAACTTATCAAAGCATTCTCCCAATATACATTCTAAATGACATTACAATACTGACAATACCAATATACAATTATTGTTACACATTGACATCAAAAACTCTTGCTGGATTTAACATAGTTTTGCACAGATCTAAAAATGTTTGAATTAAGGTCCACGGAAAGTTGAGAGTTGCCAAACAAAATAACTTGTATATCTAACGCAACGTTCCAATTATTTTGAACTAAAATACGTCTTTCGTTTGAGAAACGCTGACATTCAATAAAACAGTGAAAGACATTCTCACAAGGAGGACCGAAATTACAAGATGCATTATCAACTCTAACAAACGTCCTAATTAAGTGAACTACACTGGTGTTGGAGCTTGATACGTAATATATTATGTTTGCGATTTCCACTTTTATGGTTAACTGGTGGACTTGACTGAATATTTCATGCTAAACAGGATTTAAATTGATTAATAGTGGGTTGGGATCTAACCGAATATCAATCAAAAATTAGTAAGAGACAGTCTGAAAGGAGGAATCATATAGTAAGCAGTGTTACGTAATTCGTAACGATTATTTTCGATAAATAAAGGCGGCGAAAGATGATTGAGGTATTCAGGAGTTTATTATGCATGCTATACATTAGTTGAAGTTTCTTCATGATTTCTGCGATTAGATAAGATTTCGAGACCGGGTTCGTAGTGCAAAGTAAAACTAAGGGTTTATATGAAGGCAAATACTAATATAATGTGGTAATTTCACGTTCCTCTTTTTATATTTTTTTCTGACTTAAAGGTAGGGCAACTGTCCCACAACATATTCTAAAACAGGTAAAAATAAATTCTTATAACTTTTTAAAAGAGCATTATTACTTAATGAGTGTTTCAATTTCCGATAGACATTATTATTATTTTTTTAACCGAAGTGTAATTTCCATTTGCACGATCCCTCCCCCCACTTTTCATTCCAAATAAAAGTAACACCTATATGTTTACGATAATCTGTAAAATGAAAGACTTTCCCATCAAAATCTAAGTCTAAAAGTCTTCTTCGATATCATTGGAATTCAGAATAACAATACATCTGGGTTTTTTTCAGGTGAGACTGACATAAGTAATGATGTATCGTCTGCAAAGAGCCGAGACGTCGATTAAAAAATATTTGCTTTTTCATTAATAAAGATAAGAAATAAAAGTGATCCGAGAATAGAGCATTGCGGACTTCTGCTTCAATGAGCCCTGCAGAAGGATACGGAGTGTTTACAAATACCTTTTGATGATAATTTGCTTGTCATATAAGCAAGTTACCTGACATTTCGTACACTCTTAACTTCGCCAAAAGACCTTCATGCCAGACCCTATCAACGGCGTTGAATATGTCACACAATACAACACATGTATGTTTGTTTTTCTTCAAGTTCAATACAAGTTTGTGGTAATTATCAATACACTGACACCATGCATAATATCAGACTGATATTAGTAAAACAACGAATTATCTATGAAGTTGTTGTACAAATGTTTAAAAACCACAAAAAATGTTACCCACAGTGGACAGCAGGAAATAGGTCTATAATTCGAAGGGAAATGTCTATTACCTTTTTAAACAATGGCATAATATTAGGTTATTTCCATTTGTTTGGATAAATCCCTGCTGACAAGAACATATTAAATCAAATTTCAACCGAACAGTACAAACAGTGTGTGCAGTATTTTCTAGCATGTGTTTGCTGATTCTTTCCACACCCGAGGCCTTGCCGAGCTTCCATGTCTGTAGAATATCGTGTATTTCACTCGAATTTAATCTAATTTAACTAATTTGTTTGTCAGTTTTAGGCTTAATAATGGGAACATCACTGTAACTGTCCTCTATTCTAGTAATGCTACAGAAATATTTATTTAATAATTCAGCTTTATCTTCATCTCTAGTAAGGATACAAATTTTCACATATTAAAATGGGTTTTTTTTTAGATCTTTTAAGCATTTCGATGAGATTAGATTTAAAAGCCAGTGCTACTTGGTCAGTAATTAAAACTTTTTTCTGACAGAGATGATGATGATAATAATAATAATAATGATGATATAATAATACTGGAAGCATGGCTACACCTGTTTAACAGCATAGTTGATATACATACTCCAAAACTGGAAAACGAGTGAAAAAATCCAGTCCTCATGATTGGATAGATAAACTATCCTGGAAAATATGAAATGTAGAGATCAAATTTAGTTTGATGGTGACTATGATCAATATAAGATCTAGAGAAAACGAGTAAAAAGTCAAATTCGAGAAGAAAATTAATCTTATCACAAGTCTGTTATTGAAGACAATCTGGATAATCCGAGTAATTTGTTGAAATTCATTCGTGAAGTTGTTCCGAAACAGACATGTTCTTCACCAAATGTCATTGAAAGCGAAGGTGAAAATATTTATGATAAAAAGAAAAGGGTTGACCATTTCAATAAGTACTTTACTGGTATAGCTGGTAAACTGCAATTTTGAAATTCCAATTATGGACATTGAAAGATTTTAAAAATGCTGTTTGTGTAGATGGTATTAGCTCTCGATTATTGGAAGTAGCATATTCCGAAATTGCACCCTCGATTGCCTATATCATGAATCTGAGCAATCAAACAGGTAAATTCCGAAGTCAGTGGAAAGTAGCCAAAGTTACACCACTTTTTAAATGTGGAAATGCTGTTGATGTTAGCATCTATAGACCTATTTCTGTATTACCTATCTTATCAAAATTGTTAGAACGTGTACATAGCACTTTTTATGATTATTTAAACAGAAATTACTTTTTGAAAGGTCTTCGACTTGGTAAATCACAATGTTCATATTGATAAACTGAAGTTGTATAAATGTGATTACAATACATTGTCTTGGTTTACATCTTATCCAACAAACCGAGCACAAAAAGTTTATCAGATGCAATGCATATTACACATGGTTTGTCTCAGGGTTCCATACTGGGCCCTATGATGTTTTTTATTATCATTATTAATATTTCTTATTGTGTATTAAATCCCAAACTGACATGAACGCAGATGATTTTAGCTTATCTGCGTCTGGTGCCTTTATTGAAAGTGTTCAATTACAAATTCAACAAGATGTATCTTATGTTGTGACTTGGCGTGATGAAAATAAAATTATTGTCAATGTAAGTAAGACCAAATACATGCTAGTTGATTTAAAACAAACATTATCACGTAAAGACTACTCTATAAATTTGAATATGAAAGATGTTCCTTTTTAGCAGGTTGACCGAGAAAACTTTTTGATGTGAATATAGATGAGTACTTGCCATTCCATGGACATAATTCGTCCATTGTTCCAAAATCTGACAGCGCGTAAGACTGTTACGTAGAATTCGTAAATATCTTCCAATCAGTGACAGACTGAAGTTTTATAACTCTTGCATATTCCCACATTTTATATATCGCAGCACAGTTTGGTCTGGGTGTACAGCTAAACTGATGAATCAGCTATCCGTGGCTCAAAAACAGGCAGCCAGAACTATTTTAGAAGTTCCATACACGACTTCATCTAGGTTATGTTTCTAAAGTGGATGCCCATTGAATCATATTTTAAATTCAGAACATTATGTATGGTGTTTAAATGTCTACATGGAACAGTGTCAGATTACTTATTAGAAAACGTTTGCTTGGCACAGAATGGCCATTCCAGAAGTACTAGGTTCTCAGATGCAAACAACATCAGTGTTCCAAAACCCAGAACAACACTCTACAGTAATTTTTTATTTATTTTTTTTTATTTCTTATTGCTGATATCCAACTTTGGAATGGCCTTCCAAATGAGTTGAAGACTATAAGCACATTTCCCAGTTTTAAACAAAAGCTTAGCAAATATCTTCATAATTTTTAAATTTCATCTTTTAATTTGGTAATACAATTATTGTAGATTATGCTACAGTAGCGTATAACTAGGTCATTTTTTACGTTTTGCTATGTTAGCATGTATATTAGGCAATAGCCATTAAATTGATGTAACAACTTTACATGATCATTGTGCATTCTGTAATATCTTTAACTTACCAAATGATGTGATGGTAGGTTTTTAGGTTATTTTGTCTTATTATATAGTGATTCTGCTTTATGTTATTGTGTGTACCGTTCTTCTCATTTAATTTTGTAATTAACTCATGTATTTTACTAACAAGAGGACCATGTGGAAGATTCATCCTCATTAAAGAATGTTTATTATTATTATTATAACTTTGTCATTAGTAACAGGATCTATAAGGGAAGATATAGGTTGTCAAGTATTAGACGTTTTAATTAACCTTTTAATTAATTTCCAATAAGATTTGATACCCGAAGATGAGTATCCGTTAATGATTTCAAAAACATTTTCATAAAAAGTAATATTGTGCTGATTCCAGGAAAATCTCCGGACCCTCCTCATTTCCTATCCTCCCGCTATTAACATGCTCTGTTAATTGATGTTTTTAAGGAAAAATACTAGGAAACAATGTTTGTTGACAGAGCTCAGCCATTCATCACGGAAGTATTAATCTAATGTTTTTCCTTTGTGAATTGCGCTAAAACATTTGTTTCATCACACGATAAAGTACACGATAGATATCAAGTTTGGTATGTATTAGAGAGAGCAATTGCACGACTTACTCCTACACAAGGTTCGCTCGCTTCCACGAGTTTATCAAATGGACTGGCTTCTTGTATCAAGAAATGGGATCAGCTAATGCTTATAACATATTGAAAAATCGATGGAAATAGTTATTCTGATAATAGAGAGGGGTTCATAACAAGAGAGGAGATCCTATCGATTCACTCTACATCGAAGACATTTGTGGATGTGTTTGGGCCAGAAGTCCATTCACAGAGATTGAAGTAATGAAGACTGATGGGGGTCGCCTGGATGTTTGGATAGAGTGTTTAAATGGTAACAAACACATTAGTGTGCATTAGGTTATAAACGATTGTTAACAGTAGGCTCCTTCTTTATATCCCGTTTCTCAATGTCTTCTCATTAGTACAGTGAACCGTTTTAGTGTTGATAAAACAATTATTTGGAAGAATGTATAAATGTCAAACTTCTTTCTTTACCATGTTTTAAAATATAGTTTATATAATTCATAATATCTTATCAGACAAAACGTTTTATGACTTAATTACGATAAATTACTTAAGTACATACCAATACAATTTATCAGTTAATTAGGTTTATTTATGGCGGAATTGCAACATTTTAAACGATTCTTACACATTTATATTCGGTTCTGCTTTTTTTCAATCTTACATTCAAAAACGTTGCGGGTCCGGGAACACTAGAAGGGACTTATCATCAGGAATCATTTTATCTATTCATTTTCTTAAGCTAAATTTTTTTTTTTTTTTTTTTTTTTGGGAAGAATAACGGAAATCGCATGTAATCAATTTAATAGAAATAAGTTTTGCATTTCACAGTGAATAGTTTCAGATTACTGTGCCATTCATTTTTTGATACATTTTATTTCAAAGTTTTTCATAATTTAAACTACAAAAGCAAAAATCATTTTTCTCAGACCAATTCAATTGAATTTCCGTAAACGTATCTGATATTGCGCAATATTTAGCATATCACCATGTTTGCAAATATAGCGCACAATGAATTAGCAAACCCTAAACAGAAACGGCAATCATAGCAATGTTATATAATCGCATTAGTTTTGATGCGGAAAACGCAGGAATATAAAGCCAAGCCTCGTTATCTCGAATTCGTATAACTCCAGGACCCTGGTAATTTCGAAGCATTTCGTCGGTCCCTGTCTTATTTTACAAAAAATATTTTAGCTCCTTTTAATCAAATGCTCGGTTATCTCGAAGTTTTCATGCGGTCCTCCGAGTTCGAGATAACGAAGTGCAACTGTATAACCATTTTGATTTTACAATAAATTCTTATCTTTACATATACCAATGGTATGGACTACATCGAGTTTATAAAGTGAAACAATTAAGAACTAGTTTAACAACAGGGTATGAACTTGTGAAGGGAACGTCTTTGACCTTTAACTGATTTAATGCTTAAGAGTT
The DNA here is from genome assembly GCF_031769215.1 of Ylistrum balloti. Classification (NCBI taxonomy): domain Eukaryota; kingdom Metazoa; phylum Mollusca; class Bivalvia; order Pectinida; family Pectinidae; genus Ylistrum; species Ylistrum balloti. Next base: position 230,066 of record NW_026782268.1, on the reverse strand, counting down.
TAAAGCACCTAGCACCAATTTAAATTTAGTATAGTTCGCTAAGGATCACTTATTTGGCACTCTGTTTTTTTGTTTATTTTAAGTAACTCAAAGACGCTGGTAACATTTTCGTGACCAAAGCCGACAATTAAGATAAGAGATCGTATAGGGTTTCCTACATCAATCTCTAATGATCTCCATTTTGTTTATTTAAGCATATAGACAAGACATATTCAAAGTATACAAATACATAGATATTAACATTTTATTGACAATTGAATAAACATATTCTGGAAAACTTATTCAGGTTTATCATCTGACGTCACCATCGACGATAACTGACAAAAAACAAAGGCGTTTCCAATATGGTCCTTACGAAATTGATTTTGTACAATGAATATACAGTATGTTCATGCAGAGCAACGGACCACTTTTGAACATATTCATGTTACAGCTTTGCTAAGTAATCATAGATCAGAGAGGCAGATTTTAGTGATTTCGAATCACATATAAAGCTCGAGATGTGACATGCTTGACCAGGGCCTACAATCAACATACTGATAATGTACACAGGAGACAGCGATTCTTGACAGATAGTGATAGAAGATTTAAACAATTTACATCACGGGTAACGGCCATCATTTTCATTCAAAGAAGTTTTAAAGTGTATCATACATAATTAGGGCCAAATGCTTACTAACATGGTGCTATAGTCGGTCCTCAGAATGAGCGGAAAATATATCTTTATTTTTCAAAATTGGAAAAGGCTGCTTGCCGTCACCATGCACATGTTGAAGGTTAAATGTTGCATTCACAATTAGAACCAAAGATTCGCGTGTGGCAACAATTTTAAAAAGTCAAAATACTAAATGGCGTTTTGGCGATCATTTTGATTGACCTGTGGTGATAAAAAAATAACATGCTCATTGTGGATCAATATTGAATGTGTCCATGCAGTAACAAGGAGGTACATTTGGTAGGAATATCGATAGTGACAACAAGAAATTGTTTATAAGTGGGACGGACTAACTGACTGACGGACGACTAAGCGCGAAATAAAGTTGATTTGAAAAGTCGACAGTGCAAGGATATTTTTTTTTAATTTGATTGAATTGTTTTGTTGAAATTTAATTTAACTAATTGGTCCTGGCACATTTATGAAAAACATTGTTCATAATGATAATTGGTTTTAAGAAATTGTAAGACTGTTTCAGCAACGTATTAGGAGAATTGACACACACATAGATGATTTTATAGTCTTCGAAAAGTATAAAGAAAGAAAGTAAACAGTTGAAAGGCAAACGATAAACAAAACAAATGAGGTATAATCAACATTTATGAGTGTTTTTAGTGAACAAATGTGGAGATAAGTCCTGTTTAACGTATTAGTTTTCTGTACATTGAATGTTCTCGAATCTTAAAGAGAAAACCAATAACACTTTGTAGTTCCGCAACAAGTGATTTCTATATCGAGGTACAGCAAAGGTGATATTTGTAAGTATTAAGAAGTAGTGAGTATCTTTAAGTAAACGTGTGTGATATTTCTAGGTCGACAAAATCATGTCTTTATCTCTGAATATTGGTAGGCATGCTAGTCTTTAAAATGTCACGCCGTCTGTTTTAGCCATTGCAATGACGATTACAAGGTAAAACACCTTAGGAGTTATATTGCTGATAGAAATTTCAAAAAAAGAACAAACAAACTTAAGAGTTATGTTGAATGAGAAATTTATATTTGATTAAATTTTTGTACCTCAAAATCGGACAAAATCGTAAATGTTGACTCCTTATTTGATCGCTCATTGCTTTAACTTGTCATTCAGCAATACCAGACGAAGTATAGAAATTACATTGGTGACAAATATTGAATTATATGCTGGTAGTATTCAAAACTATACAAGAGATCCAATTTATATGGACTAAACATGTGATTTTTTAGGAGAGAAATATTATGAACAAAAGATTTGCCTAAAGGAAATACCATCTGTTATAAAACGCGATACAATATCAACTAATGTGGAACAGCGCTGTCACATCTGTATCCTCGGACGGAAGATTTTCTGAGACACAAATGTATTTCACACAAAGAGAAGTTTTCTAAGGCTTGGCGATAGCTAGAAGGTGAACCGATGTGATTAAAACGCTGAATGCGATCGTCCACAGGTTGAGAATGCCTTGTCGATGAGCGAGTAGTGTAAAAGGGACACGTGATACAGAAATCAGACGTGTCTTTATTTGACGTATTGTGTGTTTTATTAATCAAACTGATTCCTAGGGCTGTGCTCGCCTCTCTATGTTTTTTTCGCAAATACTGCACTCAATAGCTCAGAAATGCAATTGATCTGATTAAATTGATACATTTAAAAGCATGCGATAATTTATCATTTTGTTACAATGTCTGCATAGCTGTAAACTTTTTAAAGGCGAACGGGAATTATTCGTTCCGCAGTGACTATTATGAAAGGCGTTTTTTTCGGCCTTTCTTTTGTTTTATTCGGAAGTATTTGTTGTCCTGTGGTAACGTGATGCAGACAGAAAATATATGAAAATCGAGTCAGATTTAATTTGTTTTACACAGTTTAATGTCTTATCAACATCTATATTCATTCAACAACCAACTCACTGGCTATGCAGACTGTTTCGTGTTTTCGGGAGGTAACGATATGTTACCGAATTGTTAGTGCTATCGTACTAAAGTTTATTACCGAAGTCATCCAGCAGGAAAATAATTATCTTTATCACTTTGGCGAACGCGTAAGTCGAAGATAAAAATGTAGTGTCAGGGAAATAAAATGAAGAGGACCGGACTTTACAAAAGGACGAACAGACAGTGATTCAATTTCCCGATGCAACAAAATAAACATCAAGAAAAAACCAGTATAGCAACATAATCATAATTAAAACTCAGATTCAATAAAACAATGCCAAAATATGAACAATAGGAAGATTTACAGGGAAACTCCAGTAAAGGTACAAGAAGAAGATCAGGTGTTCCGGAAGAGTAAGCGTCCTCTGCTTCATCGACGACACCCGCCACGTAAACCATGGTCAATCCAAGTAAGTAATGTCAGGAGAGCATGGCATACAACAACCGAACAAACAGACGAGCATTAAATACGTCCACACGAAGAAATAGAATATTTCACAGTAAGATCACTATGTTGACCAAAAAATGGTTTGTGTTTCATAATGTTTAACGTCCATTGAAATCGCCAATACATTATATTGAATTGACGTCACTGATCGGTCATATTTTGAGTCAAAATTTGTATAAAATAACATATACTTATAATGATTTTTCGTATTTTTTTTTCTTTTCTTTTCTTTTAGAAATTACACTGGATTTAGACATTTAAGTATTTTTCTGTGTAATTCTTTCTTTGTAGTTTGTGACCTTGTAGATATGAACGAACTGGTCCCCAATCAGCACCAATCTTAATTCCTTTATCTGATGTTTTCCTTGCGAGGATTTGCATAATGCTCTTTGGATGTTTACCATGTGATCTTGGTGGATTGCGCCTACGTTCTTCATGGAGGTGTTGTAACATCTTTCTTGAGCTTTGTGGAACGTCCAGATTTGTGTGCACACGTTACTCTTGGGACTCTGTATTTTATCATTAACTGACCAGAGAGACCTTCCCAATTACCAAACGACAATTTGTGGATGTTGAAAGACTACTGTGAGTCGGTAAAACGAACTGTTGTATAGATTTAAGAGCACTGTGTATACAGCTTAAAAATTTAGTAAAGATGTGTAAATAATTGCACTTTAAACATGTTGTAAATAGATACTGTACATATTATACCTCTGTGTTTGTCTCTTTTTTAGTGTGTATGGCAATACTCTCGTCCCATACCACAATCAAGGTGATTGCTTGTGTTGTGCAGATCATTTCCAAAATTAAACATACAAGACGAAGAACACGTGATACACACATGAAAATCACATATTGGACAATGGTTTTATTTTTTGTCGTTTTCGGCACAATTTGTTGTCACAAAATGGTGGAGTTCTTGGATAACGTAGCCATAAAAGGGTTCTGTGAAGGCGATTAATTAATATAACTTCTTAATTACCACAAAGTTACATAAAATAGTTTATATAATGGGAGTTAATAACCTCAATACTTCTGTTAAGATAACATTAATTCTGAGGACCTTTATTGTCCGCTGAGAATGTTTTTGCCCATTTGAATTGTCCATTTTATCATTTTATTTTCATATTTTGATACAGGTATTCATCATTTTATAAAAAAAAAATATAGAGGGAATGTCCCTTTGCCATATTTATCTTTAAGATGAAATATCATTTTTGCATATCAGAACTCTCTCATCAGTTTATGCATTTACCGTTTGACCGATGTAATGTTCCTCCTGTCTTGGACAATCTACAAAACGTATCACTGTTTCTTTTAATCGTTTTACCATTTTTAATCTTCTAATTTCATTGAACTTCAGTTGGATCTTAAAGTCTGTTAAGATGTCGGTAATCTCTTTGTCTTTTTTTCACGCTGGTTACTTGTATTGTTCATAAAGTTAACTTTGATAAAATATATTAATTTCGTAGTTTTGTTACCTCGACTGTAACGGCAAATGTTATCAGATAAAAAAAAAACTGTCTATATTCAATAATTAGTGTACGCATTTATCAATAAAGATACTTAACTCTACACAGTTATTTGCGGAACACAAGCCACTATACATAAGGACGAGATAGTAATACCGAATAATCGTGATATATGCACTCCATAGATGTTCATTTAAATGCTTTTAGGTACACAATCGAAGTCAGGTAAATAAGAAAACTTGTTTCTATTTATTTTGTCTATTGTCTTATTCATTATTGCGACAAAAGTTTACTGCTTATTACATTAAGTCGTTCAAACATGCACTAGCACAATGAATCTTATGTGAGCATGTCACAAGCTTTCACAAACAAGACTTGTACTTGCATTCTCCTACCAAGGGAAATTTGGTTTATTGTTTCGTTCTATTAACAACCAGGGTCATTTAAGGACGTATCGGGTTTGGTTGGTGGAGGAAAGTCGAAGTAAAACACCGACCAGCGGCAACTACCTGGCGACTGCTACACATTGGCCTCGAACCTGCGACCCATAGGTAGCTGGCTACTGATTAAGACGGTCAGAAGCCACTCCGCCACCACGGCCTCTCAACTAGGTCCTTCAAATTACCATAGCTACTGATTAGAACTTGAATGATTTAAAGCGAAAACGGCTGAAAACTTTCTATATTAAGGATATCTTGATATATATGTATTTCGAAGTGCAATCTTATCAAAGCAAACAATTCCACAAACATGGCGCCACTCAGAGAAACTAAAAGCAAGACTTATGTTTATGCGACAGTGTTCAGAGAAGACCTACCGAACCTTACGGAAAAGAGATATGTTTTTAAACATGCAATTTGTTTCATCATTAAAAGAACTTAGGCAGATTGAGTACTTCTAAACCTGTTGTTTACTAGTTCATAAAAAGGATTTCTAAACTTAAACACTTGTGTCATATGCGACTCTGCTCGAAATAACAAATAAACTTCGACAAATCATTGTTTATTTTAGATTAGAGTTAAGAAGATCTTGTTCTTTAAATACTGACCTGATTTGGATGACATATGAGGTGTTAAGACCTCGAAAATACTGGTGTCGATAAACATCACTTCCTTAATATATAGTAATTCAATCTGTAAACATATTTAGGGCAAACCTTTTAGATGTTCCAGCAATGTGTTTAATGAATGCTTGATGGTATAAACTCATATCTATTCAATGAAAATTAACGAAACAAATATTTTAACAGAAACTGCTGAGAAAGTACCAAGTGTTCCGGAAGAATACCCGTCCTCTGCTTCATCGCACAAAGAAACAGAATATGCCTTAATGAGATTTCTGAGACGATCAGAAAACTTCCATATAATTTTCACCTTCCCACTAGTTTTGTTACCCGGTTTGATTTTCATCAATTGGCAGCAAGGTCGTCTGAAGAAAGGCTCAATTTAAGTTTAATATTTGAACATCCTACCTTTGAGCTTTTCTTCAGACGACCTTGCTGCCAATTGATGTAAATCAAATATGGTAACAAGACCAAGGGGTAAGGAAAGCAGGGACTGCTATTCGTCGGACACAAAACCAGGGGGAAGGTGATGCAGGGAATGTTCCTAGTCGGACAAAAAACCAGAGAGATGGTGAAGCAGGGAATGTTCCTAGTCGGACAAAAAACCAGAGAGATGGTGAAGCAGGGAATGTTCCTAGTCGGACAAAAAACCAGAGATATGGTGAAGCAGGGAATGCTATTCGTCGGACACAAAACCAGGGGGAAGGTGAAGCAGGGAATGTCCTTAATCAGACGCAAAACCTTTATTTGGAACTTCGAATCATGCAAGTGTGATCGCCTTACCAAGCATAATATATCATCAGATTCGTTTACTTTACCGAAATTTTCTGTATTTGGAATGTGTAAGAGAAATAATGGTGTCATCTTGGATAGACACAGTAGCACTATCGGTGTTCTAAGAGTAGAGTCTCGAAAACTTGAGGAACAGCACAAGATCATCTGTCGTAGGGACAAACTTAGTTTGAAATGATCGATTTTACTTATATAAAACAATCAAACGTTTTTACATGGTACAAGCTTGATGTTTGAAAAAAATAAAATGAACAACAGCTGCTAAACTTGTCAACAGCTTGCTTTTGTCCTATTAAGGCTTTACAGGAATTATTATACAGTCGAGTTTCGTTACTCCGAAGTTGGCGGGACCATTGGAAAACTTCGAGTTAACAGAGTACTCGATTAAAATAATATCGAATGTTTGGTAAAAAGGTTGGCCGAGACAGACGAAATACTTATACAAGTCCGAGATAACGAGGTTCGACTTTATGTTGTTATACAACATTTTGTTAATAACCACAAGAAAAAACTTGTTTAGACCGTAGCATAGATCACAGTTTTTTAACAGAAAATGATTTTATCCCACATCAGGTGGCGACAATAGTGATATCCCCGCTATGAACACACACAGAACGTCCATCATTCCTCGTAAACAAGGGTATGATTTATTAGCACTTGACAGCATTTGAAACAACACCCCGACGCCGACACAGTTAAATGATGTGTAAAATACAACAATCAATTATTCATGTCAACTGCGTTTTTGTCTAAATCGAATATGAGGTAAATTCTGAATTCGCCAGCATGACATATCGGTTCTCTCCGCGGTCTTTACCCATGCTATACATACATCAGAATACTTCCTGTTATACGGATATTGTATACGGGAGCGATTACGAGAATACAGACTGCTGACATTTTAACAGTGTTGTTATCTATTTGCTAGTATTAAATGACTATACGTTTTTGATTTTAGTCATGTCAAAGACATGTAGCTTCTCAGATGACGGATGTGCCAAGTATGTTATGTAAAATCAATGACGTGAATTCAGAAGGAAGGAAATATAATAGTCTGGTTTGAGCATTGGCGTACGTAAAGTCGGGTAACATTCCGAAGTGAATGGTAACGAAACGTAGGGTAAAAATCCTGGGTATATGTTTACGTAACATCGGGTTAAAATCTCAGCTGTAAGATTACGTACCGCCGAGTAAAGCCCGAGTAATATGGTTACATAACGGCTGGTAAAATTCCTATGAGTATGGTAACGTAACGTCAGGTAAAATCCCGAGGAATTTGGTAACGTAACGTCAGGTAAAAACCTGAGGAATGTGGTAACGTAACGTCAGGTAAAATCCCGAGGAATATGGTAACGTAACGTCGGGTAAAATTTTTTTTTTTAATAACCTGATTTAAAAGCTCTCATGGCTGTGTTCTTGGGAAAGACACTTTATCCCGCTTGCTCTAGATAGCATTTGACTGATCCCCTGATTGGCTTTCAACTGGATAGCGAATACATATTACAAGAAGACGTCTCGAAATATCCATGACTATTTTCGGGCTGTAAATACAGCAAACTAACAAACAAGTTAAGACAGATTGCACCTTCATTATGTATTGGAAACTCTAAAGTGCTGAACGTTTGCATACAATTAGGAAACCTTAGTTTACCAAACCAAATAAACTCAACGTTCAGTGTCCTATCTCGATCTTCACTTATAACATAATCAATAAGGACAGCTTGTCAACAGAACATTTTTTGTTTTAATGAATAACACTTATACATATGTATGTCATCGAGTAGGATGGTAAATTATATATTTAAGACTTTTTCACGAGATGGAATATATCTTTTATTCATCTAACTACAATAAATGCTTTATTTATTTCAATTTTGCATCTTCCGTCGATGCCAGTGTGAATTTTACGCCATTTACGTGTCAATCTATATCTATGTGTGATATTCGCTCTCGTTTGATTACCATTATTTCTCCGGATACATCTTTCAAATCGGGTCTCAAAAGTATTTAACAACTCCATAATGATTATATTTATATTAGCATGCATCAACAAATAACTATAAAGATAGTTTCCTACCATTCCGTAGTGCTGCTTCTATCAGAATTGTCATTCCCGTAGTTTGCATCTGACGGTGAAGTGACACTTTCAGCGCTAAAGCTAATATGATTCGCCTGTATTGAGTGAGAATATCAAAACTTGTTATTTCCGTTCATTAAGAAATAAGCGATATTTTCACTGCAGAAAATCATGCTATAATTAAGGCTTGGTATCGATACCATGAGGATGAAAAGATGTCATCAGCTGACTTGAGGAATCAAGTGCACTATTTAATTGACGTCATTAAAGGAATAGGAATCTATTAGTGTTGTTGTTGACATTTTTATATCCTGATATGACATAGACTTCCTTTTTGTAGCCTAATCTTTCTTTCTGTTCTTTGTTATTTGTCCGCTCCTCGGACACCGTTTCAATTGGTGTACCCGGATGTTAGGAGGACGTTGTATTATATGGATACAAACAGGACCAACCAAAGTGCAAGTAGAAGCCGATCAATCTTTTACGAAAAAGACATTGTAGTGATCAGAATATCATTCGACGTAAGAGCACATCCCAATTTTATATTTCATCGTTCATTTTTGAAACTCAAATAAGTGTCTCAGAATATGTCTATATATCAGTCCCAATGTTTATATTTCATCAGTTCATATATTATATATCAGTGAAACTGTTTATAATTTTAAGTGTCTCAGAATATATCTATATATCAGTGGACGCTCTAATGTGTTTATAATTTTAGAATCGGTGTCTCAGAATATGTCTATATCAGTGGACGCTCTAATGTGTTTATAATTTTAGAATCAGTGTCTCAGAATATGTCTATATATCAGTGGACGCTCTAATGTGTTTATAATTTTAGAATCAGTGTCTCAGAATATGTCTATATATCAGTGGACGCTCTAATGTGTTTATAATTTTAGAATCAGTGTCTCAGAATATGTCTATATATCAGTGGACGCTCTAATGTGTTTATAATTTTAGAATCAGTGTCTCAGAATATGTCTATATATCAGTGGACGCTCTAATGTGTTTATAATTTTAGAATCAGTGTCTTAGAATTATAGGATAGTCCTTTTTTTTTAATCTAAAATGTTGCTTCCCCTTGGTCCAATATTGTGCGTAGTCCCACTTTGGGACTGATCCGAAATCAAAATGGCTGACAGACGGTTAGCTTTCATTTTGTTTTTGCATTCTTAAGAGGCGCTGGATGGATCTATTTCAAATTTCATTTTAATTTTTCCCTTGGTTTCTAATTATGTATTCTGATACTGATCAGAAAACAATGGCCACCAATATGTCACTTACGATTTGGACAGTAATTGTGAGGAGCACTGGATGGACCATATTCTATCGTATATACCCCTTGTTCCCTTGTTTCTCATTGTCATCATGCCGTTGAGTCAGCAAATCATTTGCATTGAATTTCTCTACGGTATTTGTCACGTAAGAATGATCTTTAATGTAATAGGTGTACATAAAAGACTCATACCATCTCAGCAGTTGCTCTACATTTACAAATTGCACATGAATTATTCAATTGTTGTAAATGGCGCATTGGATGACATAATCCCTGTCCATTATATGGCACTCTATCCATCCATGTCCATCATTTGGCACTACATCCTTCTTAGTCCATCATATAACACTACATCCTTCTTAGGGTGGTCGGGTGGCGCAGTGGTAACGTACTCGCCTTTCACCTAGCCGACCGGGGTTCGACGTGAAAAGGTATGAGGTCACCTGCCCGACCACGTGAGTTTTCCTCGGGTACTCCGGTTTCCTCCCACAATAAGACCCCTCGCGCGCTTACATCCGGGCCAACAAGAGTGATCAGCATAAGTTGACATAACTTGTTTCGCAATTGTTGTAAAATAAATAGTTTATATCTACATCCTTCTTAGTCCATTATATGACACTGCATCCTCCCCTGTTCATTATATGACACTACATCCTCTCTCTTTCCATTTAATGACACTACATCCCCTCGCCTTTCCATTTAATGACACTACATCCCCTCGCCTTTCTTGTATTTGACACTATATCATTCCCTGTCCATGATTTAGCACTACATTCTGCCCTGTCTCTTTTATTGCACATTTTCCCCGGTTCGTTATATTGACATTGGAAAGACAGAGTCATACATGCTCGGTCGTTGTTGTGCCTCAAGCAGGAAACATCAAGTACCATTGTTACCGGCATACGCAAGAGAAGCTGTCAACTTTAGAGAAAGCAAAGAAGACTTCGGGATAACAGGTGAAGCCGTATATTTATAATGACAGGACAGAGCCAACCAGGCCCCGAAATCATTTACAATACAATGTACTTGATTGAGAATCCGTGGTGCTGATTTTAGGACCACAATAGGGTCAAAAGGTGATTCATGAGGAGGGTTATGAACATTACCTTAAAAAATTTTGTATATGGTAATGTAATTTTAAGCTTCAATTCATCTTCATATAAGGACCTAGATGATAGATATTGATTAACGCAACAAGGCATTCAATCTCATATATATCTTGCGTTTTACTTCTTTTAAAAATTCATCAAATATCTTATTTTAAACCTGCAGATCATTGTTTAAAACTAATTATTATAAAAAAGAAAAAAAATACCATAAATTATTCAGTTTTATATTGTCAGATATTGATCGCGAGATCTATTTCAACAACAATCAATATAGTAATATAGAAACATTACCCTTGGCTTTGACCGTGCATTTTGATGCATTGTTAGATTAAAGCAAAAGGGATAATGCATCGCAAATTTTAGGTCATTTGGACCTCATTAGGTAAAATTATATATCAACCTGAGTGTTATACCTTAATATAAAATATGGTACCTGTGTCATATGGAAATTATCATTATACAATATCTTGGTTGACCGAAAGTAATTACAACAGCTGACCGTGTATCTTGATGTATAGATATTTTCATCTTTAACGTTCTGATTGAATTGCGATCATGAAATTATCTAAAAGAGCTCTATTTTCATTAACTAAAACGTTGTTATAGATCACACACATCTGACAACATAAAAAGGAGTATTGGAATGAAGATTTAGAAGGAAGATGGCAAACTCTTATCTAACAATGCATCATAATGCATGGAAAAAACCAAGGGCAGTGTTTCTACATTACTAGATTAATTGTTGTTGAAATAGATCTCGCGATCGTTACATTGTTACTTTTGGAATTACCAATTTCTGCAATCCATTTTGTTCTAACTGATTACAATGAAACGGGCCATGCTAGATGAGCAGCAGCATTGTTAATCAGGATGTGTGGACCGAATAAGGTTGATTCATGTCGGTAAGGACTTATATTAATGCGTTATAAATGAGTGTGCGGTTTAGAAAAAACAGCTATTGGAATTTCTAGACGACAGGAAGGTCATTTGCTAACTGCGTTAGAGATTGTTTGAATGATTTCATGAAATGTAGATGACTGTTTTTTTCTTAAGATTTAACGGTTCATATCAATCCTGTGTAAAAGGTTCGATTTCGAAAAATCAACTGCTATAGAAATTTCGAGAAGATAAGGTCATTTGCTAACAGCCTAAGGACTGTTTGAATAATTTGATTAAATATAGGTGATCTTACCGCAAAATATGAGGTTTTACGAAGAAGCAACATTTTCTGGATAGCAAAATTTTTTACCTAATGTAATGTGTCTATATGTCACGCAAGATGTAACAAGTGATGGATAACTTGAAAACGCAAGGTTTTGAGAGATGCTGGTTGATAAAGAGTATGGATTATTCATTATAATGATGCCATTGGGAAATATTTGATTTCCTTGAGCAATTGAAATTGGAAGTATTTGATGCTTTGCTTTATATGTCGTCGTTCCGTTGTTTCTAACATGGTTATCATTTTGGGACCTGACGTCATTTATGTGAGTTGACCAAGATTTACACGACAGATGGTAAACGTAACTGATGAAGCAGACGACACCAAGACAGAACATCTTGTCTGTTTCTGCTTGTACTTGTTCAGTCACTTCCATGTGGTTTTTTTTAATTAATCAAAATGACTTGAATCATGATATTTGGTCGGCAAGTATGTTGAATAAAACCCGACAAATCCTGCTTCCGGTAATGACATTGACCCTTATACAAGGTCACATAAGCAAACTTTATAACAAACACTAGAACACCATGTAAACGATGCAGACCTAAAGAACATATTGCTTTTATTTTACCTAGTGTAATCTGATATAAATGAATTTTCTTTTATGTCTAGAAATATAACAATACATGAGGCATTTCATTTTCCGAAATCCAAACAGTCCCGTAATTAGATAAATTTCGTGATTTTGATTTCAGATAAATTTTTAATTGCGTCAATTACATGGTTTTTTTCTTAATTGTGTCACTATCCGATTGAATTTTTAACGTGGCAAGCAGGTAACAGCAAACCTCGTGGACTTAAAAGTCCACCAGTTGTGTCTACCACCTGCTGTCTTAAAGACTGTACAAAAGACACACAAGTAATTTCTTTTTTTCTTTTCTGAATTTAGAATGCGATACAGTGTAGCCAAACAATGAATTTAACTGCATCATACAGCGACGACAGCTCAATTAATTTGAAATGTCTGAATTTTACTAATAAATCGTTCTAAGAATAACTTTCATGGTTCTTAAAGACGATCTCACCCTCTAGGTTTTCCCTGTGTGTATGCGATATGCCCAGCGTTCATTCGTTTCTATCTGACAATATGCGGTCTGAAATAACCTCATTTTTTCCAGGGCGACATAGGAGTCGCTAAATTTGATGTTTTAGGCAACGACTATCAAAGGGCGGCTGATTTAGGAAAATGTTGATTGATAGGCAAGAGTCTTTTTAAGCATATGACATGATTTAGACTAAACAGAAACAAGAAACAATAATAAATATGTATGATAAAGGAGATTAAAAGTCCTTTCACTGCCACCTATATTCTTTCCTGTATAAAACACAGTGTTCAATCTTATATGTAACCAGTCTTAACACTGATCATTTCAGATACTTCAGCAAGAAAGAATGCAGAAAAAAATCATTCAGGCTGAATGTTCAATCAATCCTTATTGATTCATTAATTTAGCGAAGGTTGTGACCTGACCTGTTTATGAATATTGTCTACATACATACACATATTGTTTAGGAATAATAAATTGAGGAGATATATTTATTTTGATTTTCTCTGTTGTTAGATATAATCATAAAAACGTGTTTCTTTTTATTTCTTAAAACGAAAAAAAAAAAAACAAAAAACAAAAAAACAAAAAAAAAAACAAACAAAAAATTTTGTTTTCATCGAAACAGCATGTTTTTGAAATGCAGGACAGCTACTTAGTCAATGTTTTATGTACTATTTAACTTTTTTGGAATGTTGTATTCATTCTTGTTGTTTCAAAACCTGTCTATCATAATATTGGTTTAAAGAGATTTCTCTGTTGTTGGAAAGTCTGAAATTACAGTGTAAATAGTTTGAATACACGTAAATACTACAACCCATGAAATCTTTATATCCATTCACATATGATACTGCATATGATCTAAAGACGCTTGAGGACTAATTTTCTTCTCATTCGTGATCCTTGTATTCATAGAAAACATATGTGGGACACTTGGTTCTTTGGTCCTGGCCATAAAAGCGTGAATGGTTTTTTTTATTACATCCTTGGCCAAGATGGACAAAAAACATCTTTCTGTTATCGTAAATGGATGGTCATCAGTCATATTGGTGATATGGTACTATAAAAATGTCAATGAGTGTAGGGCTCATCATTCAATGTAAAATCATTTCTTCCAAAGTGTCCTAACAAGCACCTCGGGAACAATATGGGAGCTGTCTCTATATGATAGAACAAATATTAATTGTTGTCAAATAGAAACTAATGATGTTATGAAATGTGGGTGGATTATTACCCGACGAATGTTAGATAGCACGGAGTCTACCACAGATATCAAACGTCCTATTTATCAAACAGGGAATTGACTTGACACCAGACGTCATGAAAATGATTAAAAGTACATTTAGAGATTAATAGTTTTCCACATTTTGTAAAAGTACACACGTGCCTCTGCGAACTTAGCTTTCCTTTCCATTTCATTGTAAAACAATAGCGCCCCAAGGAGCTGATGTTAATATACAGACCAAGTAAATGACGACAAAAACTGCATGCAATATCTCAAACTGGACCTTCTGCATATAAAAAAGGTAGACAGCAACGGAAGTATCTATAATGAAACATAACACAATCAATTTACTTGAACTGGACTGTTACTTAAACCGTTGCCAGCAGTGTCATCTATAGAGACTGTTTTTATATGATATTCTTGACTGTGATGACGAAAAACTATAAACAGTCTAAATTTAATCAACAATACAGTTTCTATCAAAGTGAAATCTTAACCTTCATATGCCTTAACGAGGAGGTTACTCGAAAGAGCAAAACATTCCAATAATATTTATGATACCCATTTTTTTTTATTTTCATCTAGTATCATTTTGGTGCTGAAACAAATATAGCAAATAGATGCATCTGTCTATTTCTACTTGCCTTTTCTACTCAAGTTCACACTTTTTTTTACTGAAGAATATATTCTCATATTCATTACGAACGTTCTGCCTTACTAATAGCAGACTTACAAATTCCAGATATTCTGAAACTCTATATCTGCGAAAACATGTGGGGTGACTGAGTGCATAGTCATCAAATTATTTCAATGACCTGATACTTTCTGAAACATAGTGTTTTGATGGTCCTTTAACAGCCTCGACAACCTGTGGAATCACTCTGGCTGTCACCTGGGTAACCATGTCCTGTTTGACAGACCCGCATCCTTGTTCAAAGCAGATACATCTACTCTCGGTGTTTACAGATCAGGGATGAATGATTTCTACAGTCTTCCTATACCACTTTTCGCTCAGTATTGAGGTACACATTACTGCTCTATTGCATTCCCTTCTGACAACGTAATTGGCGTTCGTTTGGACAAAGGGAAACAACTGCGTCAAACATTTTCTCTTTACTTTATAAACAGAATATTTCATTGGTCAAATTTAATGAATTGTTTGACTACATCAGAAACTATTTAATAACATTTCATGCAAGAAGTCGTCGACAATTGACGAACTCGTAACACAGGGTTTCAAAAGATGCAAGTTCATACACATTATGAGATAGCTTTGCCGTTGCCACAGTGACCTTATTAAGACTACCCTATTTCATTGTACGATATGAAGATCCTCGTTAATCTTCCAGTTGGTTCCATTGTTGTATACGTTGTTCTCATTTAAGAACGTGACATTACCTACTTGGATAGACCAAAGTTAACATAGCGGTGTCGTCGATGAGGCAGGAGGCGCTTATTCTATCGGAATACCTGGCTTTATTCTCCGTTAATTTTTCCCATGGATCTTCGTGTAAATCGGTTTTATTGAATTTGGATTATTGTTATGTTGTCGCATTGGTATTTTCTTGTCTTTAAACAGGTTTAATAATCATCACCACCTTGTTATGCTAATTTTTCTTTTAAATCTTTAGCATTCGGTATAGAATGGTTTGTTTTGCCAAGACAATTATTTTTTCATTGTTATCGTAGTATCTTTCGGAAACACAACGATTCTAGAACTTGAACAATCAGCAAATATCCGCATTCATTTTAACAATCATGGCCCCTGTATATCAAATATCAGTCGAAGTCATTTTTGTACATTCACTTACTGTTAAAAGATAAAAATTTTGACAACCTATAAAAGATTTAGAGAAATTTACCTTCGTGCGTTATATTTTTTGCAAAATAGGTTTGGTATCATTTCCGAAATTTTATTGGCAGGTATTTTGAATGCATGACTTATGATTAATCAAATTAAATAATCTCAGAGTCATTATCTTTAATGTTATATCGCAATGCGTACATTAGCTGCTTATATCGCTAGAGTCATAAATTGTGTTGTACAAGATAGGTATTGACTATGCCCCGCAATGATTCCAAACAACGAGTGAAACATTTCCAGTCGTTAATCATGGACTGATAAACCACGTTTTTTTATAATGAAATTGCATTATTTCGCCAATGAACGAACGTATCCGTGTTGCTACGGTACTGTTCACACCTTATTGCCCAGGGTCACATTATGCAAAGTCACATCCTTTCCTGGTTATCCACAACAGCGTTAGAAATGTGGTTACGTCCCTGTATAACATAGCCGATGAAACAATACGTGTCCAGAATACAGCCAGTCTTTGTTGATGTATTTTCTATTCCGCAGATACTCCTAACATTTTTGCATGTTTTCTAACCAATTGTTATATTGGTATGAAATGCGATCAATGACATTTATGACAGATATGATAAGACATAATGTTTGGAATGTGGCTTTTCGCTTTTTAAGTGGAAAACTGTCACCAAACTGCAAACTTTGGGAAAATAACTTAATACCCTTATTTCTATAACATGTGATTTTAAAAAGAATGTGCAAATATTAACAAAATCGTTTCCTTTCCATTTGTGTGCGATAACCAAAAAAATACGAACATGTCAGCATATTGATATTCTAAACTTAAATTCAATTCACTTGAGGCAAGATATCAACAAAAGAGAGATACAAACGGAGACTCCTTACAATGTACAATGAGTATAAGACCATTTGTTCCTGAAAAGTAAGCGTCTTGCTTCGACGACAACCGCCATACAAACCTTGGTCAATTCAAGTAATTAATACCACACTTCAAATGAGAACATGGTACACAACAACGGAACAAACTTGCAAACTAACGAGAATCAAACACGTCAAGCTTGATACCGCACAAAGACATGTAAATATTCTGAATGAGATCAATATGACGACCGTAAAACTTCTCCATAATTTTCACCAACCTACAGCTTTTGAAACGCTTTGGGACTAGTTGTATCAATAAGTTGACAACTTCTTGCTCAAAAATCGTGATAATAGGAACAGGCCCTTAAATATCGAATCAACAGCGACAAGGGGTTCAAGCTATGATGTAAAAAAAACTCTTCTTATTCTGTTTTGTTTCAACGCTGAAAAAAGTCCGATGTGAAACAAACTCTTTTTTGCATAATGTTTTTCGATTTGAGAAATTATTTTGACAGTGAAATCCTCCATGAAATTGATGTTTTCTTTGGCCTCTTTCGCTTGTTGTTGACATCTTGACTACCTTGTGTAATTGTTCATACAGTATATCAGCTGCTGGAATTACGGAAGCGAAGACAATCAACGAATTCTACAGGGATGAAATGTGTGCATTCCTCATACTAAACATTCTTGTAAATTAGACTTTTTTTTCAGAAGAAGATGCTGGTAAACTATAACCATGTACTGTTATAACTGAGTGCATTTTCTCGAAACTGAATCCTCTGTCATGGTCTGATAACATGAATCCTACCTGTTTGGTTCCGTTATTGTATACCTTGTTCTCACTAGAGAACGTGACATTATATCCATTGATGAAGCAGAAGATGCTTACTTCTCCGGAACACCTGATAATACTCTGTTGTTTCTGATTTCCTCAGTAAAGGATATACACCAATCATTATTATAATTATTACATTCTTAACGGTCCGTCAACACATAAAAGGTCATCAGGGTCATCAACTGGTGAACTACACAGCGATGCAAAAGGAATTAACATCGAACAAACCAGAAGGCAAAAGACAAATGCTAAAAATCTTCATTGGTTATAATATCACAAAAGAACATCTTTCACATAAGTATTTTCTAAATCTCAACAGTTTCAAAAAGGGTCTTTAGACTTGTAACGTTACGATAAAAATTGTCTCGAGTAGACCGAAGGTCAATTCAATCCAACAAAAAATGCTTAACGGTGAATGGCTCATCACATCCAATGCACCGAGGATTATCTTCGCCTTTCAACATATATGAATGCGTAAGGTAAGTATGGCCCATCCGAAGACGAGCAATGACAACTTCGTCTCGATGGTTGTCTCTATAGCATGGAGACCATTCACCGATGAGAGGTTTTACGGAATGTTATTTATTATCAGTATATTGATTCCGTTCCTCCTGCCACTGAACTGCTAAACATTGTTTGATGAATGGTTTAAAATCAGTAAAATCAAGTTTAAAAACAACAGTTGGTAGCGATAAAGTTACATGTGCGGCATGACCTGCTTTTGCATTGCCTGGTATTCCCATGTGCCCAGGAACCAAAACAATATGAAAGTTTGATCAAATTCATGATATGGTATTAATGTATCATGAATGAAAATATTGTCAATATTTATACTGCTAAAACTTTGAAGTACAGAAAGAGACTTTTAATAGAAAACAGCTCAATGATTTATAATTAATTGAAATAGTTTTCTTTAAAAGATTGTAAATTGTATATAAAAATTGCAAGGTATTTCAAAATTGTGTAATTTTATGGTTTTCTTTATTACATTATTACTTCCATGGGTATATATCTGTATACACCTGAACATTTCTTATGCCCGTTCATAATATTGACTTCTTTCCTCTAGCTAAGTTAAAGGTATCATTTGTGAATGACATAGACACAGTAACATGTATCTTGGTTTTTTGGCAATGCATCAAAAATAATTGATCAGACAGAAAAAAAGAAACGTTGAAAATGCACTGGAGGATTAGCTAATAAATGGAATGAAAATTTAAAATGCTTCACATGGAGAGCATGGAAGATCAATACAAATACATGAAAATCATGAAAGTCCATAATGTACAAGTTTTCAAACACAGGTACATATATATGCCGTATCATGAAAACAGCCGAACTGTAAGAAAATGATGATTTTCTATAAGTTTGCCTACAGATGTTCGTTTTCATTTTGTTTTGGTAAGGAAACTTATCACCTGTAGCTGGCACCACATTTATGACAATAGCGAAAGCAGTTCTCTAAAACTGACGACGTGTAGTTCCTCACTAAGATCACCGGAATACCTGGACACACCCTTGGCACTGACGAGTAGGGGACACAATGGTTTGCATATATCGTTTGGGATTTTCCCTCAGGACATTTTAAAACATACACATGGTGCAATTGTAGGCGTGATGATTCCCATAAGTAAGTGTTACGAGTGCACCGACAACACGCTGGTCGCAAAAACGTTTATTACACTTTTTCCACTGATTTTTTTTTTCAAATTCCATTGTTTTAGTGAAGCGAGAATTGTCGCGTTTCACTTCGGGAGTTGTACTTCCGCCGGACCACATGACCAGCAATCAGGAGCCAATTTCACGATATCGTTTGTTTATCATTGAAAATCTGGGCGAATTGATAATATGTTTAATTTTACATATAAGATATACAGTTTAAATCAGAAATTTTATTCCTCATAATGAAAGGATAACAGGATTTTATTTCTTTATATAATATAAATTAAATGAGACATTGGATGAGGTTTTATTTCGTCAGAAAAGTAAATTTTAAAACCTTCGGAAAAAACATATTTGCATTTTCAAATGTTATTTGTACTGCCAGAACCAATAACTAGATAAACGAACTGTTTTTGTACACGTTATTCCAATTTTGGAAATAATGCAAAAAATTGTTTTGACTACAAAATTTAAACGTATAAAAGTGAATGTCCTTACCAAACAATAAGCGTACTAAAGTTACATCTATTTTTATATTCAAGTGTTTCAATTTAATACCAAACATAAAAGCATTCATTCATTGAAAACAATCAGTGACTATTTCTCTCAAAGTTGCTATGTCTTTGTGAGAAGCAGCGCATACCATAGAAAAGATTGTTTCCCTTCATACTTTGTAAATACTATAGGGCTATGGGCATGAATAGTATGTTGCATAAAAACGGATGTTATAGGAGTGCCTCTATGACCATCAAAATAAACATAAGCCTGATTTGATGTATGGGAATGAGCAAAGACTCATGACAAATTCCGTCTCGTTTAACATTTAATATTAACATTTCCCCCTCATCTTTACAAGGGCGCCAAACAAATGTTGTAATGTTTTCCAGTATTTCTCAGTTTGGCTTGGCATTTCTTTCGGTCAAATTTTATTCATAAACCAATGATGTTCTGGCTTAAAGTGAGTATCTACCTTTTTGGCCGTCTTCTTGCACCATCGGGCTAATGTTCATAATGCTGAATATCACAATATGTCAGAATATATATATGATTTTTTTAAAATGACAGTCTGTCCTATATTTACGGAGAAGTAGAAACAGACTCAAGGAATCCATATAAGTCTTCACAACTATTAGTAGCGAGCTTGACTCAAGCGGCCACGCAGCGTAGCAGGCCCTTAAGGTAACGCGTGCGGAAGAAAAGTGAAAAAATTCACACAAACTATTAGTGAAATTGTGACACTGAAGTGGAATTCTTAGTAATGCTTTGCGCCAATGGCGGATAGCATCATGGCGAACATATCAACAACTAGTCCTGCTCACCAAGACGCTTCATCCAGTGTGCAGCCAACAAGAATCTGGCTAACCTAGGAAAAACAAAACATCATGAACTAGATAGGATCACAACAAATACAATAGTCAAGAAAGAAAAAAATCCTTCATCTTTATTCTTAATTATTATCGACATCAAATATTTTGTCACATTGCTTTCCACTATGAAATACACAAATTAGTAATAATATTATGTATTAATATTACTACGTTGGCTCAATGAATTC
Source organism: Ylistrum balloti (assembly GCF_031769215.1). Classification (NCBI taxonomy): domain Eukaryota; kingdom Metazoa; phylum Mollusca; class Bivalvia; order Pectinida; family Pectinidae; genus Ylistrum; species Ylistrum balloti. The sequence goes on along the minus strand of NW_026782268.1, from coordinate 208,966 downwards.
ATTATTATTCATATCACATATATATTCCCCAGCCATAATAAAAAAACTAAACTTTCGTCCTGCTTACTTCTCAAAAACGTCGAGAGAATGTTTGACATCAGACTGTTTAATTGTCTGTCAAGCGTGAATTCGCCAGGTTGCTGATACTTTTAGGAATTGGAGAGCAAAGTGATTATTGTGAAACTAGCAATACTTTTTTGTTTGTTGTTAGTTTTTTTTTTTTTTTTTTTTTTTGGGGGGGGGGGTGTTTGGCCATATGCTTATATCTTTCCGAGATACTGTATCAGCTAACCTTCCCGTCAATAGTGTAAAAAAATTATTTTGACAGATTTGGAATTTACTCGCCTTTCAGATTTTATCCTGACGACTAATATTAGTAATGACGATTTCAAGAGGTGAAATGACTGCTGTAGGATGAGGTCATTTTATAATTTATCATATGCTTTATCTTGTATTAATATTGTATAGAGTGGCTCTATGATGTGCTACTGTAATAGCGTCATAAACTATTTCGTTCAGTAAACTATCATACGTCGACACTACCTTCCAATGACTTTAAGTAGTGAGGATGTATATCACTTAACAATCTACATACAAATTTCTATAATTGTTTTCAATGTCCTCATTCGGGAATATAACCTATAAATGAGTCGATTTTTTCTGTTTGATGAAAACATAAACTTTGTTTTTATAAAATTTGTATTTACAGGTCCGTCAAGTGTCACGCTTGTAGCGTAGGTAGAATAATTCGGATATCTAGCACACTTATCAAACCCTTTGCACGAAAGTGTTGTTTTATTATGATATAATCATGTTATTTACGCGAACTCCTTGTTTAAACAGTGTGATCACTCACAACTATCACAGTCGAGGGGAACATAAAAATGGGTTAAAAGCATCCGTTCATGCTCATCCGGGTCTCACAGCTTTTCGAACATCCAATTTCGTCACAGATCACAACGTTTTGAGCCATCTGGGAGTCGTATATGCCATTTGAGAGTGTATTTTAAATCAGCAACAATGAAAAAGAGCTAACGTTGGATGTTTCGTAGTAACTAGTCACTCACGCTAGTCCAGCAAGGTATGCGATAGATGTTTCAATTGTAAGCCTCCATATTTGTGGTGGGACCAGCTCACTAATTTGATTGTTCCTCCTGGGCATAGTAAAGACGCTTGTACATGATTAACTAACGACGTAGGTTTGGTGCTGATTGTAATTCTCTGCTAGCTGTTGTATTTTGTATGATTAACACAAAGTACAACTTGGGGTTCTACAGCTTAGCGTTAGAATTTACGGCAGTGACCGAGAGAATGTGCTATCTTCTCGAAGGATACTTAATATCGTATACCCTGAGGTATAAAATTTACCAAATATTTCATTGTCTATGTGTGCAACATTTCAGAATGAAAATGAGCTTTGTTTGTTTATCTATTTCACGTCCAATTAATATCTTGGGATCATATGAAGCCGATGCCTTCTGAATCTGCGTTAAATTCCTAAAGTCAATTAGATATCGCGTCACAGACTTGTCTTTAGCAGTACCTTCCTCCTTGACGCCAAAATGAAGGGACATAAAAAAGAAACATCAAATGCCATCTTCCATACATTCTATGCAGTCACAAATCAAAATTGTTGCCGTAGACATCCGTCCTGATGACCGTTGCTGTTGCGAGGACATTAAATCCAAAAGTATAAAAGAAATAAATAGTTGCCTGTCTGACATGAAATTATGGGCTGTCAATTCATAATGTTAGGATATGTTAGTATGATGGGTCTGTAAAAATAATTACCTTTTAATGACACCGTCTTTAAATGAACTAAACAATGACTTTAACAAGCTATTCCGTGATTAGATGCTAAAAATATTTGCAATGTGCCAGAATGACATTCACTTTGTAGGTTTAGACGATTAAGCATATCGTTAACTAGTCAGGTGATCACGTTTCAGTGTGATTGCGCGCGTCCGTGAATGACCTTTGGACACGTTTGTTACACGAGAACACACAACCAAACAGATACGCTTAATCGTGTTTAATTACGACGTTTCAAATGCTATTGTTAATGTTAAAATTTCTGTTTCGGCGACTTAAAAAGACATGATAATTTATCATATGTAGAATTTCTCTTGAGAACGTCATTGCCCAGGGCAAAATATATAACATTGTGATTCTATCTTAATGTTCTGAATTAAAATCGATGCAACATATCAACAAAACCACACACGAAATTTGTAAATTAGAAATCTTTCAAAAGGGGAAAAATATCAAAACTCAGTCGTATTCATTTTCATAATGAAAAAAAAATCCCGTTAAGGTTCAATTCTTGGCAATTAAACATGCAAACACGGCAGGATTTATCTTGAAGAATGTTTGTTTTATGACCAGTAATTTTTCATCTGATTATTCGTGCCATCAATCAGCAAAAGCATGAAAAAGCTTGTAAATGTTGTAGATAAATACCATTACTTTTTTCTTTAATTTTTACTGGTATAATAAATATCATTTTGTTCGCCTGATATTGACGTGGTTTTAGCTCCAGGCAAACTTTGTCCTCGAATATAGGAGCCTATCATGAGCACAATCAATTCAAATTGGAAATATTAAGAAAGATATGGTAGCGAGTCGTCCTATCAGGTGACATCATTATGACAAAGGGTTAGCAAAAAGTTGGACTTCATGTTACATAACAGCCCCCCAAGTGGGAGGGAGGGGACATCCTAAAATTGGGAGCGATGGGAGGGTTCAATATTTTTAGTGGTGAATTACAAAGTAAGGGGTTAGTAAAAACATAGGAGGGAAAGGTAGAATGAAATAGTTTCATTTTAAAGTTTTCCTTGATTAAGTTCATTTCTCAACATCCCGGACAATCTGCTTTAAACTTTAGAAAAACAGGTGCCCTCCGATCTTATGGGACTATTTTACTTAAACGACAGGTTTGTCGTAAACTTCATCTATCGTGTCAGTCCTCGATTAATTGTAAGCCATGTCTTGGCAATTTATTTTAAGAGGAAGGAAATTTTAAGTTTTATTAAATGTAACAACATTTCAATTTGAACATATTACATGGAAGGGATAATGTCACCTAAATGAATAATTTGGTGTTTTATTTCAATTACTGGTTGGAGTTTCAATACCTCAGCTGATATAACAAATTTGAGATTGTACCAATGTAATTTATTTACCAAAAGAAATTAATCTGAAGCGTATGGAAGCTATATTCCACGTGTTCCGTTTATAATTTAAACTACATGCTATTTGTTCTGATAACAGATGATTATTTTGAAAGTTGCGTTATAGCGATTCGTTTCCTCGGGGGTTTACAAGTCACGTAAGTGTAATGAAATGTTATTTTAATATTGGATTCTTGGTTCAGAAGTATGTACATTTAATCCAAATCAATCATTTTCCTATCAGTGTGTCTATTTCCCTGAACCATTGCTGTCTATCGTGTAGTGTATTTGTAATTATTTGGTAATCTTTCTACACCTGAAGTGGTGTCTACATGAAAAGTGGTATCAATTTAAACTGTATAAACGCATTTCATATCATGTTGAGATAATTAGATATCCAAAGTTGTATTTTGATATTAAACAATGAAACTGAAATATATCAGTACTGAACTTTTCTCCCTACAAGTAACAATTGAGTTGACATCCCATATATCAACATATCAAATATCAACATTTCAAAAGTATCCGAAATGAAACTCAAAGAAGATTAAAGTATTACAAAATATGAAAAATTGAATAATATACTGAGAAAAATTTCAAAAGTAGATGAATAAGACCAAGTATCCTGGAGAGGTATGCTTCCTCTTCGCCCCAGACACATGCCTTACAAATCTTGGGCAGATTTCAGCATGCCAGTGATTCATTTTACAATTATCGGTTTGCATTATTGATAAATCTTTATTTCACATTGACCATACGTTTATCAATTGCCCCCTGGAATGCAACCAAATTTTCAATTAATATTACACAGCCAAAGAAAGCAATCAAGAACATATAACAATAAGAAAAATTAGCGTCACAACGTAATCTTAATCAAAACTGAGGCAATAGGCGAATGAGATCGTGTGTTCCAGAAGAGTAAGCGTCTTTGCTTCTTGTTCGATCGAAGTAAGTAATGTCACGTTCTCAAATGAGAACAAGGTATACAACAACGGAACCAACAGGCAAACTACCGAGCATCAAACACGTCCAGCTTCATTTCGCACAAAGAAATAAAATATTTCTCAATTAGATAGTTATGACGACCGTAAAACTCCCTGGGTTGTTGCTATCCACAACCTTTTGCAATGCACAATTGCCGCCTGTTGGACGAATGCTCACAAAACTTTATTGGACAAAAAAGATCAACAAAGGGCAATAAATCTGTAATTGCAGACACAGGTTCACGGTTCCATTAGTTTGACCGCTGGGTTGAAGGCGATGAAGCAAAAGACGCTTACTCCCTCGGAACAATTAGGTCACAACAGCCTCTTTAAATATGTGTGGAATTGCCGTTAATAGAAATTGGGCAAGGGATTAAGGTAACAAATGTACCAACCAAGTTTCATCAAAATCCGACCAGACTCTCAAAAGATAAGCGGAAAGCAACATCCGGAGGGACGGAACCCATTTGAATATATCCCGCCATCTTTGTTTGGCGGGGGATATTCAAATGGATTCAATTTAACAATGAAATTTTTCGATTCGTCGTTAGTCATATAAACCAAATTTAGGAAAAGTAAATTGAATAATGTTTTCCTGTCATGGGAGTAGTACTCTTTGTGTACTGCGATTAGAACATATCCATTTCATTCTACTGTTAATTAACAAACAAATGAAAAGGCGTGTGGCGACGGAAATTAAACGGCGGAAAAATACATTTAAAACCACTGTCAGTACAGCGAATTTAGTTTTTGATAAATCTACTACAATTACGGTTAAAATGAAATAATATCGGAACTTTGCATTTTTATTAGCAACAGCCGGCAACATTCTAGTCCATGGGCAACCTCTATATACTGCTATTTACCAGCGTATACAGATTGAATTATATGAATTATATTTTGAAAGCACATTTTGATTATCTTGTCTTTCCAGGCACCTGGTCCTACGAACTCATCAAACAGGTTAGTTCTCTCCACTCACAAGGTTTGCTGGTCTTCTTGTATTTGGTCAATCGACTCTTTCTTATTCTTTGTATGCTACATAATGCATATCAAATTTATAAGAGTATGTGTTGTGATCTTGCAATCTTCCTTTACAACAGTTGTAATCAATTCGGAAAGATCATTAATTCTGTTAAATAATTCGTTATCTTATTATTTGTTCAAGCTTCTCAGTCGGCATAGCAAACTACGGCGGAATGGTATATGCACTTTGTACAAAACACCGGCGGCAGGGACTACTCCTGAAGTTTTATAACTAGATGTAAAAACATGAGAAATGAAACTATTAATGCTCATGACACATCTGAAAGTCACAGAAGCTGGTTCTGGTTAAGAAGGCACAGACAACACCTGCCATGAAAGAGAGAGGTCAAGAGTGTCAACCCTCATGAATCAAGCCACTGGAATGCACACGCGATAAGTAAAATGGGAGAACGTTCAGATAACACAAAGATGTTTCAGGTCAACAGAATGAAGGGGCTAGATATCGGCAAAACATACTTAAGTGACAAATATTATCAGTCTTTCATATCAGCTACAGCTGACAGAGAAAATCTGTCCATACAGATAAACAATACCCAATTCATATCCAAGATCAGTGACGGTTCTACAAATAGTTCCTCCCACGACGACGAGACTTCTGAATGACTTCTCAGGAAAACGGACGGTCCCCTTTTGTTAATCAATTCTGTCCGGAGTTATTTGTGATCTGGTGCACTCTCCGATTTAGCGTATCGTGTACATTAGTTGAACTATGCACTGTTAAGCACTGATATTTTTCCTAACAACACATATGTCCACGCCGTATTCTCGGTTTCCGTATTATGAGTCAAAAACTCTAAAAAGACGAGTGAATATCACACAAATCTATATTAAGATCAAAAAGAATCAAACATCTTTATCATATTGCTGATTAATCCTTCAAGGACTTTTCAGTGATGCTAAGGGCCTGAAATTTGAAATATAAGAGGCAAATCGAAATAGCCAAATTAATCTAGAAAAAATATCAAAAATATCGATTGGAAGGTGCACTAGCCCTAAAGTTCAATAAATTTCGAGAACAACTTATTTCAGAAGGACGTCAATTACAGTTCTTTATTCTTAATCGTACATTACTTCGCATCAATTGAAATTTGGCAGGTTAAGGCATATCCGATTGACTGCATGTCCATCAGTCGTGTCTTCTAAAGTGATTACATTGTACTTTTGATTGGATTTCGGCCAGTTATTTGAATGATCCCTTTAACTACATCCATCACTGAAGATTAAGAGTTTCTCTGGTTGTCTGCCAATCGATTTCATAAGATCTTGCTTGACGATATCTTGGTAATGCTGCACTGGATGAAAATAATGAAAAATGCCCTTAACTATGATTATGCAAGTTTCTCCATTAACACAAACGGAGACCTGTATTTATAACAATCGGATACATTCCCTGTCATATTGCAGTGTGGATGTGTTAAGGAAATAAAAATGATTCTATTTTGCAAAAAAGATATAATTTTTTTTTTAATTTATTTGTGTATTCTATATTTACATCTTCAAATTCATATTCATTATTTCCTTGTACAGGAGTCATTGTCTACTGATACAATTTGCGTTGTTTTACTTGTGACATGGAATTTTACCAAAGTCAGCTTCTTCTGTCACTTTTTTGTTCTTATCATGCTGTGCTGTGCTAATTATAAAACTAACAGAAGTCTAGGATTCGAAATGAGGTAATTCAACAAACGAGTTTTCAATGTCCTCTTCCTCCAGTATTTTTCCGATGCCGACGATTTTTGTGATGACGTCAGTGATAAAATATCTAACAGACACGTCAGCAATCTGTTGCGTCAAAATATTACCTTCGACAATGATGTGATCGTAAACGAATGGGAAAAGACTAAAAGGATCCGAAAGTCAGTTCCGAATATATTACAATTATCATTCATGAGGGACTGTGCAGCGTAAATCTGTTTTGATGGCAATTCCTGTGGTGTTATAATAGCTAACGTCACGAATGTGAGCGAAAAAGAAAAAAGGAATTCTTACCATTTTCGATGCCTCCACCATTCATTCTACATCTTTATACTTGCAGTCATTTTTCCTGTCACGTTTGGACATCGGGTTATACTCAACACAACAGATTTGTTTAAAATGGGTGAACTTCAAGTTATTATCAAATGTGAAAATGACGACCGCTCACGTGGAAAATCCCTATTTGATACATTTAATGTTGTTTGTATTGTTTTAACGCTATCTTAAGCATATATTGTACAACGATTCCATGTTTGACTTTGTGTCAGTGTACCATTGACAGGAAACAAATAGTGCTGGTGCTTGAACCTTTCTCACGTCACGAAAATAGGATAGGATCTAGAAGAATATTTACAATTCAATATACTTCAATTTTATACCCTTTTCTGTGGATAAAATGGCAATAAATATTCCTGTTATTTGACAAGAAATACTCAGCAATTTTTCCCATACCACAGATATTATATTCAACATAAAACAATAACTTTATTGTCTCGCCAATCGGTGATATATTTATTGATTTTATACAGACATACATTGCTATCTAAGAAATAGAATGAACGACATCGTCACATTGGTATTCTGTAACAGCATATGCTTTTATTGACGGGAACTCTGAAGTTTCACATGGAGTGTGTCAGATCAAGAATTTAGTTGCCTCTTATAACTCTTCATACCTGCAGAGCATGAGGTCTTTATGAGGACTAGGATTATATCAACACCGGTGATTGGTTTTGTTTATGGTTTTATGACCCCTCGCAACTGCGAGGATCCCCTGAAGACATTGTCCAAAGATGACAGGGCAAATGGGTGCTTTCATGTGTGCTTCGTGATACGTTTCTGTCTGGAAATGTGTATAATCCTGGATGAAGTAACATTGGCGTTATAATGGCCTTATTCATTCCTCAAAGGCGTATCAACGGACACCGTCATCAATCTTTCAAACACGCTTTCAAGTTTGACGACCTTGTGGAGAAACTCTTAGGTGTCCCTTATATTCAAGCAAAGTGATATTCGCTACATATTTCCTTGTTACGAAAACTTCATGTGGTTTCGGCTAGACATTTGAGAACTCATTAAATTTTGATCGTTTGGCACAATTTTGAAGTTTTTAAAAACTCGTCCGCACGGATAGCCCCGATTCTACAATAAACCGCCCGCTTATGAAGGTTGCAAAATGTTAGTCGATACCATAAACATCAGTGATTTTAACGTAACACCATACTTTTATTTAGAAATATCCTGTCATTTTTTAACAGATACTCCAAGCCAAATGCATCCACACTGTTCAACCACAAACAAACGTCACAGCATGTCGGTGAAATTTGGAGAGGCTCTTTAATCATTATTCAAAATGTCAAGATACGAAAGCTGTTCATAAAGGGCTCAAAAAGGTATTTTTTTACTATGTGACATTGGCCGTGACCTTTGACCTACATTAATTAATATTGGCCATAGATTTGTAACTAAAACTGTCAAATCATTTTTTTAAAACGAAGACATGAGTGTTTCACAAAGTGTGCATGCAATGAGCACATGACACAGTACAGTTTTAATGTCCCACTTCAGAATCTTGTTGCAACCGTGTTTCGTAGACACGTCGTTTTTTATTGAACATATATCAAATCAACATATTTCAATTATTAACATCCACACACCTGGACACAAGCACTATACGCAAACAAATTCAGCAAAAACAGGATAATTCATTAAAGGGAGGTAGTTTTTTTTAGTAAAAATGAGGGCAAACTGCAATAAAACGAGAAAACGTTATTACAAATATTCATTTCATAACATATCGTAACTAATGATATTTCATGAGATTTAAATTAAACAAACTTTTTATCATAATTTCAGCTGACCATGGGTCAGAATCTCTCAAATAATTCCAGATTACGCTGTTTTATATGAAACTTACATCACTAAAAATGTTAAGTTCGCTGGAAAATGCCTAATTCCGATGTCATAATATGATTCATGAAGATCATGTCTATTCTTCCTGGGTGTGTTAGGTACCAAGTATAATACGTTTATATGCTAGGACAAACTCTGCCTTGGTATGATAAGTTCTAAACAAGTGTCTACACACAAAACCACACATCATTGCTTGCACTGAAAACAAGTTCCCCATCTCACCAGGCCACTGTCTTGGTTCCAGCTGGAGGCAGAAGTCAAAGAAATGCCGTGCTGACGGGCGTTGGAAGGCATCCGCAGCTAATCTTTACCTGTTTTTGTTCTGGCCCATTATTATTTAAGGAACGGTGCAACAAATATGGTATAAATTCGGTGGTGGGATAATTACGTACCACGTTACTGTGTTAATTAATATTGTAGTCTCTTAACTCTCAGAAAGAGTAGTTTACGTATCTTTAAGACTGTCCGGGACATTTTTCATTCCTCTTTTAATGTTCAGATGTGCAAGTGCTATATATTCTATCATATGGTTTCACTGGAAAAATCCACTATGCTAAACAAAAAAAGAAAGGCAACACTACTTTATTCTGTGATTAATTAATTAACCCCTTCATAAATCCTTACCAATCATGTACGAATAAAGTAATTGATCAATTCTGATAAAACTGCAGTCATAGTTCATTATAAACTTTGCGTTCAGTTGATTTTATTCGACTGTAAAGGACGTTGGGGTCAATTTCAAAGGTAACACCATTAGTAACGGGTATGGGCACCGTTTGCGAAGTAAACAACATTGCAGCGTCGTCGCATGGAACTCGTAAACCGGCGGATAATTCGAGGAGAGATGTTATTCCATTCAGCGATCAAGGTTTGGGCCAGGTCCTGCAAGTTTGACGGCTGATTTTGACGTTCTCTCACGCGTCGCCCAAGAACGTCCCAGACTTGCTCAATCGGTGACACATCAGGTGATTTAGATGGCCAATCTAACACATGTACGTTATTCTGCTGCAAGAAAGCTCTGCTGACGCGACTGGTGTGCGCTGGTGCGTTATCCTGTTGAAAAATGGCGCCAACGCCATGGCGTCTTAAGAATGGCAGAAGCACTGGTCTTAAAATTTCGTCCCGATATCGAATGCCGGTTAAATTGCCATTGAACACAACAAGCCTGGTACGAGTCCCCCCACAAATACCAAAACCCAAACCATTACACTTCCGCTGCCAAAGCGGTCCCGTTCTGCTACGCAGCAGTTCGCAAAACGCTCCCCTCGTCGCCTCCACACTCTGCGCCTTCCGTCACCGTGTTGCAGACAAAACCCGGACTTATCTGAAAACAGAACCTTGTTCCATTGTCGTAAGGCCCAACAACGGTGAACACTGGTCCAGTTACGCCGATTATTACGGTGACGTCGCAACAAATTGGGTCCAGTGTAGGGACGCCGCGCTTTCAATTGGTAGGCCCTCAACCTGTTGCGGACAGTTTGGGGCGACACACGACACCCAAACAATGTCCTTGTAGTTTCTGCTGCGGTTACGAATCGATTGCGCATGTGTATCAATCGTATACGACAGTCATCCCTTGCGGTCGTTTTACGGGGTCGGCCGCTTCGGGGAAGATCGGATGTTGACCCAGTTTGGTTTAAACGACTTACAAACTGGCAAATTGTCTTAACACTGCAACCAAAATGCCGTGCAACTCGACGGCGAGACTCTCCAGCCTGGATCATGCCTACAGCCGTTTCTCTCTGTACTTGTGACAGCCGGGGCATAATGATAAAGTTGATAGATAGCAAGATTCGGTGATTTCTAAGTCCTAAGGATCTAAGGAACAGTTGTCAATTTGAATGTTCAAGCGAAGATACAAGTTAGTCGCAGTAAACCTCATGCAGCTCTTTCGCTAATACAGACTTTCACGCTTGAATGATTTTGGTAACCCCCTTGGATTTTGTAATGTAAAACATTACCATTTTCTAATATTGCACAAACGTCATTTTGTTTTCACTCATTTACAGGTATTCGCCAAGGAAACATGTAAACCTGTCTTTTTTTGTTGAGTATATTGTCAAATTTATTGAATTGTTGAACTGTATTTCAACCCTTTGTCATTTGTTCTTTTGGTTAAGTGTGGTATAGAGACGAACTCAAGGATTACTACGGAAAGCGAAACGTTACACCTGCCATCTCTGTCTCCATCACAAGATGACAAGATAACTTCCCTTCTGAAATTGATGAAATCAGGATATAAGAACAATTTGAATATCTCGTGTTTACGAGATAAAAAAGATTCACAAATGAGTAATGCTAAATGACATGTCATTTTGAATACTTAAGTAATCATTCAAGTATTCAGCTCTTCCTTGGTGGGATGTATATCATTCAATGTCTGTTGAACTCCTCTACTGTTGCATCTCATACCAATGTTGCATTCATCTAAAGGTCTAAGAATGCTTGCGGGCTGCTGTAGTAGGTTTTAGCTAACAGATGATACCCTTTACCTTATTATGCCTGGAACAACGCATCACATCATATGTTATCCTATTTCCGCTGGCGTCTGGCTATAGACCCCCACGACCTGTGTACAGCTCCAGTCAACTACAATACCCATTACCAGAATCACACAAGTACACATTCATTTTTACTTGACTTGTCTGGTCTGTACACACGACAGGTCAACTTTTCTATCCTTGATATCCTCATCAATAGCAATATTCTGGCCAGAGTTGTAACTCATCTGAAAGTTGTACAATATATCCTTGTAAGGAGGTCCTGTTTTCTACAAAGTAGAATTAACCATCAAGTCCTCATCTTCGTTGTTAGATAGATGAAAGAAGGACGTCGGATTTAGACACGACAAATAGTACACTGATATTCATTTGTCAGGTAATCCGGGATGTCATGCTACCTGTCTAGGTCCATAACTATCACCATGACCACGAATGCCTTCATCTTGCCCAAAGTAGTTGCCTTGAGTGTTGAGTGAGGCCCTGGTGGGTGACCAAATACGAAAGAACATACTCTCTTGGTTTCCTGGGCAATCACATCTCTTTTCCGAGTAGTTGAGATCAGACACTGGTTCCACCTCGAATGTCTCACTCAGGATCTCCAAGAAAGGTTCTGGCATACGGGATATGCCTCCTAGGACTCAGCTCTCCACGTCAAACAAACTGTGGGGTTCTTCATCGTCTACATCATTACTTTCAAAGCCTTCATACTCCAAGTCATCACTGTCTTTGTCCACGAGAACGCTCTTGACTTCCGCCATTGTCAATATTACCGTATGGATCGTGACCGTCTGATCAGTCAAATTATATAGTTTTTTTGACAATATTTTACAAATGAATCAAACCCATACAATAACAGCAGAACAGCAGGGCCTGTATTAAAGAAACCGTTCTCATGCTCAAGCATGAATTTTGTGTTCAAGCCTTATGTCTTGTTTAAATTTAAAAATAATCTATAAGGCTGATTTTGCAAAAGATTTAAAAATAAATTTGAAAGGACTTCAAGTCAAAGCTATATTCCATGTTTATATTTGACATTTGTATTATTTTATATGATTTAGGTGATTTATGAAAAAAAGTTTGCTTGAGCACAAAATCTATGCTTGAGCATGAGAATGGTTTCATGAATACAGGCCCTGGTGTACACAATTCACAATGACGAAATAGCATTCAAAGTACTTTACGTCAAAATTAAAGTTTTAATAATTATTTTGCACATGTCACACAACGAAATGTGATTTGAAATTTCTAGAATTATATATATATTACGTACGTGCATCAGAAACCATTAACTGTTGCCTAGCGTCGCCTAACGGCCAGCTCGTGTACGAGTATCTGTTTTCACAATTACCAACATGTGGACGGATGTGATTGTCACTGTCGCACTTCACTTGTTCGATTTTGCTATTTGGCTTCCGGTTGGGATTTCCAGCGCTAAAAAATACTGCTGACAAGATAGCTGATGTATGGCATTATGATACCGTGCCACGCAACGCCGAAGAGTTTTTTTATATTGTACAAACATACATGTAATATACTGACAGTCATATTGAATTGTTGTTGCTTCAAATGACTTCAAACTTTAACTAAGTTCTATGTTATCGGCATCCCAAAATGTGAAATGCTGGTACAATTCAAAGTCCGGCAATTCGGTCTTACCACGCGGCCGAAGAACTGACTAAATTCGGTTAATATAACAAGAAAATACCAACATGTCAACAGCATCATAATCCATACTGACATTCGATAAAAATAGGTAAAATATAAACAAAAGTACGAAGATCGTGGTAAATGGAAAAGACCTCTGACTATCGACACAAGTGCGACATTTAAATACCATAGGTTAGGGATGCAGGGTTGTTTGCTTTAAGACATGAAAAATATCACAGTAGTAAAATTGAAATCATCTGGCTTGACATACGACTTGGTGGAAAGATACCCATTCTGGTTTTATTGAAAAGATAGAGATCAACAATTAATGTGGGAGAGTCTATCGAGTATTTGATTTCCTATTCTTAATGGTATGTACGATGGATTTCCTGTTATTTAAAGACAAGACGTCAATAATTAATCTGCTGAACGTGAAATTAAACGACTTTGCAAGGTCCTTTTGACCTGTATTGATACGTTCTTTGTCAAATTCAGCCTCGTATAAAAAATGTCAACCAACAGACATGAGAACAACGAGCCTGTATTCCTTGATCCTGGTGTTAACATGACCATGAAGATCTCCATCTACTTGATAAGGTAGAACGCCCTACTTGCACATCCTCATATCTTTCCAAAGACTACCTTGTTTATCGCGTTTCGGTATTACGGTCATTTTGATTGCGTATAGGGATTAGGATGTGGATTTCTCTCAACCCTAAACTTCACAAAAACCGATCGGAACGGGGTTTCATCGCCGAATCGTTTTAGTTGTTAAAATCTTTGAAAAATACTTTATAGCATTCTTTTTATTGTGAATTCAGGAGGCGGACTTCCGGTTTGTAGATTTGAAAGCACTCAAAGGAGCGCTCGACCAATCTTAAGCATCCTCTTCTAAAGACATTTCTTCTATTAAAAGATATTTTTCAACTCTGTGCACCAAATCAAAGAAGTATACTGAGGACGATATCACACGAAATGCATATATTTTAGTTGATGATATATTTATCGAGATTGGTTTCCAGAGCATCCTTCAAACTATTAACATACACGAAGCTGTCCTACTCTTAATGATATCTTATCTTATCGGAGTAAGATTATTTCTTCATGAAATTCGTATTTCCTAGTTTAGTCTTAGAAGTCATGTATGCTCACACTAACAATCTATACTATTATGAAATATATATTCTGTTCAAAGCAAGATATAACTTTTGAATAATTATAATGAACAACGGGTTATGTAATATTCAGGCATAAAACAAACTCAGCGTCATCAAATTGATCAGTTAAAACATCAATTTCTATTATCGTACCGTAATGATTTCCCACTGGGGTGTCGACATCTTGACAAGTCGGCAGTAAGTGTTGATAAATGGCGTCCAGAAAATTGTTAAATGCTACACCTTGGCTTATCCATAATGCATGTGTTCTTTATGTAGGACACATCGACCGATAGTGTATCATCTACTATTGTATCGTGTTTTACAAACATATCAACTTTACAATTGTTATCTGCTATATCTGTAGTTCCCAGGCGTAATATGTACATAATACAAACTGCATTGTTTTTTAAAAGAAGTGTTATATCATGTCTGTACATAGTTTTTTTGTTTTAACATTTTCCTTTTTATATTTAATGACGTGTTCACTGTGAGCGTGGTTTAAGTGACGTTTAATTCTAAATGTCTCTCGCTGGGACCGTAAAACAACACCAAAAGGAGGTTACTTATCTGTCACACGTACTAACAGTACATAGTGTATTACGTCTTGTATTTTCTGTACTTATCTGGCTGAATGGGTATATATCTATTATGGTTGTCATGACCATGCTTCACATTGGCATCGTCACATTTTAAAAGTGTCCACGTATGAAATAATACTTGTATGATATTAGCGCCATTACTATATTCTGTCACGGTATTTGATCATCGCAAATTTGATTGCCGTCTTTTGTCAATTTTTATAACGTCTGAATTGATTTTCCCTATATCGGAGGAAGCATTTAATTGTTACCGTCTATAAAATTCGCCGTTTGTATGTCGGAGTCAAAATCGAGGCGTTTGCGTGTGCCGTGGATAACACTCTATCATTAACTCGTCATATGGTGTAACCAAAAGGTCGTGTTCGTTCTCATTGTGATTGTTTTATAGTCTACTGGCACGTGCAGTATCATCTCTTGCAGAAATAATGTATAGCCGTTATTATCAAGGATAGTTGCTCTCGTTTTCTTATTACAGTTAATGTCAAGAAAATGCATCGTTGTATCGATGTAAAAGAGGGGATAAAAGAGAAGCCTGTAATTTAAGGCATTGAAGGTAGATTAAATTGGCGTTTATTAGGTACTCAAGTCAATAAAGAATTGAGTTAAAAAATTTAATTCTTCATATTTGCTATCAATTCGACATCTAACTACCTAATTTTTGATATTGCTGAAATGTTCAAGTTAACATAACCGACATATTAAATGAAAAATTAGAACAATTGTACTGCCTACGTACTCATTTCAATTGCATTATGACGAAAGCCTTGGTTAACCTGCGCAACCAATCTAACACATCTGTATGCATAAAGACCATTCGGGAACGTGGCCATTTGTTATTTTCCTTACTTCTTTCTTTCTGATAATGCGTTGGTTACAATAACCGAAAATGTATAATGTTAGCAAACACCTAATTCAAACTCACCATGGCAAAATATGAACGAGTAAAATATTTATTAGGAAACCTTTCAAAGGGCATCGAGATGATAAGAATAATTTCAGTTGTCAAAGGATTCTTCAACGGCTTTATCTAAATTTGAATAAACAATAACTTGGGCAACACGACAACTTATGTAAAGCTTTTGGTTCGCTGGGCATCGCCTTGTTTACAAAATTGGAAGTGTTTTCAATTAATTGTTAATAGATAAGTACAAAGCCAAAAAAAACTTTAGATTTGATTCGATCTTTGAAATGGCCAAATCATACAAGCAAATATTTTCATTTGAATATGATACTTACTTTCCGTGTCCTGTAGGAAAACGGCATGTCTTCTACATCGCTATGTATGGCGAGAAGGCAATTAATTGGCCTGTCGAATACAGGACTAGTCATAGTTCCTCTTATGTCTTAAAACTTGATAAAACATAGCGATTAAATAAAGGTTGTTTGGGAATCGAAAGAATCGCGTCTTATAATGAAAGTTGATCTGACGATTGCATCTTGACATATCGGACGTCAGACATTGAACAAACAAATAAATCGTGTTCTGTCCGATATAGCTGTCCTTACCATCCGTATCATATTTTTTTTATTTTTTTTTCTTGGTGTACAGATTTTTTTCGTTCGATATTGGAAAATATGTCTTCAATTAGGTGTTTGTAATGTTTGCCCTTGCAACACAGAATGCAGTGCGAAGACTGTTTCCAAACATGATAGTGCCCCTAATAACGCCATAAAATACTGTAATATAAACAGAGTAATGAAATTAAGCGGCAAAGTGGCCAACCAAATGTCACCACTAAATAATTTAAAGATGAAAGGGGAAATACCATAACTAGTGGTACATCTAAACTCAGTCATTCCATCAGCAAAAAAATCATAAAACATCGAAATACTTTTTCAGAAGTATTTTACTTCTCTAACTTGGTCCAGTAGTTTTCGAATGGTACCTTTTCAAAATTGCCTGAAAATTTTCGCTGTCTCTCGATTTTAAGTATTACAGTATATTAACATCGATTCACTTCCTGTTTTCACAGTTTATATATATTTTGAACATCGAAAATCATCATCTTGAAATTCTTAAAAGTGTTGGCAATGGCTCGGATGTAAAACTTTAAAAATACTCTCTCTCTCTCTCTCTCTCTCTCTCTCTCTCTCTCTCTCTCTCTCTCTCTCTCTCTCTCTCTCTCTCTCTCTCTCTCTATCTATATATATATATCACTCTCTCTCTCTTTCTCTCTCTAATCGTACAAAACCTGGTATTACAAACTTACAGTCCAGTGATGCTGCTACACAGGCATGTCATGCGACAGTCCTTCTAGTCTTCGGTTTCCTGCATCAAATCCTTCTTCAACACAGTCACCATTACCTTCGAAACAAACTCAGCAGCCCCAACCCCCATCAAACCCACCACCCAATCAAAAAAACAACACGAAAAAGATTATACCTATCCAACTCCTCCAAGATCTCTATTAAAGCTGTCAAACCACCACAGGTTTAACAAGTAGTCTAGCTAATTATCAATGGTTCTCTACTTACCTCTAAAGACTTTGTAGATTGATGAAATTCTTTGACTGT
Organism: Ylistrum balloti; assembly: GCF_031769215.1. Classification (NCBI taxonomy): domain Eukaryota; kingdom Metazoa; phylum Mollusca; class Bivalvia; order Pectinida; family Pectinidae; genus Ylistrum; species Ylistrum balloti. The sequence continues at coordinate 191,457 of NW_026782268.1, read as the reverse complement.
CTCAATGATATTACCCTAGTGTAATCCGTCGCCACGAAACAAATGTCAATTTCAGAAAATATTCATTGTTTAATTTCTTCGGTCTTGTTAGCAAACAAAGATGGAGTTGCTATCCTCACAGAAATATACCATTACATTCGGACCTTCAGTCAATTGTTGTTAGCGTTACGCTCCAAAGAACGCTTACTGTATGCGCTATTTCCCTCCAAACTGATTTTACGAACAACCAAATAATGACTATCCTATCGCGCCTGCCTCCTCCATTAATAATTTTGAGTGACTTAAATGGCAATAACAACCTTTGGGGTTCCTCCGACACTAATGACAGAGGAAAAAAAATGAAAAATTCATATCGGAAAATAACTTTGTCTTTACAATAATAAATTGCCAACTCATTAGAACTTCCGAAACATTCTCGCACCTTGATTTAACTTTATGTCAACCATCGGTTGTAGTCGGTTTCGAATGGACGGTGCATGGCGATCTCTGTGGAAGCGATCACTTTCCAATATTTCTAAGGAATGCTTGATCCACAGAAAGCGATTTTGTTCCCCACTGGAAATTATATAAAGCAGATTGCAGTACATTTGAACATCTTGATATCGAAATTCTAAACACCATTGATTTCCTGAATCTAGATCTTATAGAATCCTTTACTGCCGAACTCCTTGAGAATGTATGCCAAAGTCGAAAAGAAAACACAACAAAAATTTCTCGGATTAATGAAGATTGTGATAAAGGTATGAGAAATAGGAAAACCGGTTTGAGGCAATTCAAAGACAACCTCACTAGCGAAAACTTAAACAACTCTGGAATTAGTCAAGAGCCCGTCGATCTATACACTTACACAACAATTGTCTTGGAGATCTTATGTGTCCAAGTTAAATCATCCATCAAAAAGGTATGGGATATGATTAAAAGAATCAGCGGTAAAACATCATTCAAAACAACGGGACATCTGAAAACAAACAGAAAATTAGCAACATCGACATTTTATATTGCAAATGCTTTAGGATCTGTTTTAGAATCCGTCTGCAAATAATCATTCAAAATAAAAATCAAACATTTAAGACCATTCGAGAAAAAACTAAGTTCTCTTCCGATTCTGTTTTCAAGTTTTCATCTCTTCTCCTGATACGTACATCCTGTATTTTCCAAAAAAAATAAAGCATTAACTTGCACACCATATCGCTTTGAATCGTTTGTTTGCATTTCTAAGTGACACAACATACATCAGTCCTTGTTCTGAGCAACTTTGTCACAAGTTTTATTTTGCATCTAGTTCAGTTTGTATTATGTGTTAAGTTTATCTCAACTTTACAGTTAATTCATCAAGGAAAGATTCAGTCAATTTTGATATTGAGTTTCTTCTCATTTTCATTACAAAGCCTGTTTTGTGGTCATCAAATGTTTTGTTTGCATTGCTTCCTACTGTACACGTAAACTCCCTTAATGAGGCACAAGTCTGAAAGATCAAATAAAAACCTTGATCCGTTAACACTTGTTCGTCAGGTATACTGTATCAATGTCTGTACAGTCTCATGATGCTGTTATTGGGATTTCATGGCAAGCCTTTTCATGTGACATATCACTCGAGACCAACTTCACTTTTTAGATTCATATCAACCACATGACTCTTTAAACACAAGAAATCTTTTTCTTCATATCTTTCTCTTTCGTGATTTTCGCTCCTCAAACAAAACTAGACACATTCTCACATAACCTTTGGATCAAGACCAGATGTTCCAAGCAAGTTCCAGTTTAGACTAATGACTTCAGCCGAAAAAAAATATTAAAAGAGCACGCAAATTAACACGAACGAAATAATGTTTTATCCAAGAATTTAAATTGTATGAGCATTGTAGAGTGAGATTAAAAATATCGATTGAATTCACGGAATGAGTCCTGTCGAATGTCCTCTTCAATAAATCTAGAAAAATCTGATATTTTTATGTTTAATGGTTTATACTGTATCAGTATTTGTGTTATTAAGTTCAATATTTGATAGTTTTTGCGATTTCTAAACAGGAATAATTAAACCTAAATAACCATAAGAAATAGATACAAATCGGTGTTATATTCCTGCATTAGGTCGGGGACCTTAAGTCGACAGGTAGGCTCTTGTTTAGAATCGGGTCATTCTTTAACACACAAACTGAAACACATGCTTAACAATTTCATTTACCGAATTCCCAGTATATTTAATCCTTCCTACATGTCTAGAAGTCTTTCTGTACAGACATCTAGAACGCTGTTACCCTCATACAATTGTATTCATCGTTTTTCATCCACAAATTGTTTGCGTTGGTACCAGAGGTTCCATTTAAACTGTTTTTGTATCTTATGAGCATTCACAGCGGCGGAAGGACGACAAAGTCAACTTTTAAAAACAAAATCTCTGCAGGTCAGACGTGAATAACCGTAAGCGGTTCTTGGATAATTCTTATATCTATATCATCTTCATTACCATTAGACTGAACCCCTAATTTAATTATTTTCAGAATTGTATTTTTAAACTAGGTGAGACCCAGGCAGGATAGGAAGGAATAATATTCCACTGAATGCCGTAAACACAACAGATGGAAGAAAATCCCTTTCAGGTAGGGTGTGCCATGATCGGATGGGTAAGGTGCCTCGCGTCTTTTTCACTAGCTCTCCTACTCTGGGTCGTGGCTTCGAGACCTAAGGCAGCCTCCAAATACTGGCCGAAAGTATGTGTTTTTTCTCCGTGAACTCTGGCTTTCCTCCACCACCCAATTTGGCACGTCCTCAAATGGCCCTGGCTGTTAATAGGACGTAAAACAGCAATGCACCAACCCTGGCAGGTAGAGGGTGGTTTCTTTGATGTCTTGTTGATCAACGTAAGATTATTAATGGGTCGAATAGACAGTGAAGACGCTAACACGTCGAAAAAAAAATGCTGAAGGGAATTTAGGCATTAAATACTTACAGCAAAATTTTACTCCAACATCAATACAGGATCAATTCCTAATGCCCACATTTGACCGCTTTAGCAAAGTCAGTCTCTGTGACTTTCATGATAGGTCAAGGTCATCCCTTTTCTCGGACTATGCTTTATCCCATATCATGATTCTGGGCGTTACGGTCAATTCCATTTCTTTTCAGTGTTTTATCAAAGCCAGCCCCTTTGACCTTGTATATGTTGCATGATTACCTCTTTATGCAAACCTTGTATTTTGTTCCAGAAATATTTAAGCTAAATTAGACAGGCCCTTTATTTAAAGAGCCAGACCCACTCCGTTATAGATATTTTTTACACATTTTATTGACTGGAAATGATGTTGTATACTAATTGATAATATATAAATAAAGACTTGTGTAAAGTTTCGAACTTGAAATTGAAAGGGTACAGGAGATATCGGTGCCGGAATTAGTCTCATTAATCAACACCAGGATATGAATATTGATGAGGAAAAGTCACGTGATAGATTCAGACGCGGTCAGAACCAATACAAAAATGGAGGTAGAGGTGAGTAGTACGTCCATGTGACATCGCTTGTAAAGAGATTTTACCGATAAATGCAATCAATACTCTATATATCCGGTATGGAAATGATCTAACGTATGTTTTGATCACATCTTTCAATGCTTAGATATGACACAAATACGTGCAGATTACGAGAAAAACTATGATTAATTGCAAAGAGGCCCTCAGATGTGGGCTGCGATACGGTAACGAACATATAGAACATCGCGAAATTGTTCTATCTAAAGCGACTATTCGATGAGAAGAGTTTATATGAATATGATTTTAGAGTGATACTCCAGGAGAGAGCCAAAGAGAGAGCGATACAGAGTATGAACCAGAAGGTCGAGGGCGCGGAGCGAGAGGAAGAACCCAAGGGAGAGGCAGAGGCAGGGAGAGGACGACCTCGATGTTCTAGGCAAGCACGCGGTAGGCCTACGCCCGAGAAAAGAGACATCAGCTGCATGCAGAACACCGTATTTGTCTTCGTTTCTTTATCTGTCAGGTCATCATATGCCACAAAAAGCAACAAACATACTTTAATCACTTTTATATTTGTGGACTGTGTTCGTATCTGTCGAGCAAAATACCCGCTACTTCGTAATTTGTTTTTGAATTCAGTTCGGTCTTCACAGCATTCCATCTTTCCGTATGCTCGCCAATATAAATCTTTGCCATTGATATATCACGTTCCTACGGCATCTTCCTTCTCTTCGCCTCAGAGCCTGTCAAAACACATGCGTCAGAGGGCAGGACTTCCCGCATAATTATAAATTAGCACTGAGTCGTTACGAATTCTTTTTTAAAACTCTTTATTACGCTTGATTGGTAGCGATTTATTTTAAAATCGTGGTATTACAGGGTAAGTAAAAACATTTGCTACCGGAGAAAAATAGAAAATCATCAATTTTTTTATATAAAATAATATCGGTCGAGGAGTGGGTCTGGCTCTTTAATAATCAGAGGTCGTTTCGACGTTAAGAATATCTTGACCTTACATATTGTGAACGGGCATTACCTTACGGAAATTGCAGCAGATTTTATTTCCAGAAGTTGTTTGGCAAGGCGAAAAAGAAGTTTAAACGATAAAGCCCCTTAAAAATCACAATCTATAGAGTTCAGCACTAGTTTCCAATGATTCTGAGGAGCAGATTGTCCGCACCGTAGGTTTGATGGCAATAATGTCATTTATGTGAAAAGTTAAACGCTGTTTAGTAAACCTGGGTATCGAGATCCAAAATAAAACAATATAATAGTAAATTGAAAGATAACACTAAAATAAAGATATATTTTTGGAATGCGACGTTTCACTACAAAGATCTGGACTTTTGGAATGATGAAGTAGATCAGGATCTAGCTACATCCTATTTGCTGTATCGGGGTCAGCGTCGATTGCTAGTCAAGTTGCTCTACTCTCACACACCACTGACACAAATCCGTATGCTGCTTATAATCCCCAAACAATCTTTCTGGCTAACTGCATATGTATGTAAACAAACAACCTGTCATGTGTGTGCTGTCGGCACCCCTCTGTCTACTGTCTGACACTATACAATTCCATTCCAGGTCCACTCAAGAATTTCAAATGACTGGAACTGGCGCGAAAAAAACCGTCAGTGACGTCACTTCATGAAAAGCAGGCTTTGTGTAGTGATTTGTATAAAATAATTGCTCATTAAATTATTATTATTGTGTTATTTTCGTTTTATCTAAATAATTGATCATAAGTTTTTTCATAGGAATATGCTATACATTCATGATGGTATGACAAGAAAACCATATTTGCAAATTGAATGAATGCGCTGTCTACTCGTGTTTTTTTTTTTCTGAAAATCTCCTCGAAATGTTTTTAATTTGATGATTTTTTTAAAATGTGATTGATATATCATTATACTTAAAGGGCATCTTGTCCTTTCTCCTTATAAATCATTTGTGAAATTATCTTCTTAACTCGGGCAGAAAGGTTCAAAAAGAATCCAAGAATGAATTTGTCTGCTTAAAACTTTAATCATCGTACACTTCTCACTAAAATGATTGTAGTTGTAAGTATCCACGTCCACAAAGTAGCTACGTCTTTAATTCAACATCATTGTTTTATTTACTGTTGAAAATAAATGACTGAATGGGAGCGAAGTAAGTATGTATTCACATTGATAGTGACAAATATCAATCGTAAACAGCACATGCCTTTTATATTGAGTTAAATGTGAACGAATATATATAGTGACAAGATTATTAAAAACAGAAGAGAAAAATGAACCGAATTCCAACTATTGTTCATACATGTTTGTACATGCTGTAAACAATGGTTTGGTTATAACCATTTTGAAATTTCATTTAAATTTAATCAATTATTTCATTAATTACATATAAAATTCGTTATTTTGAAATCATTAAATTTACTTTGTGTATCATAAAATGATATATTATATCATTAATCAAACTATTTTAACTAAACTTTCTGTCCGTTTTAATGACCCATGAATACATTAGCATGGAAGGCGAGTTTCCCTATACAGCAGTTTGACTTTTTTTTTTTAATCTGTTACCTGAAAGTATGTATCATTTCCATCTATCACAACTATTTTTATCTAATACTTGTCAAAGTGACAATGTGTTGGAAAATTAATATACTTGATAGCCAGAGGCATACATTTTTAGATTTGAGCATAATAGTTCTTTTAATTTCATCCTGAAGTTGTCAAATTAAAGGTTTAGAGGAAGTTTTAACTAAAAATGACGTGACAAATTTTCATCTTGAAATCAATATTTCGATATTTTATTTTTAATGAGAAAATAAATATTCAAGTTACGGATCAGAGGCGTGCGTTTTAGATCTTTAATTTAGAAAAATGGATATATGTTTTTTGGGTTTTTTTAAGTAGGTCATAGTAGAAACATCGTTCACCTGGAGAGAGAAATCCGCGAATGCGCAGGTTGTTAAATTGTTTGTCCTCAATAGCTGCGTATGAAACTCGGACGAAGGGAGATAACTCCTACGACCTAGTGCTACAGTTGTTCGTAGACTTACTACGACGGAACAAGTAGACATAATTTGTTAAAGATATTTTTATTACACGATAGAATTCAAATGTTATAAAATTTACCTTTACAGTCTTAACATATTTTTGTTTCGTCTATGCGAGTTCATTGGACACGACTTCGTTAATGTTTTGAATTTGAATCAACAACTTAATGATAGTTCGTAGCTAAACCGTATCAATGGTTTCAATTTCCCTATGTTTAATTGTATATCTACTTTTTCCGTTTACAAATGAGGATAACCTTTGTTTTTTTTTGTTTTTTTTTAAGATGTAATCGACTCAGACTGTCCGTGACTACAACAATAAAGAAATGATAAAAGGTAACAAATATTGTGACAGTTCCTAGACTACGACATACTTTTTTATATTTCAATGTACTCAACTTTCCCTTCTTTTCTATATATAGATAATTTGAATAGCCTACAACAAATTTGTTAAATCTGAGAAACCAAGTTTAAAATCATATCACATGTAATCCATTTGATATGATACGATTTTGTTTGTTTGTTTGTTTGTTTGTTTGCTTGCTTGTTTGCTTGTTTGTTTGTTTGTTTAGTTTAGTTTATAATAATACTTTATTGAATAACGCCTGAAACTTAAGATCAATTATGTAATCGCAATGTCATCGAAATACAAGTTCTTGTAGGCATTGGCTTTTGCGATAGAAGGGAAACAACTCCTACAGTCTTATCGACGGCGGAATACTCCGTCGGATGTTAAAAAAATGACCGTAAATTGTGTTTCACAATCTATCTATGTAAGAATTTCCAACCGTGTAAGTAGAACATTTTGTTTCCTCGTTATTCGATGAAATATGGGTGTAGAAACAGTCTTATTACTGATATCCTATACAGACGTAACTGATCTTCACAGGAAGTACCCGATAACCTTTTGTTGTAAATAACACATGCGTTCATATAAATCACATTCGTCTTTCAATGCCTGCTGATTTTTTTTATTGATAAGTTGTTTTCCATGGCAGTTATCTTTCATATCGCGTACAAAGCAGTGTGAAATCGCGTTAAATATGAAACAATCCAGATGGCGACAGGCTCATACTACGACCGGAAAAGTTATGTATTCACATCACGTTAAAATGGTTCTTATCGTTTTGTGTAAAGTGATTAAAACCTGACTCGCTGGTCCTTATCGATCATTTGATAATCAATATATATGATTTACCAATTGTGAAATATCTCTTTCCGTGTCAATTTTGATGAACTGCATTTTTCTTCTTCTTCATCATCTTCTTCTTCATCTTCATCATCATCATCGTCGTCATCTTCTTCTTCATCATCATCATCTTCTTCTTCTTCTTCTTCTTCTTCTTCTTCTTCATCATCATCATCATCATCATCATCATCATCATCATCATCATCATCATCATCATCTTCATCATCGTCGTCATCTTCTTCTTCAACTTCTTCTTCTTCTTCTTCTTCTTCTTCTTCTTCTTCTTCTTCTTCTTCTTCTTCTTCTTTCATTTTTTTAACAGGAAGACAATGATGAACTCCGACAATTAATCTGTATAGCGTTAATGCCATGCTATGAAGATTAACTGCTCTAATTACAGCCTAATTTTGTACTAGCTGAATGAATGATATATGTATGACTGTGGACACATTTAAAATTGAACATTACGCAAAATGAATTACCCTGGAAATATCAATGATGTGTGTTCGGTATTTTCTACGAAGGTATACTCTCTGTGTGGTTTCGTTCGAGCGTTGTATTGCGTTGCTCGTTCTGTCTATGAGAATGGCACATCACGGGAACTAATTAGATTGTTTGTCTGTTTTTGTCATTGTCTACATCTCCCATTATAGTTCCGACTTTTTATCTCGGCAACTACAACTTGTGCTAGACATTTCCAGCACCATTGATTAACACTAGACAGGCTAACGGTATGGTATTGTTCCTAAAAATGATTGAGAATCCAGGTTTAGATTTAACGCCCGACTTCCCCAGTATTCTAAACGTTTATTCTAGTTAATTAATGTTTCATTCAATTTATATTTGGCAACTAGGTTCTATGATACAATACACAGCTAATTGCTTCAACCACACTCCCCTAAAGTGGGTAATTTTTTTTTCTCTTTTTAATTTAAGCATTCAAACACTTCTAAGATTTTATATCGTTCATTCCACATGTCCGAAAAATGTTTTGTGACATGAAACTCTAAGTTGTAAATAAATGCAGTGTAATGAAAAATAATTTGATACAAACAAACAAAAATAAAACCAAAAACAAAAACAAAAAATCTTGTATGAATAATGTCGAACTTTTTCTCTTATTTTCGACGGAGTTTCGAGAGGTGCAGATTGATAAAGATTTTGGTGACGTTTCATGGTTGTTAAAATGAAAATTCAATTTTATTGTGACAATTTAAATTAGACATGTTTTATGGTCATAGTATACCTTGTGATTCAATTGTCTGAAAACTTTGTTCACATTTGGGAACGCGGCGTGTCTTGGTTGGATAGACGAAGATTCACACATCCTAACTGACGTTTACTCTTCCGGAACACATGGTCATACTTATTATCCATGTATTTTTTTCAGATTCCTTGCAATGCTTTCTTTGTTCAAATCATATGCCTAAGTTCCGTCGAATCCGAGTTTGACTTTAGATTCTGAATTGTTTGATTTAGTATAACTGACAACAGTTTTGTTCGAATAATTCATGCACCACTGCTAAGAGATGAATGAAACTGCAGTGCTGTTTTGGTTACGTTTTTAACTTCTTATCGACAAGCGGGGTCCTTGAAGGACGCTATCCCGGAGCGATATGTCCGTGTAAGTATCCTTGAGATAATGATGACTGGAGCCGGCTCGATAATGTTACCATGCGTGTGTAGAATGTGGAATGTCCGCAGCTGGACACCGCATCACGGTCGTATTATACTGACAACGGACCAACATATAAACATAGGAGAGATTTAGTCCGAGACCCTTGAAAATACAATACAATAATGGTTTTTTCCTTCATATTAAGGCTTTTTAATTATGTAAATGTTAGTCAATTAAAATTATGTGTGATGTGTAACGCTTTCAAGTGAATACTGCATCCACAAACACGAAACAATCCGACATACTGTGTGTATCATTGCTGGATATTCCATGAACAGTGGTGTTTAACAAGTGCGATAAATGCACAGTTTATCCGTTGGTTTCGTAGTTGAAGCAAGAGACGCTTTCTCTTCCGGAACACTCGGTCTGATTTTCCTTGTATTTTTTCAGTAGTCTTCATACCTTTTTTTTCTTTTGTTCACATTTTATCCAAATTCTATTGAATATGAGTTTGGATTAAGATCATGATGACATATTGACGTACTGCATGAATGCATGAATTAAAAAAAAACCATGAAAACAACAGAATTGTTATATCATAAATATTGGACGAAAAATCTATTTTCTCTTACCTGGGACAGATAATCCACGCTTTCCTCCAATGTGAGATATCCTTGTCTCAACCTACAAGCAACACGTGCTCTTTGCACATTCAAAAAACATTTTCAGTGACGTCACTGACGTAACCCGGAAGTGGAACTACACACATACACTAGTCTGTTACTGAAATCTTGTGTTATCCTCAAAACTGAAAACCCGGTGTTATCATCGAGATTGAAACCACTCTTAATCCTTATTGATGTAATTATATATAGAATATCAAGAGTATGGTTTTATTTCACGTTTTATTGGCTTGTAAACTAGAATTAAATTAAATCACAGTGAGAGAAGCGTGTGAGGCGTGAGCTTCGTCGCTATATGTACGCCGTCCACGTGTTTTTGTTTACACATAATACACTTCATCTTGCACTCGGACAAGGGTAAGAGAAAAATAATCATTCACTTCCATTATGATGAGATAGGGGGTCTCAACCCTCGGGATAAGATTATCAAGCTGTTAAGCATTCGACAAGCCTCGTGTTAGAAACTTTATCATCTTATTATCTCCCTCGGGTTGAGTTCCCCCACCCCCTGCCCTTTTTTATCCTAAAAGATGTATGAAAAACATGGGTGTATTATGTAATCAAACAAAATTTAACCGACAAAAAATTACGATCCTTTAATTGATGGGTTTTTTTTTCATCGAACGGGACTATTTCAGTCCTAGCGAATGAGTGGCATTTTCTAGATATTGTGATGAGGGTTGTTATCCAGAACTCCGGTGATGAGAGCACTTTCACTTTATTTATTTAACGGGTTTTGCGTCCACTCGTAAAGCCTTTCAGCGGACGAGGAAAGATATGAAAACGAGCAGAGTGGAAATAGTGTGAAGCCATTGGAGAGAATGGGATAGAGAAATAATGTAGAGATTGGTTGTCGATACTGTCAGACATTGCATGCCCCTGGATAGAAAGATCGGGGCATATTGTTTTTGTGCTGTGTCTGTTGTCAACTTTAACCTTATCCATAACTATGGCACCGTACGAGTTAGGGCTTTCATATATGTCATGTATGTTCCTAGTGACAAGACATGTTTGGTGGTAATAACTTTTTTGACTATGTGACCTTGACCGTGACCTTTGACCTAACTTTGAAAGAAAAAACAACATTATTACCACAATGAAGACATAAGTGTTTCACAAAGTGTGCATGCAATTAGCACGTGTGTAACACAGTATAATTTTCCCGCTTCAAAATTTTGTTGCCATGGAGGGCATAGTGTTTCATTAAAACATAATTTTGAAGACGACCGTTTATGTCTAATTATAGATTTCACTTAACACTAGCTGGGCACGTCACAGCAACAGGACAGAGAGGAGGAGGAGGAGGAGGAGGAGGAGGAGGAGAAGAAGAAGAGGAGAAGAAGAGGAGGAGAGAAGGAAGAGGCGGAGAGGAGGAGGAAGAGGAGAGAAGGAAGAGGAAGAGGAGAGGAGGACGAGACGGAGAGGAGGAAAAGGCGGAGAGGCGGAAAGGAGAGGGGAAGGAGGAGGAAGAGGAGGAGAAGAGGAGGAGAGAAGGAAGAGGCGGAGAGGATGAGGAAGAGGAGAGAAGGAAGAGGAGGAGGAGAGGAGGACGACACGGAGAGGAGGAGGACGAGGAGGAAGAGGCGGAGAGGAGGAAGAGGTGGAGAGGAGGAGGAAGAGGAGAGGAAGAGGAGAGGAGGAAGAGACGGCGAGGAGGAGGACTAGGAGGAGGAGGAGGAAGAGGCAGAGAGGAGGAAGAGGCGGAGAGGCGGAGAGGAGGAGAGGAGGAGGAAGAGGAAGAGGAGAGGAGGAGGAAGAGACGGAGAGGAGGAGGACGAGGAGGAGGAAGAGGCGGAGAGGAGGAGGAGGAAGAGGCGGAGAAAAGGAGGAGGAGGAGGAAGAAGCGGAGAAAAGGAAGAGGAAGAAGCAGAGGAGATAAAAGGAAGAAGGGAACCCTCTTTATTTTTATAATACTTTGTTAGTCTGTCAAAATTACTTAATAAGTAGTCCCTATCACTCAGCTAAGCCAATCTATCTGCCACAAGGTAAATCGTCCGCTTTATCAATGTCCATTTCTACACTGTTCCTGGAATCACGTAACTGTTTGCATTCTGACATTTACATATTTATGATTTGTGATTGGGCGGTTAGTATTTGGAGGGGATGGAAGTGTTATCTAAGTGATTAATGAAAATATACTTGTTATGGGGTTATCTGTTGACCGAATGAATGTTTCGGTATAATTTTGATGCCGAGTGTTAAGGGGTAGGGGTGATAGTAAAGGGAGTAGGAGAGGAGGGCCGATAGGTATTGGGATGAGGGATAGAGATGTGGAAGGGTTCTATTTCCGGTAACGGGGGAGGGGTCCCTACGCTTATCATTCCTAGAATGTATAAGTCCATAAGTCCTATCTTCATCTTTATGGGGGGGGGGGGAGGAGTCGGAAATACTTGCCTTAGTTTTTACGTATACATAGTAAAAGCTAACACGAAAAGCTACAAACATGTTTCACAAAAGCTGGTTATACTTCTTACAAAGAGGAGTCAGTCTATGATGGGTATTCGTTATTCCGCTAGCGCGAGGTGTACATGCATATCTGTATATCTGTAAACACAATATACAAACAACATAATATAAAGTACTTCATGTGTAATGACCCATAACAATGACTTTGTGTAACCTATATAAAACGTCTACTTTCACAAGCTTGTAGTATTTTTTCTGGAATGATGAACTGCCTTCTTTGTTCGTGGTCAAGGTTTTTCTACTACAGAATCTGTTCAGGGTTCAAAAGTCACCAGACCTTGTAAGACATTGGCCTATGCGTGCTCTCGGCTTCTGTACTTTGTTTTGAATATATTTATACTTTCCGAAAGGTGATGTTTCAGGACGACAATTATGGGAATTTTAATACATATACTAGATAAACTAACCTTACCGAGATATCACATATTAATACAACAATGTGTTTCATCAAAAGTGAGCATGAAAAAAATCTAAAAATAGATCCTCTCAGTGGCTTCACGTTATTTTTCAAAGAATTCACTTTAATTTGCATGTGGTGTGTATTCAATCACTACAAAATCATTAAAAGTTTAGTAATCAGGTCTCCCTCTTGATAACTGGGACCCTGACCCTGAAATCCCGTTTCAATATCAAGGATCAAGGTCACCGTTGTTATAGATATTTTTGACGTCATCGATGTTTCTAATCTATTTACTCTTTCTTTTATGAAAATTCATATATTTATTGACAACTATCATGTCGTGTCCGAATTTCCGTCTTGGCCTCGTCTAAATAAAGGTTATCAAAATGGAGGTTCATACACTTTTTCACAAAGTTCTTCTCGTTTGAGTTCACGTCTCCTCCACCTGTGGTCAAAATGGAGGTCACCGTTCCATGCACTATATGTTGATTTCCTCTCGCTCGATCCCCCGAATTCATTCATTTCCCGAATACCCTGAAAATTCAAAGAATTTCTGATAGCAATCATTACAACTACGAGTCTGTTATCACTATTTACCATGAATAGATCCGCAGCACAATAGCTCTAGATCTTTTATCTCCATTTAATGTTAAACACGTATTAAACTTCATCCACCTTAGGCCTAGATTAAACGGTTTTGGCCCCGAGTTTTCATAATGCCATATTTCAGCCTAAAATAAGGCAATAGTTTGTGTAGTTCGCGGTATACCGCTTTTCCCCGCAAACAGACATAGCCTGGTTAAGATGCATAAATTGGATGCGAAACGAAGTGACGTCACGAGTGACGTCAAAGTGTTACTTCAACGGTATAGATTTTCAATGTTCTCGCTACACAGATGTTTATATGCAATAAGTGACAACTCAAATCCTTGTCTACCAACTGCCTTGCTCACAGAAATCACCTCCGGTTTCAGTTTACGTATCAATAACCGTAAATACGAACTATTTCTTTCTATCCTCTGACTTTCTCGAAGTCGACAACATTAACCTTCGTGTTACATTTCAATTCATTTGATTTGTGGCAAGGTTGAAAACATACACTTGCACACATACGTTCTCCAAACATCATAAGATATCAGAACATTACGACATTTATTGAGTAATAGGGCTAATGCATCTCCTAATCTAGTTTTATTATTTCTTTCGATCAATTTTGATTTTCTAAGTCGCCTCTTAGGCTTCAACGTATAGGCCTTTAGCATTACTAACGAGTCCTGGAACGACGAAACAGCTGTATGATGCAGTTTAATGAATTGTTTGGCTCTACTGCGTCTCACTGTTAATTTGTAATTATTTGTGAGTCTTTTGTACAATCTGTAAAACATGTTTGTATTTCCGGTTACTTTCTGACGCGATGTCTTGTTTATTTTATAAACCTATCTTAATCAGCGTTATCATAAACATATGTACCAAATATTGTGGCAACTATTATCTCTAAGCACTTTCTCAAGTAACCAGAAATCAGTGCTTTGTGGTCGATCTCCGGAACATAGAGCTAGCTCTCACGACTATTCATAATAATTTACCACGGCGAGGCAGTGTGTACCTTCTGCCTTGTTATCCTTTCGACCGTTAATTACACATATTGATATAAGTAAGTTTCTCATTATCGGTTGGGTGGTACAAGTGTTCCTATAAGACGGGACAATGATAGCTTGATTACATTGGCGGACGCCAAGTGGTTTTCGGTATTTTCATAGCGTTCATATTACACTTCAAGAATGATATTATCAAGTCATACTCTCGCTTTGCTTCTTTAAGAAATGTTCTTGCCTATTTGTACACAGTGACATACTGGTTACACAGGAATCACCAAACAGATCGGAAGTAGCAGACTGTGCCAATAACGGAGCATTGATGTAACTACCACAGAATGATATGCACCAAATACAGCACCAGAGATGATTATAATTTATCGCTCTAGTCGCCTACTCCCTGTTCTGACGCCTTTCGGGGTAGAATCTTGGCACTGTCCATCACACCGATATAGGCTACAATTTGTTTCTGGACCATGTTAAAACGAGGGGATCGGTACAATGTTACTGTGACCAAATTCCGAAATTTCAGCTAAATTTCCCAGAATATTACCTACATATTTTGACATTGTTTATGATCGCTGCATTCGACGAAATAATGTATAATAAACAAATATTATTATATTAATCTGAAGTAAAAGAAATACACACACACAAATGTCGTGTGTAAGATACATTATGCAACCACGTGCGATTGGAAATAAGGGATGTCAGTTATACTACGTAAACATGTCGTCCTTGAGCATAGGTAAGAACAATAAGAATTGGAAAGAATCACCAAAAAATAAGGGGATATGACCCAAATATTTGGCTCGAAACATTGCCTCTCTTTTTTACTCATGTCAATGTGTTCTACTAGTGATGACTTACGACACTCTGTAAAGTGCATACAACAAACTGTGTGGAGTGTGTTTCTTGGTTTTTCGAAGTTGTTACGTTATCTTGAAGCACTTGTCAGATATTGAAGTCTCTGATCTCCCGATAAATAATATTGAGCACTTAAGATATGTCAAAATTGTTATCAGCACCAAAATTAGCACGCAGAAAAAATAGTACCTATTTATCAGAGAGAAAGAAATTCATGTGCTCTCTTTTTCAAGTTAGGTTTGGCACCTTCTTAAGCAGTAATGTGTATAGCAATTGGATCTGTTATTGACGGTATTCATCTCGTGTAAACATGTCCACTATCTCTGACGGTCTGAAGTGGGGTTGAGGGGTGTGATTGGGGTACTTTAGAGATATCTAAGTACCCTTCGAAATACCAAACTGGGAGAAGGCCATGATTCCGACTATTTGTGAATCTAAATGTACTAGAAAACAGTGGCACATCTGCAGGGAAGCTGACAGAATAGAACACAGCGAGGTGCCAGAATCACCATGTACTCGTTCACCTATGACGTGTATACAATTGCATTGCACGGTTGTGTCTTATTTTAGACACCAAGGCTTCTGTTTTTGTTTGGCAAACACGCTTTTTGCTGTTGTTAGAATTACAATTACTAGAATGTTGGATATCGATAGCAGTAAGATTGCATACTTTCTATATATTAAACATATCAATACATATACCGTTACGCATGTTTTCAATTTGATTTTCTACATTTCGGATGAGCCATTCTGATTTAATTTTCAAAGGAATGTATACTGTTTCAAATGCCATACAATTTGATACATTTTCACCATCCCATCTCACCCCCTACCAAGTACATGTGTTATAGATAAGCCTCAATGTACAGTTATCGTATTGCTTCGCTTTGTAGATCTACTAAGTATATACAAAATGTATGTATTTAAAAAAAATCATTGTTCTTTACTTTCAGCTAGTAAACTATTTTCCGATGTTCACTGTAAACTAATTCATAAAATGTTCTTTGATAAATAAATAAATAAATAAATAAATAAATAAATATAAAAAAAAATTGATAAAAATAAATAAATAAAATGAATGAATAAACAGAATATAACAATTTTTTGAGTGTGGTAGGAAGTATACATATTTTTAAATAAACTTTTTGCAAATCAAGTTTTATAACAGTATGATTTTTCACTAATTTATGTATAAAGTTCATGTAAAAAATATGACATCATGATCAAGACGTGTCTATGAAATCGCCACTTAATTGCACGCATGACATAATTGCTAATTTACCTGTACTGTGTCAAGATATAAAGGTGATGAATCAGGTTTAGGTAAATAGAACACGTTTAAAATTATATCTTATCAAACAAAATCTCACCAGATAAAACTATAAGATATATATGTTGTGCTGCCTTATCTTGGTAACCTTGTGTTCGGGTACGTTAAGATCAACCTGGGTTAAGTAAAACAAACAAAATATGAATGAAAAACATTTATCAACGACCTGAGCGTTAGTTTGAACTTAAAATGACATGCGCACGTCCGCTACTGGCGCACGTTGTTGTAGTATGAAACACGATATTACGGCTAATACATACCACCGTGGTCACCAGTCTGATACACAGTACTGCGTCATTAGTATCGTGTATTATCAAGGTCACAAGATATGAACGAAGACAGTTGTTGAAAACTAGTGACAGGATTGTACAAACACACAAACAACATCCCATAGAAAATGTATCTTCAGATGACTTTCAAATCATGATAGGATATTGAAAACATAGACGCAACGAGTTTTGAATAAAGGCAAAAAACTGTACCTTTCCGAGACAAAAATAAATAAAAAAAAATAATCCGTCACTGGAAATCGGTTAATCAGATCAGATTTCTCTTTGTGTATGTCCATTATGTCTTAAAACGTAAAATAAATAAAGATAAAGAAGTGAATAAAAATTAGGAAAGCTAGCCACAAATCACGTTGTCAGTAAAGGTCCATTAATTATTCAGTGTATGTAATAGGTGTTTTCAAAAACTACACCTGTTGAATATTGAATCATATTTACTAGGCGCCCAGTTAGTTTGTAAATCTTCGCTATATCTCTGAATATGTCCGCCCAGGCCGGAGATAAGGACACGCACAGGCCGCCACAGACCCTCTACGTGTGACGTACCGTTCCCTTAACATGTGCGCCGCCCATAAACCTTAGATAATCTTCGCTTTATTGTGGTATCATGTGAGCTTTCGTTCCTCATCAATTATGTACGTGTTCTATAGATATGTTACTACCCGGTGATATTGCACCATTAGGAAATGTTTCTTAGTGTGAGTCGACCACTTTCTTAGGAGTCAATACTAGTGACTTCGTAACTGCCAATACCCTTTGTATCATTAGAGTATAGAATCATGGATAGCCCAGACACTATTTGGTAGTTAAGAATCCCAGGGAACAAGAGCTGGACAGCTGGTCGTCAGCGCGGTATTGCATGTGATGTGATCACGTAAGACAAACACTATTTGAATAGAAGGCAGGTGAACCGGTTAAGTTTTATTCTCTACTTTTGGAGAACTTGTTTCGAATGTTTCTATTCTTGTTTAACGGTTTCAGAAATCTAGGCTTTATCGTAATGTGGACTAAATTTAGATATAACTTCCCAAGGAGGAACGATTTTTGTTTATGGTGTGTTGTAAATCTTAATTACTCTCTATCGTTAAGCGTAGCTAGGGAATAGCACGCCTGTGTTGCAATAACGGATATAAATATTCATTCAATGGGATAAAATCTAATAACCCAAGGTTTTCTCACAAAACCATTTTCTGTGTGAATAAATATTTCGTTTTAATCTCGAACCCAGTATATTTTAATTTCCTCAAGATTGATACTCTCACGTCATGGGCTTATCTTGTAAATGTCCCTTGCTTTGCTTTCCGATAGAAAGCAGACAGGGAAGTTTTATCATCACAAGTCACTGACCATCTTAATCGGTCAGTTAGGCTTTGAGAATAGGTCAGTGGGCCGTTGTTTCCGAACTGTTGTATGTCGCGGTCACATACGTTCTGTGTTAATAGTACGCGTAGGGAAATGTTTCCACATGACTACAACTGTGTTAAATGCTGATACCAAAATTTGTTTGTTTAATTGTCTGTTTATCAAACGCATTTCTGGCTACTGTGAAATTTGTATTTAAACACTGTAACGTTTGAAGATAGTCTGTCCGGTTAAGTTCTTTGAGACTCGGTTCTGCTTATATGCATGCGTATGTGCGAGAAAAGATCTGTCAGAGAATTTCTCTTCAGATGTTACATTCAATTAAATCTGAACACGACCAGACGTAGTTGGAAATTTCACCGGAAATTAAAACGAACGATTTCTGTACATAGTCTTCTCTTTATGATTAAGTAACCAGTCAAACAAAACACTACCCGCCTTCCGTAAACTCCTACATTCTCTTCCCTGACTTCGAAAGCACGGCAACGACCTTTCAAGACATTGAACGATTAGAGAAAACTGACGCAGGGTGGTTGTACTTCCTAGGCTAAGTGAATTAAATAACTTCACCATCTCATACCAGGGTTGTATGTCTTAATACTTTCGAGAACGATAAAATGGCTGTTTTGTAATTCTAATACATTAATATGGACTAAACCTGTACATTGAATCTTGATTATTGGTGTTCTATCTGATTGAAGTAGATCGGTCAAAGATTTTGTTTTCTTGTGTTTGTATCAGAACATGTTACTGGCGTAGCAGCAGCGCCTCCGTTGGTCCTTAATACTAACACTGGTGGGTTATATGGATATCCAGCGATTCGATAAATAATTAAATAGTCAATAGAAAAAATATTTTGGTACAAAGATTTTTATAATCCAGATGAAATATTCGAGGGCGAATTGTACACTTATATTGATGCAGAGAGTACGTGTACGTGAAAAACATTATACAAATGCCTTTCTCTACCAGTATGTAACAGGTTGATACATCAAAGTTGATTTATCTACAAAATGTTATGATGCTTTTATGTGAGAAACATTCCCTGTTCTATCAAGATATCGTAAAACCTGCTTATTATTTCGTATTACACGCATAGAACATTTAAACGAAATCCGACTTGATATCAAAATAAATAACTTTTATGTACAAATTCTCTCACCTTCTTTAAAGTTGTACTTATCGCTACAGATAGTGTTAAACATGTCTTTGTTCGTATATTCCGTCTTGTAGTTATACAACATCTAGATTGTATCATATTATTTTCTGAGTATTTGATTTGGTATGTTTCTTTTAAAAATCGCTCACCCATGACATCAGTCTTGTTAGCATTAACGCTTACAGCCCACTTAAAATATTATAATATCTTATTTATCAATAGCTGGCATAATCTTATCCTCTGTTAATATCATCTTGTTTGATAAAGACATAATATCCGACGTTACATTAAAGGAATAAGATGCAAATAGACACTTCCGACCACAATATTTTCATCAACGCACAAATTATCTACAGACTATCAAATTGTTTGTGATATGTAGGAAATCCGTGTTAAGCCCAAAGATACCTTTATTCCTAGAAATCTTTTATTGCTATCAGTCTTGATTTTGATCTATTCTCAGCAAAATGAAAGACATGGAAATATTTCAAAGATTCAAAAAGGCATTTTTCCGATGCAAGCTGACGGAACTCTACCTGTAAAACTATATACGGCACGGCGAGACGAAACTCTTCATTTGATCTTGTTAGAGAGAGGTTTGTACACATGTAAAGAATAGCATAATATACATTCCCAATGAAAGTAAATAGAGTAAGTCATGAATGCTTCTCTCATTGTAATGTAAATGAGTGATTATTGCTGACGAGGCCGTATTGCCGTTCCGTCAGAACCTCGCATTATAAAGGTTTTAACCAGGCATGATTCTTTTGAGGTTCTCGAGCGACCTCCCACCGATGAATGCAGCAAGACCTTTGTGTTATATTCAATGATACCGTTCATTTCGATATCTTTTCATTCAGTGTATCAGCATAAATAATCAGATTTATTTTTCAATTACATTTTTATGCCTTACGTACCAGTAGCAATACTTGATGCTAATCCAGAGAAACACAGAAGGCAGTAGATGTCGTATATGCTGTAGACTAAATTAAATTTGTGTGTATAAACACTTACCTCTCATGTATCATTTCTATCATTGTTATGTCCTCAATAGCCCAACAGCACAGGAAATGCCATCATGAGGACAAAAGAGGTCATAAACGACATCTAACAAAAATGATATAACATTTGTGTAAGAAATAGATGGCCAGAAATTGTGTTGCACAGACTCATATTGTTGACACTGTGAAGTCGCGGTTGATGTATGAATGACTTTTTCGCGCAAACGTCAAGCGCATTAGTCATAAGGCATCATCAGCCATATTCTCAGAAAAAAAAATGTTAAAAATCGGTTTCAGAAACTTTCAAAAACATCTGCATACATGACCATGGAACGGCAAATCTAGAGTTTTAAAAATGAATTCGAACACATCTTTAATTATTTGCTTGAACTATTATGACGTGTAGATTTTTGTCTGTGTTATTCTTTCTTTCTTTCATGAATAATTTCATTTTTTCTTTATATATCGCAAAGAATCATTATTCTGAATGCTTGAAAGGATTGTTGATGAGAATTCAATGTGATATGGCATTCCAGTTTCCCATCGTTAGATATATAGTAATTTACTGCCGTGGTATACACTGAACGGGGACGTGTTTAAATGTTATACAGGGCATGTCACTGGGACTTAACCCTCACTACCTCCCGAGTGACAAACGAGGCGTTGTTAGTTACAGAGATACGCCACGAAAACGACCCAACATGCACTCATGAGGTGTCCATGTTAAATCGTTTTGGATGAGTCACGTGTTTATACAACACCATATGAGCCAATCATGAATAGCGTACCAAACGGCCTCGGATGCGAGTGTCGTCTGCACCCTCCCGTCAACACTAGAGAGTAAGAGGTTTGTACTAGATACACATGCCGTCCTATCTTTAACACGGGACATATGTATTTTTAGCAGTAAAGCCTCACTAGTGATTTTTGAATGAATCTCCATTCTTACATATCCAACAATACTATGGAGTTTGCCTCGTACTTTAACTCTTAGCATAACAGTGTTAAGATCCCAAACGGACCCACTCGTATCGGGCTACTTAAGCTACACCGGGAATTTCCTGTTGCTGTGTGTGCAAAATTATTTATTTGTTCATTGTTAGTGTTTACATCAACCATGATGGAGGTGCCTCAAATGTAAACAACATTATGAATTGCAGTTCTCTTTATACGGAATACTCTTCGGATTATTGATTTTGTTGTGGTATCCATCTTCTGTTTTCCAATAAATCTGGAGTAATGACAACCAACGGGAAATCCAAATCCGTGGACACCAGGATCGTGGTACTTGGTCGTCCTTGTGTCGGAAAATCAGGTAAGAAGCCTTGTATATACCCAGTATAATTAATCCAGAGAGATATATACCCCAACATTGATTTGTCAAAGTATGATGTAATGTTAAAGATCAAATTTCACTAAAAAGTTTGTCTGACTCGATCGTCAATTAATGTTGCAATTGGTTCGCGACAAAAAAAATCAAATATGTCTTCCAAAAATTAAGAAGTACATATATAATTAGATATTTTTTAAATAATATGTATTTTCTGACGACACTGAGAAATCAAATTATACAACTGCCATGCTTAACAACCTGACATGAAATCAAAATTACACAATTCGGACTGCTTGTGGTTACAGAAAAGTAGAAAATCATATGGACAGGCAATAATTCCTGACATATATGAAAAACATTAATGTCGTTTGAATGCAAGATATTTGGTCTACAGTATAACTGTTGTAATTTATCATAACAAGGTTTTGCAGCCTTTTTTCGAAAGGTATATATCAATGACATGTATAGTTGTCTTAAATACAATATCTATTCTTATAAGAAATATACAGTGAACAGTTATAAAACACTCAACACAACAGTTTTAGTAGAGATCAGAATATTATATTGCTTCATACCAAAGAACTATGTCTCCACGGGCACAAATCTGTGTCTCCACAGGACATGTGGATTATAATGTGATCAGAGACAGACGACTAGAACTTGCTTGTTTATGTTTTTTTGTTTGACCACGCTGGGGCCGCAATATCTGGTGTCTATCAACCGTGAATTGAGGACTATTAATGAGTGACCGCGGTGTAAGCTATACACACTAAACCCCAAACACACTGGTATTCTAGGGACACTGGCGGGGTTCATTGTTGACTGTCAGGGGGCTGTCTCGCGACAGTATGAGATATCGTATAACAAAATTTAAAGTTTTCACACAAATACAGACATTTTTATGTCAGAATTAGCTTTTTATACCTAATTTATTGTAATAAGATACATTGAACACCACCCACTCGACCACATCAAATTTGACCGTACACAGGTCTAGCCGAAACATTAAATAAGAGAAAACAAAGGATATGTTCCACTATTAATGATCTAACTTTGCGGAGATTAATGAAAAGGTCATATGTTTCACGTTATATACTACATAATTAGTGTTGATGAGACTAAATAAACCTGTCCCTATATCAATATCCTTCGTAACCAACGAGGTGAGCTTGCAGACTTCAACAGTGTTGAAATGCTAAAAAAGAGATCTTACTATGACAGAGAAACATAGTATTTATAAGAACATTCGTCGGGTAGACCTGAAACTCATGGGTAGGATTTTTTCAGGATACGTATACATCATAAACTTGTCACCTTAAATACAGCTGTAGTCAGGTTTGGGAAGCGCTCAGGTGACAACCAAAACGACATGACACCCTAGATATGCTATGTTTTGTTTGATCGCCATGAGTATAACATACTTGAAAAAAAAATGATTAAACAGGTATTTTCTTGATAATTGTTCAAGATTATACAAAATTCCCTATATTTGATTATGACTGTGGTTTTGTCATGCTCTTGGGTGTGGCCCTTATTGCTCTGGACGGCATGCGACGGGCCTCCCGATTGTTGTTCAGTGGGTGAGCTGCCAACTACTATAAGGAGACCCCATTTCAAAAGTACTATTGCAGTTCACTGGGTGATAACCTCAGGATATAGAGTACACTTGACTGGTTATAAGTGATACCAACAATACTGTGGACACGTTCATTTGACCTCTATGCTCCCTTTAAAAACTGAAATCGTTTACTGATGTATGGAGGTGAATAAAAATTAACAGACTTATAAATCAGACGGAAACAGATATCAGCAAACATTTCAATAGCATCATGTTTCTATTTTCAAAAGAGAGCTCACAGACCATGTAACAATTCAAGAATTCAATAACATGATTATTTCCTGATAAACTTTCGTAATGTTAAATCTATGTGCTAAAGTTATCAGATGTGCTAAACTTATCAGATAAGCTAGACATAGCAGATAGGCTAGACTTAGCAGATGTGCTAGACTTAGCAGATAGGCTAGACTTAGCAGATGTGCTAGACTTATCAGATAAGCTAAACTTAGCAGATGTGCTAGACTAAGCAGATAGGCTAAACTTAGCAGATGTGCTAGACTTAGCAGATAGACTAAACTTAGCAGGTGTGCTAGACTTAGCAAATAAGCTAAACTTAGCAGATGTGCTAGACTTAGCAGATAGGCTAGACTTATCAGATAAGCTAAACTTAGCAGATGTGCCAGACATAGCAGATGTGCTAGACTTATCAGATGTGCTAGACTTAGCAGATAAGCTAGACTTAGCAGATGTGCTAGACTTAGCAGATGTGTAAAAATTTGCAGATGTGCTAGACTTAGCAGATGTGCTAGACTTAGCAGATAGGCTAAACTTAGCAGATAAGCTAAACTTAGCAGATGTGCTAGACTTAGCAGATAGGCTAGACTTAGCAGATAGGCTAGACTTAGCAGATAGGCTAGACTTAGCAGATGTGCTAGACTTAGCAGATAAGCTAAACTTAGCAGATGTGCTAGACTTAGCAGATGTGCTAGACTTAGCAGATAAGCTAGACTTAGCAGATAGGCTAAACTTAGCAGATGTGCTAGACTTAGCAGATAGGCTAGACTTATCAGATAGGCTAGACTTATCAGATAAGCTAAACTTAGCAGATGTGCTAGACTTAGCAAGTAAGCTACGCTAATATACTGCTAAATTTCAAGCCCTATACCGTCGATTGAAACATCATCATACATTACATGTGTAAATATTGTTGCGTCCAAGTATTCTACATCTTTATCTGTGACTTTTGTTTGTTGTGTGAACAATGTAACGTCTGTTTTTAACTCTCTCGAAATAGCTTTTTACAAATATAACTAGCAATTTTGTTTAATAAAGACATGCATAAAACTGACATTATCTTTAGGCTGTATATTGTCAATATTCATTTGAAATCATTTAACACCTAAAACTGTAAAAGTAGACATTTCCGCGGAGTTCAAATATTGTGGCTCTCTAAAACGTATACCTTATCGTTGGCACTTGATTTCGTGTATAATATTGTTCACATATAGATTGGCAAATTTAAAGTAACCACGATTTAACGGAAAATAAATCCTCCATGAAAATTTGTGACATTACAGTAAATGGTTGGTTCGTTAAGTTTATGAGGCTCGAATAATTGGGCAGTGTAATTTGAATGTTTTGTTGGAGACGAAGTAACACATTAAGATACGTCTATAGTTATGAAACTAGAGCTTTGCAGATAACACAAAGGCAAGCAGGTAAACCATTTTATTTTACATTGTCCCGACCTGTCGTTATAGTAAAGTATCACCTCAGTGAATGTATTTGATGTATAACTAACAACACCACTAAAGCACTAAAGATTATATTGTGTTTGTGTAATGTGTATTATACATGATGCATGTCTTGGTGTAGAATTTATTGGAGCTTTGAAGATGGTAATCGATCTCCACGTTCACTAGCAACACATTTATTTAAATAGGAATCCTTTATGACTTTACATTAAAATGTTGGCACATATATGTTTCAACGAAAAGTTATATTCCGGTCGGGTCATGAGGATCTAATTCCTTTAAGAATTAGGTTCAACAACGGGTTTCCAGCAACTGCCATCTTGCATGTTAAGATAAAATTACCATTTAAAATTTCGACATTATCAACCTCTGTCGGTTTGGGCTCCCTATCTCATATCAGTTTATATAATTAACAAAGTCCTACAAACATTATTATATTCAAATATTGAAAGGATGGTGTATCCTTACGCATCTATCAAGACATCAAC
Organism: Ylistrum balloti; assembly: GCF_031769215.1. Lineage (NCBI taxonomy): Eukaryota > Metazoa > Mollusca > Bivalvia > Pectinida > Pectinidae > Ylistrum > Ylistrum balloti. Next base: position 165,852 of record NW_026782268.1, on the reverse strand, counting down.
TAAAGTAAAGGCAAATTGTACATGGTAAAGCTACGGTGTCCGTCTCGGATGTTTGACCTAACGACCTGGGACTCAGTGATATGAAAATTAACGATTTTTTCTTTAGTTTAAACCATCTGGAAATTGCTTACAGCCTTTGCAGGTTTTCATATCACGTGTATATTTCGTATCTTATAAGAAGACTTATAAAGGAACTTGGATTTTTTTATCCCTAAAACATACCAGAAACCTGTCACTTTTTAACGATGAAACTTGGAATGTTTACACAGTTTGGCATATGTCTAAAGTGGAATGTTGTAATTCAAAATGAATTCCTTCAGTGCATTTTTATATAAATTGAAGTTAAATAGCCCAGACAGTTAGTTCATAGCGCAGAACATATGTCACACATTGGAACGTAATATAAACACTGAGAATTTCCTAACAGTAAAGTAATTGCAGCATAAAGTAATTGTAAACATCATGCTGACTGGACAGTGGTGTGATTCACTTTTCTTCGTTTTCTTTCACGTAATGATATATGGATGATATGAAATGTATTCTACAGTTTAAGAAAGTGTATTACCCTTATCAATTACGACGTCGAAAAGTGGACAATACTATACAACTCCAGGCAACGACGTCGGAGAACTTGCGTCCACTAAACATTCCAACGAAGCACGGATCTTCAAGCTGCGACAGCAAGAACCGAAGACGACCTTAGATTTAGATATGACAATTTATTATGAGGTCATTGCTTCATTTTATCACGACATCAAAATGTTTTTCGCGAAGACATGTTTTTGTTTGAAACCATATTTTCAACAATTTATTCACCAAATTGTATCGCCGGCTAAGTTAGCACAATTGTTTGGTTGGGTTGGTGGGGTTGGTTGGTTGGTTGGTTGGTTGTTTGATTGGTTGGTTGGTTGGTTGTTGGTTACATGTTTTCCGTCTCCATGACTCCTACCTCTAGGCATTGTCTTACCGACGAATGCCAGTGTTCTGACGACGTGACGTTACCTCCACGGGCGTCTGTTAGTTAGAAAAAAATATCTGGTTTTGCAACCATCTATACAGAGGCTTGCGTTAGACTATCTTGTTTTGCCGAAATTCGATGACCGAGATTAAATTAATATCATATGTATAAATCGTTTCTCACTCACTGGAACATGGAACACTTTTGGTATTAATTATAGGATGATAGAATAGATATGTGTTGATGGCAAGGTGGTTTCTAAAGAGTAAGATTCGTCAAGACGTCGCTGTCATTGCTTATTGCATAAAGTGAAGCAATAAGCGGGTAGTTTGTTAACATTTAAGGTATAACTGTCAATTTGGTCGCTGACGATTTCGAAGTTTGATGTTAATGTGACGGCAAGGCGTCTGTCGTTGCTTTGTTCGGCATAAATGTATATTTTTTTTCTGCTCGTCTACGTATAAACGCTACTACAAGTCTTCTAACTGCAAACTGACAAAGCAGAGCAGGTGCGTATTCTTCACAAACTTGTTAGAAGTGGCTGATCATTTAAACGGCAAGGAAGGAGTAACGCTTTCGTCTCCCATCTATCATTTGGTCGACATGTACGCAATAGCTGTATAATGATACCTCATGTTCTCCCCTGACGGCAGATTTAAAGGTGAAGTAGCGAAATCACCTCGCCTCTCCATCGACGATTAGGGCGTTATATATATTACATGTCGACCGGAAGTACCGGTTATACAATATGTTGGTTTGATATTTCAATACCGTTTATTTTCAGCCCATGTAGGTTCCTACTTGAATTGTTAAATAACAGTTATATCACCTCAATATTTGACTATAGCATGTATGTTGAAAACCTATTTAACCGTTGCTCGATTTGTTTTCAGCAATCTTCTTGAATAAGATTTTTCGCCGTTTTATAACTTCAGTTTGGGATAAAAAAAAACAAATAATTTAATCCAATTGCTCGTAATTGTCCGAAAGATATACCCTGTTTAGCTCTTGGCCGGAAAAGCATTCACCCTTTTTTACGTTCTTTTGTTGTTTTTTAAATAGTGCCATATAAATTAATAGATTTCGATATAACTGACAGTTGTAGTCAAAAGTCTTTATAATGAATGTGAAAATATATAAAAAATAAAGATCGAAAAAAACTTATAGAAATGAACCTCATTATATTGAACTCTTATAACTCTGAGGCCCGGTATAACGCGAAATATTTTGTCGGTCCGCCATACTTCACACTAAGCATCTGACATTTGCTCAAATTGAATACTCGAATAATTCGAAATTTCCCTACGGTCCCGCCGACATCGAGATAACGAGGCCCGACTTGTTTAGTTCAAATTTTTGCGAGACACTGGTTCTAGGATAAATGGACTAGCCGAGAATGTGAAAAACCAACAAGGCTGAATTCGATGAAAAATATTTAATGTATTTGTGATATGAAAAATTGGACCGAGACGGGCCTAAACCTTTTTGTTTGTATAAGGGATGTGGCCTTAAGCTTGGTCTCTTCTGTTTCATACGTCATATCAATTCAGTTAGCCATTTGGTCTTCCATTCCATTGTCCAAATTACATTCTTACACGACTTCCTGGTCAGATAAGATTATAAACAATAATTAAAGTTGTAGAGAAAAATCAATGTAATATGTTGTGTTGTTTAGTGTTATAAGCCTTGTGTGTGACTACTGGTTTGATGGCACCAGGATCGTCACTGCATTGCTGTGGTCTGAAGACAAATCCTTACGCCGTGAAGCCACTTCTTATTACACGCACTATGCAAGTTCTAATTCATTATCGCATTCCGCACTTAAACAGGCGTCACTACAATCTGTAACCAGTTAAATGTGGTCAGTGTTTCGTCTCATCAAAACCCTCAAATATCCCCACTATTTGAGTCATAATAACATCTATTTTAAGTTGGTAGATGAGTCTGGCGATAGAGATCCACTGCATTATTCTTATCTGATGCGCGTGTTTTGTTTCGGAATAGGGACCTGGACATGTTCCGGATACTAGTGTTTAAAATCCAGTGTACTTGATCAATCCGACACGTGTTTCTTTCATAACAGACGAGTCTTAGATCGGTATATGTTATAATCACGCATCACTTTTTGCTAATTTCCGCGCTTGTTAAATGTGTTTATATCGTTTTAGGGAAAACATGTTTGTCGTTATTAAAACAAGCCAAATTCTAAAACATAAATAAATATAATTGCAAAATATTACATTCAAAAGAAATCTTGTATAATTTGGAAATGACCCGTTACGCTAAGTACAGTATCAAAAGATGCAGTCTCAGTTTTACGACCGCAGGCTTGTTATAATAACACGATTTTATGTCAAAATCCCCATCCCAAACACCCCCGCAACCCCACCTCGCCAAAAACACAGGATAACCGCCGATTTATCACAATACTAAGTCATAATAAAAAAAGAAAATCTAGGAAGAGATCGCTTGTACTCTATGATAGACAGGTGTAACATCTTCGTCTAGCGAACACTAATCACAACTTTCACTGTTTGCAGGTCGGGCGTGTAATACCCACTTTTTAGAGCCGTTCATTAAAGTTCCATATATTATAATGGCTTATACGTCATAATGGCAACATTAAAATTAACGACATGTATATATAGTAAATGAGAACGATCGACGGATAGCCTCGCTCTAATTGGCTGTTATTGTCTGTACTGCATGATAAACACATAGGTTGTTTACCTGATCCGGACCAGCTGTGGCAGTGTTACCATACATCCTACATACTCATTATGTTGGTGTGTATGTTTGCCTAACAGTCACCCCTCCCTTCCCTATCCCGCCTTACCGAAATCACTTCCAGTCAGTGTAGAAACACTGCACTAACCTATATTGTATGTTTGCTCCTCCAGGACTTTTCCATAGATTGTACATTTTCAGTCAATCAACGAAATACTTTTATAAATTTATGTTTTTTTTCGTTTGAAACGAATACATCGTCTTTTTGAAAGTTCCTTGTATACAATATCTCTATGTTACGTTAATTCACAACAATCATAGCTATATATTTCTCAATACTTATTATAACGCTTCCAACGGTGGTGTTTCTTTTTTTGTTTGTTTCTTTCGTTCCTGTCTTTCTTTCTTTCTTTCTTCATTTATTTCTAGAAATATGTTTATATAACTCATGTAACACACCTGTTCAAATGCTCATAGCATGTCATAAATATACCAAATGAGAGATAATTAAAACATCAGTAAATTAGTATTCTTCAAAGAAACATGAATTATGTAAAGTAGGCAATGAAAAATGTACACTGTCGAACCTCGTTATTCCGAGCTCAGATAACTCGAAAACCCCATTTCGAAGTGTTTCGTCGGGCCCTGTATAACTGCACAAAACGTTCGAACTCACTTAAATCGAATACTCCGTTATCTCGAAGTTTTCTCGTGGTCCTGCCCAGTTCGTTATAACGTGATTCGACTGTAGTTCCGTCCACAAGCGAAATATTGTTTTATATCGAGTAGGGTTTAATACGTATGCACTATACTGTATATTTATTTTCTCTGGAATTAAGGCTTATTACATGTATTGTGTCGATGTGATATAAGCTATCTCGAAGTAAGAAATCCTGACTCTGCCTCTTGTATTGGACGCAGTGTAATTTTGTAACATCGAAAGGAAAATTGTATGGCAAAAGAATGTTAAAATGTGTTTAATCCTGCCCCGTGCTCCCTCCTGATAGCGGCTATTACTCGGCTTAACACCTACTAAATACACGATAAACACGGCTGTAATTGGGCGAAAATATGGAGACGCACCGAGGGTTTATGTATCAGCTTCCACGCTGAGTCGAGAATTATGACACAGGCGGACAAATATAGGTACGTTCATGGCCGTTTTATGACCGCTAACAGCCCATGGCCTGGTCAGTCAATTAGAACGTTTTACAATCTTCTAAATCAGAGACAGATAGAAAACAACATTGCAGAAATTCCTAACATTCCTGGTTGAAATTGAACAATTGTGATATATCTATTGTCATTGAACACCGATCTATGATTTTTATAAATTTACTGAACATTAGCAAATCGTATGCATAATTTAAATGAACAAGAAACATTTTTATTCCGTACGCTGAATTGAAATCGGTCGCGACTTTTATCATATCGGCGAACACATTCGTAAACACAAGAATGTGATGATGCACTGCACACATGACACGACGCATGCGTTGTGATTAAATCAACACGTGTGAATTGTTTTAATTCTGTTTCAAGCAAATGTCAAACGCTGATGTCACTCTGAATAAAAGCTGGCAAGACTAACTTAGTTGAAGCGTCTAAATGAAATTTCAAGCAGCATTTTTGTATCAACACGCTTTCTTTCGTCTGATTCGTCTAGTCACTTAGTATCCTTCATCGCTGCCCTATCTCTCATGGTTCGTTCTATTGATGTAATCCAAGATGTACCCCCCACATATACACACACTTACTTAAATCTATACAATGCTTTAACGTATACACCCATTATATAAAATGGTTCAAAGTAAAAATGTCATTCAGTAGATATGAATGTAAAAATGCAGTTTTCTGAAGATGTTCTCGTGTGATAGTGATATCACAGTGTTAAATCATTTGATGTCGGGTATCTTCGCGGGCATCGTAATCTAATTGTAAGCCTCACCATCAAAGGCAGTGCAGTTACAATAGACACATACGAACAGGTTTTATACGCATTCCAGTCTTCTTTATACTTTTTACTTCATACTGAACGCACATTTTGATGTTTTTTGTTAAATTACACAAATTTTGAACGGATCTGTTGTGAATGTTTTGGTTCTAGGCGTTTGGGTTGGCCATCCTGCTTTAATAAGTAAGAGTGTTTTAAATATGACCCGTTAATCCGGAGATGGGCTCTAACAATCTCATCTCTGTGCTTTTCCATGTAGGAAAGATACTGATTTTGGGTTTTGTAGATTTTAATTTGTTTTCTACAAAATTGTTCCCGACATTCTGCCTTCTTTACATTACACTGATCTTAAAATTCTGATAAACAAGGCTTATTAATACTATAGTAATTAAATGCACAATATTTAAAAAAAAATTAAATACACCAAATGGTATACCTTCATATACAATGTACTTCTAACACTCTGCCTCTTAAAAAGTGTCTCTATCAATGCTTGGTACGAATATCTTAACTATTTGCAGGACCTGCGAGATTTTAGATTTCCTTCGCTCTTTTTGGTGCACTTTTAATGCTATGTTAACTAGTGTGGTTTGAGAGTGAAAGGGGGGTGAAGGGAGGGAGGGAGAGATAGAGAGGTAGAGACAGGGAAAGGTAGAGAGAGAGTTAGAGAGACGGGGAGAGAGAGGGGGTATGTAGATATTAATTGTATCTAGTCAATGTCACTCGCTATTCTTCTAGTAAGACTTACGAATGATATGTGCTGCCCTTATAACCAGCAGTATGTACGGATTCACTGTTACTCATCAATTTTCTCTCCCATTTAACTCCCATGCAACTTTCGCAGATTTGGCCTTCGAATTTGTTGTCCGCCCATACGAGAAGGATGATAGGGACTGTCCTTAAACATGAATTTTCAAAAACTAGTACATTACGTTGTAAATTTAAGGCTTTCTTTACATTTAGGTTTGCGAAAATGCTTGAAAGTTTATAAAGCACAAAACATGTTCTTTTTATTGATGTTTGTTCGAGGGTTTTCCGTCTTTTCCACAGCCATGGCCATTTGAAACACAGTTACACTTTTATAGTGCTATCACACAGAATGTCATGACCGGAAAAAGTCATTATGCATCTCATTTAATACTGATTGGTGTAAGAAGAGAACAAGAAGTATCATTTCTTTTTATAAAATTGAAATGTCACAACTTTAAAGACAAGCACTCAGTACAAAGTGAGATAAACAGTAGTGTCCAGAGAGAAAACAGGAAACGAAAGTCAGAAGGAAAGATAAAAAAAGACAAAATATTAATTTAAGTCGCCTCCTATGATCATTCAGAGACGCATAAATCAAATAAACATGAACTGGTTACCATGCTTGCCTTAGTAGGAAATGTGTAAGACTTCAGGGACCATCATGCCTACATATACATTCATCTTCCTGATCATAGCTCCTTATCATACATTTGTAAATTGACTTAACATGTGGAAATCTAAGGGTTTTTTTCTGCAATGATTGTGCTGTAAATGTTCCCCGAATCCTTGATTGTTAGTTCTTAGGTTTAGAAGTTCAGCCGTTCTCTTCAATAATAATAATAAAAACAAAAAAACATACTTGTGTAGTGCATATCTCATCTTTTAGTATTTATTAATCAAGTTTTATCAGCTAGACATTCAGACATGCTCTATCCCAGTAAAAAAATCCCCAATCCTTAATATCAGAGACGCACTGATGCTAACGGTTATCACCCAAACGTGCAATAACGTTCAAGGGAAACACCCACGGTTTATTCATCAAAGTAGATAAAATGAATATATAAACACGATAAATGTTAAATAGAATACACAGAATACAGACTATTAATGTGTAAAGTGCATTAAAAAAGAATATTGTTCTCGCGATAAAGTGTAGTATAATGTGTTTGGTACAGTCCCACGGTGTTTTATGGAAGGGTCAACAGTTTGCAGAGGTGTTATATACTAATAATGTAGACAAATTCTGGTGATATCACAGAATCGGTTCATCGCCAGATTTATAACTTTGACACCAAATTGACATAATATCGAACATCAAATATATCTAACTCCTTTTCTTTTTTAACGTAGTTTCACAAAAACAACCTGTGTCATTTAATGATTTTGGGTAATCAGATGGATGCTATTTTTTCCATTACTGAAATATTGAAATGTTCTATTCCTTTGTAGGTGTTTTGTATAATGTTCAATCTGCTGTCACAATATAGCACGTCGGAATTTTATCTTTTTCTTTCATGTCTGCTCTTTCATTATGTGCTTTATTTTCCTGTATTGGCGTTCCCCTGACACCCATTTTTGTAAAAACAAATTCCCAAATCTTTTTGAAAGGAAATATTTCCAATTTTCAAACATAACGGGTATTGTAGAAAAGAAATCGTGGTCTCTTAACTTTCAATTTCGCAGTTGTTTGCAAAATAATGATAATAAAATAATAATAATGTAATACATTGGCCCGAACATCAAGCCTAACATCTCACAACAAGCACCATCAATGGATGCTCTAACCTTTATTCGGAACTCACCACAGTATACATCAACACACACGAACTAGAAGAGGAGTTCCGAGAGGTACTTGAAACATGAAATATGCAGACGCCGGGCTTAAGTAAGAGTCTCAATTCATCGCAAATAATAATAATGATAACAATAATAAATAACCATTTGCCTGCCATTTACATAAGCTTCAAGTGGAAAATATTAAAACATGCTGTTGACTCGCAAGAGTCGAATCCATGACCCCTCTTATACCGAAAACAACAAACATGAAATGTTAATAAAGGGTATCTCGTTAGGCTAAATTAATTGTGATCAGACGTCCAACACATCCGATTAGAACAGAGTTTGAACATTCTTACAGTTAGGATGGCTACATTTGCCATAAGCGTGTCCGAATATACAATAAGCTTGAAATAGCAGCTGTAAGATGCAAATTTAAGTTTATAGTAAGAAATCAATAGAGATATGTAATTGGTTTCCATCTTAAGAATATAAAGTGTTATGTCCACAGAAAAAATGATCTTGTTGTAGCTGTGTGGTAAATAAGACATGAAATTCAAAAAGTTGAACCGTGTTCAGTTGGAAGTGATTCACCGTGTAGCATTCCTTTTTCTGACCGGGTATATTGGTGTGTAATGTCGATGTGATTCTCACAACAAAATCATTCAAGTAACGCTATACAACAGCAGGCTTAAATCTGTAATAGTTTCATCATATGACAATTTGCTCTTTCGCCTTTACCACATCTCGATCATCCACGCGTAATAAAACCACTGATGCGTTAAATGTCAAGTAGAAAAACATGTGATTTGATGTAGAGTTTCAATATCTCGAGGATGAATGGGAAAGCCATGCAACGATACTCGACAGGGTACCTCTGTTGCTAAATCAAAGATATGCTGCTCCCCCTTCGGACGCTAAAAAGGCCGTGATTCCAAATAGTACTTTAAAATTGTAGAATTTACAGATATTTTTCATCGTTCCTGAATTTTTTTTTTCATTTAGGTCCTTCAGGCCCTTTAGACCCATCAGTGATGAGCCCTCGAAAGACAAATAACTGCATGATGCAGTTTAATTCATTGTTTAACTCAATTGTGTCTTATTTAGATTTGTATGAGAAATGTACCATCTACACAATACATTACTTAAAAGACATAGGTTCACGTTGTACATAATTTGCATCAATTTATAAAAGTAAAGTTTGTTTTCTGTGGTGGAAGTTCTTAAATGTGTTCATTGCTACCAAACACAGCAAACCTCAGGTGACGTTACATAGCAGCCCCTGCTTCAATCTACTTTTCCCATCTGTACAACAAATAGTTTAGCATCGGGTTTATTGCATACAAATGGGATGGATGATCTGGTGATTACGATGTTTAAAATCCATTATGGAAATGAAACTCGATATGGTGGCGTTGAGCTACCCTTTAACAATGTACGGACTTTGTTGTCGACCATCTTTTTACGATTAATCATTATAATACATGTAACATGTGTTATCTTTAAGTTTTATTGGTTCGATTATATATGACAGGAAAAACAACAGATTTAAGAGGAGTAAAAATACAAATAAAGCATTCACACACGTTCTTGTAGGTTTCTTGCTACGAATTTGCCGTCTCTTAGTAACTCAATAATAATGACTTACCGCCTTGCTATCGTTGCGGTTTATATCGCAGATAAATGACAATAGATCAGATAGATGACGGACTGCGGTATTGTAAGTAATTTGAATGCTTGTGTTAGATCTAGGTACCTTCGTAACAGCTATTTATAGCTTTGGTTTTAAGGACAACATTTGCAAGATATTCTGCATCCGTACAACCGTACAACCGTACAGCAAGTTTTGAAGTATTATAGATTGGTGAATGGACATTGTGCTGATGTTTGCTTCCCAAATTCGTCCCTAAATTTGGTCTCTGCGAATAAATCCATTTTAATACAGTATGGTGTGCCGCGGTATTAATATTAAATTTATAGACAGCAACTTCTCACGTGTGGTACAATGATATGCTTGAAGAAATAACGACAGCATTTCATGGTCATTGACATAACTATTCTCACTCCATCAAAACTGATGTCGAATAAAGAAGAAAGAAATGTTTTTTTTTTATTTAAAATAAAATAGAAAACAATGAAACATTGAAAATATTCTTACCACCACCTTGAATCAGTGACTGTGCTTCACTGCTATATATATACCACAATAGGTTGCCTGTCACTTTTTAACAACAGCCGTCATTACTGTTACGAGCGGTGAATAGGATAAATACCGGTCGCGTGCCGTAACTTCCGGTCATCATCTTGTCTAAAGGAGATAAGTGTATAGATATCCACTGAGTTCATGTCCCGAGTAAGAGATTCTTCTGTTGGCGCCAGCAGGTTGTTTTTATAAATAAATAATGGGATTGTTTGGCCAAAGACCTGTGTTTCTCTTACAATAGTTATTTGTTTATTTACTGTTTTTGTTTGTCTTACAACACGTACGTGGTACAGATCAGAACCACAGCGCCGACATAACCAAATACAGTTAAGCTGTGTCACGCTCTAAAATCCGTTTCTTCTTTGTCTCGGTTTTCATTCTATGAAATTCTTTTTATGAAAATGCATTTAAGAAATTTTAATTTTAGATTGAATTTAAAAAGCTCAAAAACGATGTGTTCGAATGAAGCGATAAAAACATGAGTCATTTTACGCAAATTTAGAAACCGATAGAAAACAGTATAGCTGCCACCTGATCACATACTGACAATAAGCTATCCAGTTTTTATCCGTCGCCCCCTATTTACTACTGAACGTCAATTAATTATACAATTCTAATGACACTGTGAGGTAATTTATAATCTTCCTCGCTTGTAGAAGCGGAGAAAGACGTGTCCTAATAAACGACTTATTGTACCCATGGGTGGTTCTTCGCAGCCATATTTCGTGACCGTGGTATTGTAGAACCGAACTTTGAGTGTTTGTCGAGCACGAAAAGCCACTCCCTCCTATGCAGTTTGCTCCAAACATTGGTTAGAATCCGAACAATATTAAAAGAATTTAGATTTGATAGCTTTTAATAATAGAGTCAAACTTTGATGTCTCGAAGTTCAAGGGACTAGCAAAAAACTTCGATACATCGAGACTTCGAGGTATTCGTGGTGGATAATATCGACATTTTCATGTATATTGTTGATGACCCAACATTTCTACAGGAACAAACACAACAAATAACAAAAACACAATTTGCCCCTTATATTTATAAAACAAAATATTTTTCATTTATGGAAAAAAGGGAAAAATCTAAAGAAATTTACAATTCATGCTAAAGTTTTCGTTTTTCGTCCATAGGTAAATGCATATATGTGCCGTCAGACACAGGATATGTATTTTACGGATGTAACTAATTTGAAAACCGTTCCTTTGTTGAGGTAAATGCATTCATGATACCACACGTTTATACAACATGTAAACAGTCATGTTTACAACATTTGCACTGGTATGTTTACTGCAAATACATCATTATACCTCACTGTTCTTTTGATGGCGACATATTCTCTACAATGATGACGTATTATTTTGTTCTCTTTTCCTTACAATCGCATACTGAAGTAAATGATGACCATCGTACTTTTTCACTTGATTATAAAAACCCCACGCATTTCACATTGATGTGATCAACATCTAGGAGAATGTGCCTGGCCGTCACGTTTGCCTTGCTAATGTTCGGGAACGTTACTAACTTGGGAAGATCATGATTTGCGTGGTCAGTATTGCCGTTTCTTTGGTTCATTTTTGTTCATTATGAAATGTAACGAATCAAACAGTATAACTTCTGTCGCTGGCTGGTCCAATATTAAGTCTTCACTGAGCTCCACTCTTTGTTCCGAACCAAATATACTCTTCTATTTTATTTCCTTTCCAGTGTGTTCTAGAATCAATGCAATCCAAAACTTCAAACGATTCGGACAAAAATTACTTATCTGAAACCGTTCTTTTTTAAATGTGTATTTATATATACTATGAATGCCATAAACTGATTAACGTAACACTCCTTCACCCCTTACTCCCATAAGAACAATATTGCAACCTAACCTTCTCTTAAAAAATCGTGGTCAGCACTGTCCATTATGTTGACAAAGCTGGACACATCAGTTTACAATTATGTTAAAATACAGCACATCGATCCTAGCCGAGATATCCAACTATCTTACCCATTCATTAATAGCATATATGAATTTCATGGAGGATCGGAATATTCAATTTCAAGGTGTATTATTGGCCCCCAAGACAAGCCTAACCTGATTTGATGAGGATTTAAAAAGACATGGCTTTTCAAGAAATAACACCTTGTATTCCTTGCTAAAAGAAAGGCCATCAATATTCTAACTAGTCCACATACTCATAGTCCAAACTCAAAAGCAATAGAACTAAGAAGACTCCTGAAAAAGTACAAAAGATTAGGACAGGTGTACCGGAAGAGTAAGCGTCTTCTGCTTCATCGACGACACCCGCCATGTAAACCTTGGTCAATCCAAGTAAGTAATGTCACGTTCTTTAAAGGAAACACAATATACAACAACGGAATCATCGGGCAAACTAACGAGCATTAAACACGTCCATCTCATATCGCACAAAGAACTAGAATATTTCTAAGTAAGATAACGGTTTGTCATCGACACATTATTTGTACATATGGTACTGATGGGGTCAAAGTCTGAGAGGGATAATTGAGATTGTCTGTTCCCTATAACATATCAGTAAAATTACATTTTACAAACCGAATTGTAGAGGTATAACGTTTTATTCTGGCAAAAGAAATTAAGAGACTCAAATCCGTACATTTCTAAAATTATGTACGGGTATAAACAGCAAAAATGTACTTTTGAACATCGCAATAAACCAAAGTCATTCCGTACATCACAGCGTTAACACTTAAATTTTCTATCATAGCCCTTCCGAGAAGTACACGGCGGTGATAGGAAGGCCAGTTTTTGTTTTGTTTGCGGATATTGACACAGGCAAGGTAGATGAGCAGATGTTCGTCGGGTTACGTTAAAGCCCCTGTGTTCTATCAATCTCCACTGCAAGATCAGTAGAAGTACATTTGTTGGCTCCAGAGATAGACAAATGATGACGAAGGAAACCAGCATTTTTGTAATGACTTCCATTCTTATAAAGTTTTATAATGGATTTCCAAATAGTGAAATACTTCATTGGCATTGAATTGTTGATGATCCTGATCATTTCATGGGTTATTAATGGTAGAGGGTTATCATTTCATGGGTTATTAAAGGGAGAGGGTTATCATTTCGTGGGTTATTATTGGGAGAGGGTTATTATTTCATGGGTTATTGATGGGCAAGGGTTATCATTTCGTGGGTAATTAAAGGGAGATGGTTATCATTTCATGGGTTATTGATGGGATAGGGTTATCATTTCATGGCTTATTAATGGGCGAGGGTTATCATTTCATGGGTTATTAAAGGGAGATGGTTGTCATTTCATGGGTTATTAATGGGAGATGGTTATCATTTCATGGGATATTAATTGGAGAGGGTTATCATTTTATGGGTTATTAATGGGAGAGGGTTATCATTTCATGGGTTATTAAAGGGAGATGGTTATCATTTCATGGGTTATTGATGGGATAGGGTTATCATTTCATAGGTTCCTAATGGGCGAGGGTTATCATTTGATTGGTTATTAAAGGGCGAGGGTTATCATTTCATGGGTTATTAATGGGCGAGGGTTATCATTTCATGGGTTATTAAAGGGAGATGGTTGTCATTTCATGGGTTATTAATGGGAGAGGGTTATCATTTCATGGGTTATTGATGGGAGAGGGTTATCGTTTCATGGGTTATTGATGGGAGATGGTTATCATTTCATGGGATATTAATTGGAGAGGGTTATCATTTTATGGGTTATTAATGGGAGAGGGTTATCATTTCATGGGTTATTGATGGGAGAGGGTTATCATTTAATGGGTTATTAATGGGAGAGGGTTATCATTTCATGGGTTATTAAAGGGAGATGGTTATCATTTTATGGATTATTAATGGGCGAGGGTTATCATTTCATGGGTTATTAAAGGGCGAGGGTTATCATTTCATGGGTTGTTAAAGGGAGATGGTTATCATTTCATGGGAAATTAATTGGAGAGGGTTATCATTTCATGGGTTATTAATGGGCGAGGGTTATCATTTCATGGGTTATTGATGGGAGAGGGTTATCATTTCATGGGTTATCAATGGGAGAGGGTTATCATTTCATGGATCATTGATGGGAATTCTTGAAATGACATCTACGCATGATGTTTTTTAGGTCGCCTGAGCCGTGCGTGCGTCGTTAACTTTTCACATATTCGACTTCTTCTCAAGAACCACTGAATGGATTTTGACCAAACTTGGCACAAAGCTGCTTCAAGTTTGCGAAGAAAAAGGATGTGGCCCCAAAAGGGGCCCCAGGAAGAGGAAAAGGGGGGTAAAATTGGGTAAATCTTTAAAAATCTTCTTCTCATGAACCAACAGTCAGATTAAATTCATATTTGATATTTAGGGTCCTTATGGCAAGGTCTACAAAGTTTGCGAATGAAAAAAAATTGCCCCCACTAGGGGCACTCAAAAGTGTCAAAAATTCAACTTTGACCGATTTCAACCAAATTTGGTAGAAAGCATCCCTTAGTGAAGAACATATGAAATCATGTTGAAAAAAGTGATTATGTCCCCTTTGGAGCCCATTAGGGGTGTAAAAGGGGCCATATTTAAAAACCTTCTTTAAATGACTTCTTCTCAAGAACCATTGGATGGATTTTGACCAAACTTGGCACAAAGCATCCCCATGGGAAGCCGCTTCAAGTTTGCGAAGAAAAAGGGCGTGGCCCTAATAGGGGCCCCAGGATGGGGGAAAGGGGAAACTTGATACGAATGTTCTACACAAGGTCCTGGCAAGTGTTTTAACTTTTTGGGGCGATTCAAAATCCAAGATGGCCACCCTGGCCTCTGTTTGGCTAAGACATTATTGACTTCCTCTCAAGAACCATTGGGTGGGTCATGTTCAAACTTGGTACAGATGTTTTACACATGGTCCTGCACAAGTGTTGCTACATTTTTGCCACATTTTAAAATGCCCAGATTATTGACATATATTCCTCATTTGACCGTTAAGGCCTCTTGGGCCTCTTGTTTAAAACATGTTTTCAAAGTTATGATTCCAATACATATTCTATGATAAGCATGTATTTCGGTGCTTCATATTATGTGTCAATATACTCGATAACAAGGTATTTAAGAAAGAAGATTTCATTTTTTTGACAAATTCATAATTTTACAAACTTTACATTTTTTTAATGTATGATTTGTATATATAGTGATGTAGTAGAACTTGTGTGACGTCACTACATTGTTACGTTTCTACTTTGTCGTGAAGGTGACATTCCATGCTTTGGTTTCTTTTCAATTACTACATATGTCAAATGTACACTGTGACATGCTGTAAGTAATTGTAGATAACTAGCATAAAGATATCCACTCAAGGCCAAACTAGCGATAAATTATGTTGAAGGTTGTATGACAGATATAAAAACGACCATGCTGTCAGTTAAATCTCTCAGACAACATCTCCAGTACGCTTTATTAACTCAAACGATTATTTCCGTAATAAAATTCTGCAGTCCATCGCTGTAAACCATTACGATGTACGACCAGAATATCTGCTTTTGATAAAAGTGTCGGGCGAAAACGATATTCTCAACCACCTGTGTTTATTGTACAAAAACAAGATATTCTGCGTAACTAGTATATGTTTTGTTAAACAGAAACACAATTTTCGAGGCTGTGGTTTAACAAAAATAATGCAGATTCTAAAAAAGTTGAGATAAGAACACTGTAAACAGATTACATACATACAGCAATGATATTATATTATACATTCAGACACATACCGTCAATTACTTTAAAATTCCTGTCGTAGCTTTACATTCATGTTCAAAGAAACCTTATCCATCCGCAGCAGTTTTTTTTTTTAATATTTGTAAATTAGAATCATAATTACAGTTTAGAATTACAATTTTGTGAAAAATCATAAAAAATAACATAAAAAAACGTTAAATAAAGTTTAAATTCGAATTGTTGTAAAATACAGCGTTCATTAATATCGTAATAACATAGCAATATTTGAAATATTGAATATAGAAATAATTTGGTTAAAAACGAAATACAAAAATAACGAAGCTTTGTATTTATATTTTTTTCACCTTTCGGAGAATGATGAATACGGATAGACTGAGTTAGGAGATGGGTTTGAAGAAAACGAAGGAGACGTTTTCTTGTTGCCATAGTGATCTCATGAATAAATATTATATTTCATTGTGCGAAATGAAGCTGTGTGTGTATGATGCTTGTTAGTTTGCCTGTTGGTTCCATTGCTGTTTTTTTTTGTTCACATCTGTAAAACTGACGTCACCTACTTGGCCGGTGTCGTGGATGAAGCAGAAGACGCTCACCCACCAGAAACACGTGGTCTTATTTTCCTTGTACTTTTCAGGAGACTCCATGTAAACCTTTCTTTTTGTCATATTTTACCCAAGTCTTATTGAATAAGAGTTGAGATTAAATTTGCAGAGATATTCTTGTGTGTCGTTTAACCTCAGAATATTTGTGCGCGTTAAATGAATAACTTTACAAGAAAGAACTTGACAACATTTTAATCATGTTTGTGTCTTTCAAAATTATGCTTGGAATAGTCCGTATTATGCACATAATCAAATATATTCTTAAACATATTTTTGATATTGCAAGGGTAGACATTTCTGGTGGACTGTATTTTTTTTATAATATGCACACGGACACCATCAAGAATATACATGTGTACATACACATCTTTACAATGCCTCTGCCAGGATTCGAACCCGTAACACCTGGCTTACTAGTCTAACGCTCAAACGATCGAGCTAAAGAGAACTCCTCGTTAGCTGAGTGGAATACTGAAACTAGTATTTACCAGGGTAACTAATTGGTGTGAATTGCTTTTAAATCATTCTTTATTTACAATTCAATAAATTAACTGAATATTTAGTTATAGCTACTGTTATTTTCTCAACCAGCTTTATAGGTTTCCATATTTTAGTGCCCTAGCACCATTGACCGGTCCTAGATGGACGGAACAGCTTAGCAACAATATTTAAAAGTCATTATTTTGCTATATATCTTGTGCAATTCTGTGTTTTTCTGTAGTACCGTACCATGGTAGCAACATCAGATATATGGTAAACATTTAATTCTGCTGAGGATTTACTTTATATAAATATATTTATACTTATTGTTTCTGAATTCTCAAATACACATACTGGAAGTTTGGCGGAAATGAGGAGAGCCAAATATGATTTCTTACATATGACAAATTGTTATTCATGTTTTACTGACAAGCGGTACATTCATGTTTTACCGACAAACGGTACATTTATGTTTTACCGACAAACGGTAGTTTCATGTTTTACCGACAAACGGCAGATTCATGTTTTACCCGACAAACGGTAGATTCATGTTTTACCGACAAACGGTACATTCATTTTTTAACCGACAAACGGTACATTCATTTTTTACCCAACAAACGGTAGATTCATACTTTACCGACAAACGGTACATTCATGTTTTACCGACAAACGGTACATTCATGTTTTACCGACAAACTGTAGACTCATGTTTTACCGACAAACGATACATTCATGTTTTACCCGACAAACGGTATATTCATGTTTTACCCGACGAACGGTAGATTCATTTTTTACCCGACAAACGGTACATTCATGTTTTGCCGACAAACGGTACATTCATGATTTACCGACAAACAGTAGATAGTTTAGGCATTGAAACTGCCAATTAAAACTGAAGCCTTCTTAAAAAGTACAATTCCTTAACATACGCGTCATCCAATGGTCAATATAGCTCAACGTCACTTTAAGCAGCTGACTACAAGATATGGACATCACATACAGATGTTCATTCAGAAGTCCTGTTATCTTGCAAATATTTTGTGATATTGCAACATAAAAAAATTCCCAACAAATATTGAAAATTTAACACGCATGAACTGTAATCAACTATAATCACTATGAAAGGAGTATGACCAACATCAAGTCACATTTGTGTTTAATTGACAATCAACAACGTTAAGAATGCCAACAACATTCCCAATAAATGTGACTATTGTACTTTCAAACATGCCAATAATCGATGTTTTGTGTTTTTGTGTCGAGTCGTTGGACAAAAATGTATTAGAAATTGCTTAAACAGTTTTCTTATCAAGCACTTTTATTTATTTATTGTAGTGTTTTTGTTTTTTTTTTTTTTTTTTTTTTTTTTGTTTTTTTTTTTTTTGTTTTGTTTTGTTTTTTTTTTATATATAATTTACTTGTTGATTTTTACTATCTTTTTGTTACATTTTATTAATTTATCTATAAATTCACTTGAATCTTCCGGAAATAAAATGAGTTGAGTTCTAATTATGTGTTTTATTGAAGATAACATGTTTTTGATCTTTAAACGAAGTTGCCGTGTTTTAATGTCGGCTGAAGTTTTTGTATGAAAGGTTAATAGTATTTTTGTTTCTTTCAGCTCTAGTGGTGAGGTATTTAACCAAACGCTTTATCTGGGAATACGACCCGACGTTAGGTAAGATGCAAACGTGAAGACAAACAGGAGTTCTACATGTCAAACACTCATTCACCAACATAAGAAAACAGCTATTTCCGAAGGAATGCTGCTTCAACGGACGCCAGTCATGGCAGAATTAATCAACTTAAAACGAAACACAAAAAGTCTTGGAACAGCAAAAAGAATTCTTAAAACTTCGTTAGATATTTCAGGCCTGTGGTTAATTTCATTTGTGAAATTAAAAAGCATTGAGTTGTAATAAATACGATTTTTATAAGCATTCATCTTATTTTATTTAATTCTATTCTATTTTTAGTTTTATTTAATTGATTTTTTCTTTTTATTTTTTTGTCAGAATGTACATACAAGCACCATACTATTGTGGACGACGAGCCAGTTGTCATCGAGATTCTGGACACAGCAGGCCAGGTCTGTTGATTGACTACTCAATTATATAACTCGATGTATAAAATACTCATTTCATCCTTATTTTGAAATTTCCTCACGATGAGTTCCTGTCATACGAGATGTCCAAACATTTTATTGTAAATAAAAGTTCTGTATAAAAAGATAACACCTGGTTTACAGATAGTGTATCTTAATTAACATTTATTATCTCATTCTAGGACGAGACTATCCACAGGGAGGGCCACGTTCGCTGGGCTGATGGATTTGTTTTGGTGTATGCAATTAACGACAGACAGAGCTTTGAAGATATCTATACCATAAAACAGTACCTTGATGACATCAAGCGGACAAACGTGCAGTGCATACTTGTGGGAAATAAAACTGATCTTCTTCACGAGCGGAAAATTAGCACATCTGAAGGACAGAAGCTAGCTCAGGACATGGCATGTGCATTTTTTGAAACCTCTGCCAGTGACGGTGGGGAAGAAATTTGTGAACTTTTTTGTGAGCTACATCGTGAGGTAAAACGACGGAAGATGATCGAGAGTAAACCACGGAGACGCAGTTCAGCCCAACAAGTTCGTCAAGTACTGACGAAAATGTTTAACAAACAAAATAGTAAACAAATCTCTTCATGACTAATATGCTTAATTCAGTTTTTACATATCTGTCACCTTTTAATGTTACATATTTTGCATCGTGTTGTCCATTTAATAAATTAAATTATTCGCTAAAAGTGAAACTTGCATTTGTCATAATTTCAGCAAATGAAGTAGTTTATTGAAAGTCCATAAATGCAGAGGGTGAAAGAAAAATCGAAACGTTATGAATATTTCAGAAATTTTCACTGAAGTTATCTATCTCTAAACACTGAAGAATGTCACAATCAAAGGGAGGTAAATCCAACTGTAATACGGTTTTGGCTATGTGACTCACAGTTGTTTCCCTTTATATACGTGAATAGAGATGTATACGTGAATAGAGACGGATACAGAACGCTTCAACAATATTGTAATGCGATTAACAAGGTTTCCACAAACAAAAGTAATGATCAGGATTATAAGTTAAACTTGATTAAATATTCATAATGCATTGAAAAATTTTAGTGTAGTGAATATCGTGCTTATTAGTGTTTGTGTTGGTATAGTAAATTATTACTAGCATCGAGGGCATCTTCAGGGGCCAAACATATCAACATGCTAAAAAATCCGAATATAACCAAAACATTGAATGGATATAATTGTAAGAGGTAATACTACATTCAATTAGTTAAAGATGGTCTACAAAGAAATCAATATACAACAAAACAGAAATGTTGAGAAACTGCTTTGATTTGACGCAAACGATATGACACCTAATATACAGTAAAGGATATATTACATAAATAGGCTTTTTTCTAAGCTCACCTGTTCTGAACAGGAAGTTTTTTTTTTAAATTTCTACTGTTTCTGCAAGAATTATTAGAATGTTCCTACATTTAGTTTGAAGTAATCTTTGGTAGAGTAGAACCAATGGATGGTGGGTCTTTGCCTCCGGGTCTGGTAAGGTCGGATCAACACAGAAGAAATAAAGCAAAATGCTTAAAGAAATATTTTTTTCTTCTGTTATAATACCTGGATGTTTTTCCATTTTTGTCAAAAGAATTCTTGTATGAAAGGAAATCAATTTTGTATAGGTGGTATGTATAAGCCCCCGTAAGCAGGAGGGCGGCGCCAAACAGGGGAAATTGAACAAATTCTTTTAAATTCTGCTTCTTCTATAGGAATGTTTGGATGTTGTCTCCATTAAGTTGAAACATTCCAGATTGAAGGGGAATCGATTTTGTATATAAGGGGCATCAAGCCCCCTTGGAAAGGAGGGGTGGGGCCTACTAGGGGGCGAGGGAGCGGGGTCTACGACGGGATAAGATGCAATTGGTTTAGATACTTTTCTTTTAGCTTTAATCTATAAATTTCAGCATTCTAAATCAGGAGAGCGATACAGGTCCTATGGAACACTTGTTTAACTTTCTGAAAGTGGATGAGACGTGTCTGTTTGCATGTAGTCTAGAGAAACATAATTTCCATCATGATACAGATGTTTGTCTGTTTTTGGTGCGATACATATTGTCACCACGAGACACTTAAATACGACTTTCGCGCCCATGGCAGTGAAAAAGGAAGGGCATTTCTTCTGGTGATATACCAACCTGGTTGTCCCCGTTCCAGGATCGTAAAGAGAATTTAATAACGTCATCACTCCATATTCACCTGCGTGGGGTTAAGAGTTATGAAATGATATTTTCCCTATCAAAATATTTTATTGTTAATATCGTGTTAATAAATGAAATCCTACACAAATGATCCTATTGATTGCATAGTTAATGATACAAAATGCATATAAAAAATCAAAATGTGTTTTAACTAAAATGAAACTTAGGACCAAAGATTTTGAATCTACGGAACATTTGCTACAAGAACGTTTTACTAAGTTTTACGACCATAAACAGCTATAGTAATTTAATATAGGCCTCCCCATGCGTGTGAGTTGAATGCATATTCGTGGGAGGCTGTGATATATATATATATGTGTGTGTAAGTTTCCTGTTGACAAAGTGGGACTGAAGTCGAGTTTGTAGTTTAAGTGTACTAGAGGATACTGTCAACTGTCTCCTCAAGACACGTTTAACGATCACACCGGGCAACTCAGGTGTTATCGCAATACTGAGCGTTCAGCAGACAGTAAAAATGTTTATGAAGTCTTCAGACAAGATTATCAAAGATGGTCAAAAAGACATAATGTGGGCAAGCCTGATTACCATAAATGAAGAAATTTTTTAATTGAAAAAACTTAAAGCTATAACATCAATAGATGAATGCGCATCAAATTATAAAAACATTTTTGCTGCTTATCAATATTAGAATTTAAAACAAAAACAAGTAAGATGCTGTATCACAGTAAAAAATATCGCAGATATTTTAGTGAATGGTTTGATAAGGTGCTTAGATGCATGGACCTTTCAGCGATTGTGAGATTTTTGGTATATATTTGACCGAAAATTAAATCATCAACATTTACAATTGAGACGACTTTGTTGACATAAACCTTCACTGTTCACATATCTCAAGGCACGGTACTTGAAACTTCAACTGTTTCAAGTGATGATACATTATTGATAGAAAAACGTAGTTTATATATAGATATATATATAATACGAAGTTAAGAACAAATACCAGCAGTGTATAAAATGTATTAAAGACTTAAAGAGCTGTCGATTGGCCAGTCTCACCCTATCAGGATATTGACCCTTATCATTGACCAAAGAGATATATTTTTCACAACTCGAGTTTAATCAACATGATGAGGTAGGCTTAGAATAACAGTTACAGTCTTTAAATGCCAAATGTCTTCAGAAGGTTATATGAAAGTCAAGCAGTTACCCACGGATAGTGATAATGACTTTTAATTATCAAAACGCAAGCAGCAGGTTTAGAAATACTTCTCAGATTTTTCAAATGTTCTCCTGCGAAAGTTCCACTTGGACCTGAGATGGGCCGTTAGACCTTGGGACTGATCAGAAAAAGCAAAAGCGATTATTTCTTAGGAAGTCCAAGACTGATCTTTATCAATTTTTTTATATATTCCAAATGTTCCTCTTTTTTTGACCAATCAGAAAAACAAAATGGCTGACAGCTGGCCATCTTGGATTTTGCCGAATCAAGTTTGCTCTCGGTATGTCCTAAGAAGTACTTGATATATCTTTCTTATAATTTGTATGGATGTCACCCATTAATCCCTCCTTTGTTTCTGCTTTGAGCGACCACCTTACAGTTAAAGAGTATCGGCTCAATTTTATATGAGAATCTTTCATCAAAGTATAACAAAGTCTTAAGATACTATAACTATTATCAACCTGCATCTTTTGAAACCCTGTGTTATGCGTTTGTTTGTCAGTTAACGACTTCATGCTCGAAAATCATGATAATGATGACAGGCTGGTAACTCTGGCATGTAATCACAATATGTTTGGGATGTAGAGGTGTTGCTTTTTAGAAATGGTAAATTCACAATAAGGTAATTGAAAGCTGTCGATGTTAGGTTCGTTATAGGTAAATCGAGTGAAACAGCTGATGCATTTTCTTTCCAATGTACGATGGAGGTGTTTCAAAGACCTGTTTTAACAAGCTCCTCGAGAATTTAAACTGCGTATGAATAAAAACGAGTCAGCCAACAGAACGGCACAGTTACTTTCCACAGGTAAGCCAACCGTCTGTTGGAAGATCACACCACCCGACTAAACGAATGGCTAACCAGTTGTTACGCTATCATAAAAGAATATCATATTATTATCGCAATAACCCCGGTCATAAGAATACCATGGATGATAAGACCACTGCATTGCAGTTGGGTTTTATCGGATCAGTGGCCATTTTCCTGGTCCGTTTTCGTCTTCCGTCGTCCTTTATAAATTTCTAACTTCTGAAATGATTTCATTAACAGTGAAGAAAAGTTCCTAGAACATTGACAGACAAAAACATAAATGTTTAAAGTAGACTTAAAAAGATACATTCCGCAGAGCAAGACACTGTAGAATAATTAATTCCCAGTGAAAGGGCAGTTCCAAAGAGGCTTTATTGAAATTCTGAATATCATTACCCCAGTTTTCTT
This sequence comes from Ylistrum balloti, assembly GCF_031769215.1. Lineage (NCBI taxonomy): Eukaryota > Metazoa > Mollusca > Bivalvia > Pectinida > Pectinidae > Ylistrum > Ylistrum balloti. The sequence continues at coordinate 141,995 of NW_026782268.1, read as the reverse complement.
CTATGGGAGGAGCAAATTTTGCCGTAGTCTATATAGAAAAATCACTTAGTGGACCCTACCCTTGTGGTCTGATGAGCGGGTCTAATAGGAGAAATTGGTTAATATTTCAGAAATTTTCTCGCGACTTTAACACTGCAGATGTAAAAGCCGCTAAGTGGATGGAAAGGTTGCTTTTTATCAAAATTACCAATTTTGTAATACTAGAGCTTCTGTACCTCATATCAAAACTTATATTTTTTATTTGATAAATGTACCGACGACCTCGGAAAACTCACAGTCGGCAGCTTCCTGTTGATCGAAGCCGCATGTGGTCGCTTTGATGACAACATTGAGGAAAGTATTAACACTTTATTACACGTCTGCATAAGAAATCTGGGTAAATAAATAAAAGAAAAGTACAGTGCATCAATATCTATATTATATTTGTTTGATGTTTCCAACGGCGTTGTGATGTTGAAAACTCCGAAGACTTCCAATATTGACAGACAAACAGAGAAATTTTTCACCCAAAAACTGCTCCAGTATAGTCGAAACATCGCCGTAATGGGTTTTACTGCGTCATAATCACACTGAAATCTTGACATAAGTGCATTAACTTTTCATCAATTTTAATGTCGAAAAATATTGATGATGGGGTAAGTTTTCAGTATATAGCGATCTAGTCTTAATTTAGTCTCATGTGACAGACTTGATACAGATACGCTGCTCCACACCTCTCAATAGCTGCTTTGGACCTGGTGTATGTTGCTTAAGCAATGATAACAGCAACACGGTATCAGAAATATTCTATATAAACTTCATTTTCAACATTTATCTTTTTCGTACGTTATCAAGTAAAAAAAATTAACATTCATGAGTATTAATCTAAATTACTTTAATGTAGGTTTAGCAAACCCTTAAAGCCTTCTCCTGACTAAAATTGTGTTTTAGGATAACCTCCATATACACCGCATACCGTCAAGGCGGTGCAGAGTTTTTAACGTTTCAAACAAGCCAACACACCGCATAAAAGGGGTTATTACCATTTGAATAGGAATTTGGTAGGTTAACGGGTTTTTCGTCTCCGTGACTCCTCCCGTGTCCGGGTATCGTCTCACCGACGAACGTCAGTGTTCTGTCGACTGTTGGTTGGTTGGCAGGTTTTCCGGGTATCGTCTCGCCGATGGACTTCAGTATTCTGGCGATTTGAAGAGAGGGGTTACATCCCTACTTGAAGTGAAAGCTTAACGTAGGCGTGGAGTATCACAATATGTATGTAGGGTTTAAGTGTATAAAATAGGGGTGAGTGTATTGCTATGGTATAGGTTTCAAGGAGAGAAAAAATAATTTTAAGATTTGGAAAAAGCTTATGAGTGAGCTGAGTATGTGTTTGTTGCTGGATACATTATATATATCATAACTCTTTTTCAGAATATGGCCATTTACGAATACCGTACAAGAACATAATGTTATCTTGTGATAACAAATCATCACCTGATGGGTACCAAATTACAATTAAAAAAAAAACTATATACTTACCTTATTTGATCGTAAACACACAGTTTTTGTTTTTTATAATTTATCAACAAGTAAGTATTAATCGCCAAAGTGCACAACTGAAGGCTTGTAAAATGCTTGGAAATGTCCCTAACTTAACAGCGAAATAATTGAACGTGTTGCTGCGGTGCTTTGCAATTTTCTTCTCCACTTTTACAATAATTATGTTGATGTCAAAGTTGTGTGACAATCGTTAGATATTTCTGAAAGCATAGTATTTGGTCTTATATATTGCCTAACATCAAGAGGTCCGATCATTTCAGGATGGTCTTCCATGTATGGGGGGGTCGATGCATGTGTGTGTGTGTGGGGGGGGGGGGGTGATGCTAGAAAAAAAATGTGTGTTTGTATAAGTTCCTTTAAGTATTGTTGCCATGTGTTTATTTCTTCGATAATGCTGGTTTCCTTTTCATTTTATACAAGATAACCTGTACTGCCGAGACCAAACTACAATTGCTCTATTTACTGCTTTTTGGGAACGCGACATTACATACTTTGATAGATAAAGAAATTGGAATAAGATCAGGTGTTCAGGAAGGGTAAGAGTCTTCATCGACGACAGCCGCCATTGACATCTTAGTCTGTCCAAGTTAACAGCAAAACCACCCTTCTCCTTCTTTACTTTCCTGTCCACACCCGTGCACCATGCATGTACGTGATTATACCTCCTTTATCTCGCAGCTTGCTTCGTGTAGTAAATAAGCTTTGAAGCATGCTTTGCACATCAAGGATGGCTTTGTCACTGTTTTCGTTACAGGGGAAGAAGACAAAGAATATTACCTGCTTCATTTCACTGCATAATCGTATGAGACAACTTATATTGAGCCAAAAAAAAACTGGTTATTCCGCCCAAGAGGAAATGGTAACGAGGAGAAAATTGTAGGAACCAAAACAGATCTGCTTTCTCCTGTTCAATACCTGGGATCTAAATGTTATACTTTCAATTTCCTTTCTTGCTTTTGTTTTCTGTGATCTCTCCTGAACTTTGGTATCTCTCTCGTCAACCGTTCTTGTATTACTCTGGCTGGCGCGAATACGTTAAACATCGTCACTATTTCCATGAAATTTAAATGTTATATGCCATTATTTCTTTGTCGAAGATCGTTCACCAGTGACATTTTGATTGGAAGTAGTTTTATTCTTATCCGTATCAGCTATTGGTTAAAATGTAACGAATGTATTAGCACAAAGGATACGAAATTTAATATCGTAATATATTTATGACGAAAGTCTCGCCTTAACATTGTGCAGTAACTGCTTTGTGTGAAGAGACAGCTGAAAAACATTATCACTTCTTGGTAACTGTAAAACTTGACTCTCGCAACAACCCCGGTCATATGAAAACATGGGTAACATGACCACTGCATTGCAGTTGACTTTTATTTGACCTTTTTTCCAGGTCCGTTTTCGTCTTCCGTCACTCGTTCTTAATTTCTAACTTCTGAAATGGTTTCATTTACAGTGAAGAAAAAAAGTTCCTAGAACAATGACAAACTAAAATGTGAATATTTAAAGTAGTCCCAACGGAGGATTCAGTTATATTTCGGATACATTCTGCAGAGCAAGACACTGTAGAATAATTAATTTACAGTGAAAGGGCAGTTCTCGTGAGGCTTTATCGAAATTCTGAATATCATAACCCTCGTTTTCTTCTATGGAAGGAGCAAAATTTGCCGTAGTTTATATAGGAAATCACATTGCGGAACAAACCCCTGTGGTCTGATGAGCTGGGCTAAAAGGAGAATTTAGTTAAGATTTTAAAAAATCTTCTCGCAATTTTTACACTGCCGATTAAAAAACCACTAGATGGACAGAAAGGTTGCGTTTTATCAAAATTTGTAATGAGTTTATATGTCATTGAATACCTTTTTGCTATGTTAAGTGTCACAACGACATGTCCTTCTATTTCACGTTCAGATATTTGATGACGTAATGCAGTACGATATTAACCAATCACATCTATCGTAAATACACGACAGGACATACTCTTCTACATCAGCTGCTTATTTCGATCTGTTCTGTCAACGAACCAGTGTGTACAGCCTTCCACCAACCTGTATGATAAGCGGAACGATTGCGATTTTAACTATTGTAACTTTTCCATTTTTGAATACCTATGGTATTTCCATGTCGCAGTTGGTTCGATATTCAAGGGCCTGATCCCAATATCACCATTTAGGTTCATTTGCTGCATACCTTGTTCTCATTTGAGAACGTGACATTACTTACTTGGGTTGACCGAATATTTACATTGCGGGTGTCGTCGATAAAACAGAAGACGCTTACTCTTCCGAAATACCTGGTTCTATTCTCCTTTTGCTTTTCATGAGTCTCCGTGTATATCTTTCTTTTATTCACATTTTGCCCTAATTTCTTTATGTCTAAGTTGGAATTATTGCCATCAGATAGCAGTGTGATGGTATGAAAATTTATTCTGTTATCCTCATCCTTACCCCTTGGTGTCGAAGACTTTTTCACCTGCTAGAGACATACCAGAACCTTTAAAAATAGTAGTTACTATTCCATGCTTAATGTTCAAGATTATGGTAGGATGGAGTGTCCTGCTTTGGGTCTTCGGCAGTATGCTCTAGATAGGTAATACTATAAAGTCCGACTCCGTTCTGCAATATTGCAATGAAAGTTATATATAAATATCGCTGCCTCCGAAAAAACACTTTTCCTAGCATCCTGCATACACCTGTAAGTTATCCTTAACTTATTACCCCTATTGGTAGAACTTTACGCAATATGAAACCAAAACAGTACCTTAGGACTTGTCCTCAATCATATAATTTCAAGCATTGATGATTACGGTTGATATACTTAAAGGACAGGGTATGTGGGTGATTAAGATTAATGAAGAATTTATGGGGGAGCTTTGGAGTCGCAAACGTTATTTCATGAGGAATTCTAGGTTATGAAATTTAATGCGTTTAATGGCAATCGAGGTTGTCGCCCAGAAAGACGATTGTCACTCCGGACTTTCTGATCATATTTTCCTTTTGTGTTTTCAAGATTTTCCGTATTAATATTTCTTTTGTTCACATTTTGCCTTCGTTGTATTGTCGTGCATTGTCGATATTTAGCTGCTGTTTTAGCACAATACTGATGCGTGGTACAATAGGTAAAATAAGTAGATAGTGCGTGTAAAATGCCGTATTGATGATTAAATTTACTCCGACATAGTTTCTGTAATCACCACTCCTTATCTCTCGAAGAAATCTTTTCTTTTTTTATAACTCTGGTCATTGCCCGAAATTATTATAGAACTTTTAATTACCAACAGCGAGATATATTTGCTTCGGCGATGCTAGCATCAGGTAGACCTCTTTTGATGACGTTATAATTGATGTAGAAATGATACAACCTCATTGATTAGTAATTTCATTTCGTGAATGCGAGGATAAAGGGATCGTGATGTACGCCAAATAACATGTCTATAAGTGTTGTAAAATTATATACGCACAGCTTTATTGGAAGATACAATTTTCCTACTACAATTACAGACAATCCTAGATCGCTGATTAATTCAAGAATTAAGATCTTTTCATTCATATGTAGAGATATATTAACAAAATCGCACTGTTGGCCCTTCTGCCCTTTCAGACTTATCGATATAATGATATGAGGTTGATGACCAACACACAGGTAAGATAAGGGCTTACATTAGCCCTCATTATCAGCGTTTAACAAAATAGAAGGTGAAGAAATAAACAAAACCAAAACTCTTGGGGCCACAATGGTGCCGTCAGTAGGACATTGGCTTACGTACCTTCGACTGAAAATCCGAAGTTTAGGTTCCGATCAGCATTAACGTCATGATATGGAAGGGCAACTACTGGTTTGTCCCTTGCCAGTTCAACGTGACAGCGCTTGATATCTCGATGGGGGCATTTCAAAGCCGGTATTGGTTCCACATTATCGCAAGGGGGCTTACAGGGATCTAAAACAATCTCCCGAAAACACGAGCACTCACCTCACTTAATGAGGGAGACCGTCTTTAGAATATCAAACCTTAAACTAAATGCCATTGATGTTCTACAAGTATCGACCCTGATCAGAAAAAAAACAATGATTACTTTGTTTTCTCACAAAGTATTTGAGGATAAAATGTTTAAATACTTTTGTTGGTTCCTCAAAAATATTAACGTTGAGTCTGTTTCCATCAAGTATAAATGATACAACCTCATTGATTAGTTATTTTATTCAGTGAATGCTAGGATAAAGGGATCGTGATGTACTCCAAATAACATGTCTATAAATGTTGTAAAATTATATACGCACAACTTTATTGGATGATACAATTTTCCTACTACAATTACAGACAATCCTAGATCGCTGATTAATTCAAGAATTAAGATCATTTCATTCATATGTAGAGATATATTAACAAAATCGCACTGTTGGCCCTTCTGCCCTTTCAGACTTATCGATATAATGATGTGAGGTGGATGACCAACACACAGGTAAGATAAGGGCCTACATTAGCCCTCATTATCAGCGTTTAACAAAATAGAAGATGAAGAAAGAAACAAAACCAAAACTCTTTACAATTTAATGGATTCACCTATCGATACAATATGTAATTGATCGTAAATAAGAGACAAGAAGGGAAATTAAACTAGTATTTAAATTGTACATACATTATCAGTTTTGCAAAAACATAACTCTTTTAGCATATGGATTATAGAAAATTACATACATGTCTTTCTGTCTGAAAACAAGTACAGTTAATGCCAGGCATAGCTTGAATGGCGTAAAAAGCACGACAGAAGTTGAAAAGAAACAGCCGGAAGTACTTCAATGCAATTACAGGTAATTAATGTCCATATTTGCTATCTATTATGCTTTACTACTGGACGTATGCTTTGTGTCTGACCTGTTGATCAGACCTTCACTGATAAACTGTGAGGGCTGACGTTTCTGTACTCGTGTTTCTTACAGAATATATCGCTCCATCTACAGTTCCTAAAATACGGGATCAACTCTATGAAATACAGCAATGTGTTCTCTTATAACCGCCCAATATTCTAAACAACGTGGATTCTCGATCTGTTAATGATATAAAAATAATTTTAGATTGACTTTTTATTTATACTGTTGGAAGTATTTATTATGCAGTATATTTGATCCTATGTGATTTAAATGAGCGAGGCATAATCCTGCAAGAAAGTGTAACTAATTAACTCATTAAGCGTTATCATCATAGCTTAAAAAATGAATATTAAACTATCGACCAACAAACAATACGGATTCAGTTGTGTCTCGCTCAATTAATGCGCGACAGGTCGTACATATGGTGTATAAGCTATAGCTTTCTTTATTGAATCAATAACAAATTTTTTAAAAGAAATTCACACCAATCTGGAGTTAGAGGTGTAAAACATGTACATTTTGTTTATGTAGATTTGATACGAGCAACCGAAACCAGCAATATTCTGGAATCATTAAAACTAGTCAAAGATATCAATGTATTCATAAATGGGTTGGTAGGTTTTGTTTGCTTTGAAGCGTTTTCTGCATATGGTGTTATTCACGCGTGCTTTGTGAATAAAACATTCTAAATATAAATGCAAAGTTAGATACAGTGGAATCAAACAAATAATTAAACTACGTCATACAGCTGTTTGTTCCTTTCAGGATTCGTCAATGACGGTGAATGCGTAAATTTCAAAGCGTCAGCGGTGACTGCGAAACATCCGAAGAGATCGATTTTTTTTTCAACTAATAATCTGATCCATATCACTATCGGAAAGAATAAGATGAGAGATACAGTGTGTGGTATATATGCTTATTTTCATGTGTGCTTATATCAACTTAAACGTTTTAATCTGTTGAACGCATTAATGTCTATGACATTAAACAATCAGCTATATTGTCATTTGATTACTTACCTTCTCTGTGTTGACGACCTGTTAGGAATATATAAGTAAATATACTTATACCATTCTGTATATCGATTATTAAAAATATACATCAGATCATTTAATCAAGACGTGTTATCTCTATATTGAAGATTTATCCGTTTGTGCAAGCATTATAATTACGTGTTGATCTATGTAAACCGTTTAACGTTAGACATGCTTGTCAATTACCCATTTCGATCGAAATCGTTAAATGTCCTGTTATCAGAATAGTCAGAGTACAGCATTGGAAGTAATACACCCCGCTCCCACAGCGACTCAGCATGAATGACCTAGTACAACACAATAGCTGGATTACCATTACTGAATCAAAATTATTCAATACTTCGTTCAATCAAAGTTACAAAGACACCTCGTTATGACCGTGACCTGTATATAAAACTACCAGCCATAACAGTAGTGAAGTATTCTAAAAGCTTTATTATAAATCCTTTAAGTCAATTCCCTCGATGAGGGGTTCCATAGAGGATATATGTTTTTGTAGTTAAATATTAACTTCAATTTATACATATTAATTCCAATAACGTGACTGAGTGGTGATGCCAGGTGTTTGGTTCTGTCGTAGATTCAATTCATTTTTATACTTTTATTTTTCATTTATTTATCAATTTATTTTATATCTTCTATAAAGTCAGCATACATAGAAACATAAAGGGTATTTGTGTAGTTTGTGTATAGCGCTGGTATATCATAATGACACACTGCCTGCGTATTGGGTTCGCCCCTTTGATACCCCTATACAATTTGAATAACAATTATAGTCTACATTCATATCATAACAATTCAAAGATCTGATATACAATGTATATATCTAACTGACGTAAAACGAGATATCGATACCAAATACCCGGAGACGAAGCCCCTTAGTTTAATTGGAAACTATCTCGAGACAAAGTGGACACAGCATTGATAAACGAGGTGAGATGACCGTTATTTAAAGGGACTTTATTTGTCTATTTAAATGTTTATTGTTGTCACATTGTCGGCTACTGATGTGTTTGGACTATGTTTTTTGTGTGCGGACAAACAAATTTGAGTACATTTTTAAAAGTGAGCTATGATATTAAATATATATGTCTGTATGATTTTATCTAGGTAGTGTACACCGCGGTATGTGTGTATACATTACGTATGTACGAATGTTCTTACATAATGTGTCCGTATGTATGTATGTATGTATGTATGTATGTGTGTGTGTGTGTGTGTGTGTGTGTGTGTGTGTGTGTGTGTGTGTGTGTGTGTGTGTGTGTGTGTGTGTGTGTGTGTGTGTGTGTGTGTGTGTGTGTGTGTGTGTGTGTGTGTGTGTGTACGTATGTATGTATGTATGTATATATGTATTGTGTGTGTGTGTGTGTGTGTGTGTGTGTGTGTGTGTGTGTGCGTACGTATGTATGTATGTATGTATGTATGTATGTATGTATGTATGTATGTATGTATGTATGTATATATGTATTGTATGTATGTGTGTGTGTGTGTGTGTGTGTGTGTGTGTGTGTGTGTGTGTGTGTGTGTGTGTGTGTGTGTGTGTGTGTGTATGTTTGTGTGCGCGCGCAAGTGAACTGAGTCTCAATGAAAACTCCATGACACATTTGTCTTTGACAGAGGCAGATAACAGTTTAAATCTCGAAGCTAAATGTAATTCATATCTGGCAAATCTCTTTCGCTGCTAATTTAAGTGATAATTTATGTATTATTACATGTACTGGATCCTGATTAAAACTGATTTTCACGAGTCAAACAACAGAAAGCATCAATCCGTATCATTCAAAGTAACTTATCTTTTACCAATCTAGTATTGTTAGTAATTTGAGTAATTTTTCAATAGTGAGCTATGGTATATAGCTCTTCACCAATCGGTTTTATTTAATCCGCCGCTGCACCTACATTTCTTTCAGATGTCTCAACGAGAAGCTCGTCCAGACTCACTAATTAGCACTTCATCACACCATTCATCTGTTCAGCTACCCATGGGGCATGCCAATGCCATGGGTCCATCCTCCAAATCCGCCTCCTCAGGTCATCAAATGTGGACAGCATATCAGGGCCCCGTGCTTTTCACAGGTAACTTCCTATATAAGGGTATATTTTATACTTATGTAAACATTAAAACAAAACAACAAAAACAGACAAATAGAAGAAAAATTAGATCTTGAAATGTAACATTCACTTGAATGTATTAAAAAATGTAAGTCCGATTCCTTGTGACATGTAGGAAATATTGTGTGTGAAGATGCAAGACATTTACGAAGTTCAAATGCATTTGTCTTTCACTGTTTACTGTTTTCTTACTTGCCACAAATTATCTAAACTTGTCATGACCATTTAACATTTAAACCTGCCATCTCTTATTCCCACTGATATGTACTAACACAGATTTATTTTGTAACATTTAATCATCAGGACCAGATGGAAATCGTCACCACCGTACAACGACATTTGAAAAATTTCAAATGGTTGGAGAAGGTGACCGTTCATCGGAGGTAACGAGTCAGATGAATTACCTCAACAGACCCCCTCCTGGTCAGTCATTTCCAAAGGCTAAAAACGGACAGATCGGGGAAATCGGATGGCCTGTTGAAACATTTAAACTATATAATGGGATTTAACTTAAGGATGAATGTATTCTAAGTATATTATCATCATTATTGCAGTTTTTTGTCAAGAAAAACCCCACTATAGAGGTCCAGGGCTCGATAAAGGGGTTGATTCGGAAGTACCACCGTCAGATATAGTACTTGTACTACTAATACTTGAAAATGACGGGAAAACATTTATTTTGAAAGGCATTGAGGACAGGCAGACTACGCAACACGTCGTATAAGCGTATTCTCGGACCTCAACAAAATGAAGATATTTTTAAAGGGACTTTATGGTTAGATTTCGTTATTAGTTTCATGTGTTTGATTTTGTGCAAGCTTTGTAACACTTGAAATTATACTATTCATCAAACATTAAAGTAGCCCTTTTTGAGAAAAACTGATAAAAATATTCAGCTTCAAACTAACTCTGGTGAATAATCGTTATTGTGTCTACCGTCATTCGTTGTTCTGATCGGAGATAGCCGAGTTCATCACATGACCTTTCGTTTTAGATTTTATAATTAACAGAAAGTGGACAATATTAAAAGACATTTAATTGTTAAAATGAATTTTATTTGCTATGAAATGAAAATCTAACCATTTCGTATCTTTAGATGCGATGTGACATGCGTATGTCCTTGTTTTGGAAGACTTGTTCTCACATATTTATCAAATTTGCTAAATTTGGTGTTCGATTCGCTTTACACAAAAGGAAGACGTCTTTCCTTGATTTATCATAAAACTTTGTGTGCTCCATCAAATCAAGTATGATTTATCATAAATGAACATGTACTATTTACTTGGATTAAATCATTTTGTATAAATACCATATTGTCTTTTTAAGATTATTAATACCAGCATCGTTAAACAAGTATCCGTAAAAGGGTTTTAACTTTGGGTAAGAATTTCTAGAATGTACATGGGATAAGTGTTGTGAGCATGAATATAACGATATATCCTTGTTACTATAAAATAGGGATTTTTCATGAAGCTCAATTTTCGTGTCAATTCAAAGATTACTAATCCATGGATATCTTATTTCATGGATAATAAGAGCTGTATAAATCTTCTTATAATTAATTTCAATGTTCATGGGGATATTAATTCGTTAATTAAGAGTACCCAAGAATGAATGAAAATAACCAACCCCAAGATTTCACATGTTAATAACATTTGAATGTGACAGCACTTTGTGTTACTTGTCGTTCAGCATCAAAATTTGATTTATAAGGAATATCTGTATAGTGTAACTAAATGAGGTTCCTGGTCACAATTGCATTGACACTGTAAAAGTGTCCATGTGTAGGTCCTATCATTATTGGAAAAGCTCTCATTTGAACAATAACTACAAAGTTCCAACTAGAAAGTCATGTGTTGATAGTTTTAAACGAACATTAGGTTTGAAATGATACAAAAAAATTCGAAGTTACAGGTATCAATGGACATGTTCAATTTGATAATTAACCAAAAAGCCTAGAAATATGAGATAAGGATGAAGGTTTAACTGTAAGCATAACGTTGTTTAAGGGGTTATATATACAGTATACCCAAGTATAGTAGCACTATACAGTCATATCTGTTCCGTGTTATCAAAAGAAGGTTTACATGACCATATCACAGTCTCCCCAAAACGCGCACATTCAACATATGCATGCACTCACCTCTTAGATGATCAGATACAGTCGAACTTCGCTATCTCGGACTAATTAAACTCGAAGACTCGGTTTAATTCGAAGCATTTCGTCGGTCCCTGCCATAACTTTACACAAAAATTTACTTCATTTAAATCGAATACTCGGTTATCTCGAAGATTTGCCATGGTCCCGCCGATTTCGAGATAAGAAAGTTAGACTGTATAGTCATTTGGTAGAATTTGGATATTGTATCGTAATTTTGCAGTATTAGATATTAATACATTTCATTTGCACATAAATACGAGCACAAAGGATCGTTTAGAAGTACAATGTTTTTTACCGTTTTAATATATTCCCAGTGTGTGTAGCAATTTCATTGCAACGAAATGATATCGATAATGTGGTCACTGAGCCGATTAGGCTAAATGTAGTCTGTCCTGAAAGTAATGTGTCTTATTTCGTATGTCTGGAGTCCAGTAGCACACTGGGATAGAATTAGGAAAATATCTGCTCACCAGACATTATCGAAATGAAAGTTATTTTTTGAAAACATGTATCTTTTTGTGCTGTAAAGTAAAAACAGTCTGTGTATTTCTTTGTTGACGATTACTTTGTGATTCCCGTTTATTGAACAACAATGACTTGGTCTGTTTTGACCAATCATGATGGTTCACAAGTATTACGCGAGCTGCTGTTTCGTTTACGCACAGTTCGTCATTCTTTGATTGTAAAGTAAACACTAATTTAATTCTAAAACTATCCATATGCGCATGTCTGGAATATACATACCAATAGTCAAACAGCCGGGTTTCCAGAAATCGTTATAAAAGGCGAAACGTGTTTTACTTCTGTGTAGAATAGCGACAAGAATAGACGTATTCAAGCATCTGTAGAGCGTAAGGTGCGGTCTTCCGGAATATCGGGTATACTGATAAGTCAGTCAGTACTTTGAATCATTGTGACAGCGTGTATTGATCTCGGGTAAGGAGGAAACTATCTCTGATCGTCAACTTTGAAGATGCGTCAACATGTCATTGTGCTGATCTGCGTTGCTTTATTCACATGCATGACTTCTGCCAGGTCAACATCAGTGAAAACACGACAAATATATCGAACGATTAGAGGTATGTGAAGTGTTTATTTACACTGTTAATATTGCTATTTAAAGATCGTTAAAGATGTCAAACTAAAACTATAGCAATGCATATATATATCAAATATTTCTACTATTAGCTCGAGAACAGCGACTTTTTACTAAATGTTATCAAATTCTCGACAAGCCTCGTGTAATTTTTATACCGTAAGTTTATATTTATTTTACAATTATACTAACATACAATTTCTTGTTGTTAGTTCACTGTAGAAACTTTGGAAGGGTCTTGACGAAACCGATATACACTGTAACACAATACCTTACCGGTCGGAGAATCTAACCCCGGCCAACTAAAGAGTTGGAATAATAATCCGAAAGGTTAATAAGATCATTGATAAAGTAAAAGCTTCGTTTCAATTGTATCAAATATTTCGAAACTTTGTCTTTTTATAATTAGAACATTAGATTTTCTATTGATAATTATCGTTCAAAAATGACGTATGGTTCATACAACTTACTGAAATTATTATCTTATAATCTATAAACCTTATTTGTCGGAAAGATGCTTGTTGGCTACGTTGTTGTTCTCATACTTACATGAATTGACAAAAGCTTACATGGCGAGTGTCGTCGATGAAGCAGAAGACGTTTACTCTTCTGGAATATCTCGTGTTATACTTTTTTTCTTTCTTTTGTTAATATTTTTCATGAATTTGAGTTTAGATGAGGATTATGTTGACATGGTGGTATTCTCGTGATGTCTCGATGCACAACATACAACAATCCATTTAGAGTTAAATATATTATTAAACTGCATTGGCTTGCAGCTGCCAGAGATAAGTTTCATGAAAGAACCAGCCTATCACTTCGTTTTGAAGAGGTAAACATATTCATGATGTTAATAATATGAGACTAGCTGAAACCTGTCGGTCTATTTGTATGACCTACCTACTTTGGTGACTGTTTGTAAGTATTAGGACATTGGTCTTCAACACATTTCTTTTGTTTGATGTCGTTTAATTTTGGACTTTCTTGTCCACCATTGGTTAGCTCTAATCACAATCTTTTGTCTTGGTGGGGTGTCAAAGATTGTACACACAAGTGAATAGCACCTTTTCATAATTTAGAGTGAGATACAGTAGAGCCAAACAATGAATCAAACCTGCATCATACAGTTATTTCGTCCGTCTAGGACTCGTCATTGATGCTAAGGGTCTAAAAGTTAACAGCCTAGGAGGCGACTAAGGAAATTCCAAAGTGATCAACATAAAGTAAAAATCTACAGGGTTTGGGGTTGGATTGCAGCATCCACATGATTAGATAAAAGTATGATTCTATTCCTGGCATAAGGACGATACATGACAAAATAAAGAAAGGTGATATATCATCATATATATAACGAACATGAGCTTTCCTTCCTTACCGAAAAAAACCCAAATTAGTCGACATCTTCAGCTGTTTCACAGTTTTGGCCATGTTGTTGATATCTATCTTTAGATCTATGTCTATTAGATCCGTTGTCGTATACCTTGTTCTCATTTGAGAACAAACATGACTTTTCTTAATTGATTGACCAAGATTTACGGGTGTCGTCGATGAAACATAAGACACTTCCTTTTCCGGAACACCTGGTCGTACTCTTCTTAAACATGTGCTTCTTCAGAACTCTCGTGTTGATTTGTCTTTTGGTCATACTTTGCAATAGTGTAAATGAATCTGAGTTTGGAAAATGATTATTTTGACTAACTGATATGTTCTTCTTGGTTTTATATTGAATGATGTTCTGCTGTATACATTTTTAATTAAAATTCTTTTAAATTATAATAAAGTACTTCTGGAGAATCAATAACATGGCAATTACTTTCGGAATAACTTGAGCACTGTCTCCTGACCGAGATATATAAGAGTTAAATTTATTACTGTTGCGTGCTTAAGGTTCAACATCATGGTAGTGTAACGAATGTTCCATACGTTGTCAATGTACTTTGATCGGGCGGTGTATCCTGCTCTAGTAGGACTTCGGCAGTGTACTTCAGAGTGGTAGCACTGGGAGGGCGTCCTTGAATGACATTTGGTGTTAATAGGACGCTAAACAACGTTAACAAAACCATGATGACATGTGGACAGAACCTATAGATTTCCTCATATGGGCAGGTGCTAAATACAAAGGTAAAAAGTGAATTAGTGTCAGGAGAGACAAACCCAGATCTTGAGAAGCAAGAGAAGGATGCCATGCTTCAAGCATTATTGAATAAAGGACGAAAATGCCTTTCACTCCTTTGGGGAATCAGCTGGTTTTATTAATGTTTATTACATTTACACTGAAAATGACAATAGCTGTATCTAGGAACATCAGAAAAACAACGTTGAGATAATTAGAAATATGATTCTTTTAAATTTTATTTTCATTTTCCTTCCCTTGATGACATTTTATATCAGTGATATTTAATTTACCATTGATTTCTGTTGACGGACTGTTGTAAATGCAATGATACACTCCTCAATTCGTGGCATATTTCATTCACAATAGAATCAGATTTCTATCACAGTGACGTCAGTAGACTGTTGCGTCGAAGCTACATTACTTAATTGTTCAGATTTAGATACGAAAACAAGAAAACGCCAACATGTCATAACCAAAATTCAACGCCGAATTCACTAAGAGTAGGGCAAAATACAAACAACAGAAAGATTTACACTGAAATTCCTGAAAAGTACTAGGAGAGTAAAGCCAGGTGTCCCGAAAGAGTAAACGCCTTCTACTTCGTCTACATACCTTGCCATGTAAATTTTGGCCAATCCAAGTAGTAATTTTTATAGTTTATTTCTATAAATAATTGTACATTTAAAAAAAAAAAAAAAAGAAGTTTATTTTCGAAGTAAATCAAGATATGGAACACCAACAAATTTGAATGAACACATATATGATATAAACTACAAGGAAGACATTACAGTACGTTTGTCGTTTCAGAATGCCAGTGCCCTTTGCGGTGTATCAGGACACTCCGTCAGTGTTTAATAAGTGGGATGTGTCGATTGTGTTCGCTCCCTAACTACGGTAAACGACAGGTAAGTGTAATTCTTTGAAATCAGGTCACTGAAAATGATCTATTTACAAAATGTAGATAATAAGTGTAATATTATTTTAAAATATAGGTTATTGAAAGTTATCGGTCTGTATGACTTACAGTGACCGCTTTGTTCTTTTAAACATAATTTGGTCCTTTAACCTTTCTTGTTTGTTTGATGTCGTTTGGTTCCGTTTTTGTCCGACATTACCTAGGACTAATGACCTTCTCTGTGTTGATATTCCGTTCCTATAATAAACAATTCAAGATGTATTTTTTACGATGATTTGTGCTTTTATATTACCGATCTTACATCTGGTCATAATGAGATAAAACAAATTAAACTGCACCAGATATTTGTACAAAATAAGGATATCGTTCTGAATATTATAGTTTCGTTAATTTTACAAGGTCTTCGTAAAGATTAGAAAATTCCTTATCAATATCACAAAGTAAAACTTTTTTTTCATGCATTAAGTTTGCCTTAGTTTGATTTATACACAGAATAAAGTCACTCTTATTCCTACAACCCATTAAATTATGCCGAATAAAATTGAAAGTCAACAATAATTAACAGGCATACACTGCTGCAGTAAAGATATGAAACTAATTTTGAATGTTATAATACTAACATGGTCAAATCATATTTGATCTCTATACACAATTTCCTAACCCAAAACAGCCATCTACATTTTAATATATATTTATGCCAATAACTTTTTTATTATCAAATTTAAAATGCGTAAGTCGGATAATGCATTTGAATGTTTCCATACCATAAGGATCGTGTGAACACATGAAAAAGGCAAATAGATTAATGCATTTGAAGTCTCTTTTTAACAAGCAACAACGACCTCTTTCCAGTAGAAGATAAATGAGTTGATAGGAAATAGGTAGTTGTTGTACTGCAGAATGAAACTTTGATACGAAAGGAAGAAGGTAGAGAGAAACTTTCGCCCCGTTTTTTTTTTTTTTTCCCGCCCTTTTTGTCCATGGGAGGGCGAATTTAAAATGGGGAAGAAATTTTTTTACACTTATATCACCCTTAAGAGCGAAATGACCTTGAGGCGAAATAATGTTTACAAGAGCGAAAATAACCTGTGGCAAAAACATCCCGATATTCATATACTTTGAAAATAATAATAATCAAGTTTATACCAGAACTATATTTGATAGAACCTATATGATTGTCTCGGATGATGAAGGGGTGAATTGTTACAGTTTAAGTATACGATACACACAACCTGATATTATACGGTTGAGCTACTTGATCTTATTTATGGATTGTCTATTTCAGGAAGATGAGCACGATGATCATCTGTTCGATGGTAGATATGACGAAGGACATGCCTCTGCCTTGCTCAATATGTAACTGAATATGTTGTGGTCGGAAACAACATACCATCCACGTCCGGAATCCAGCAGATTCAGAAGTTAAACTCAGATATATTGATACATATTTTTTCCGTATTGACAAAATATGCTGTTATATTGTGCGGGATGCAATATCACGCTCTATTGTAGTGGGTACTCGTGATGAAAGATGTAAAAACAAAATTCTATCAAATACAATTTTTACAGTTATTCTTCTACGTGTCTAGTCTGTTTTTATGTATACAAATAAGTTTAACAATATCTATTTCTGCTTTATTCCCGAATTCGTTGATACAGCTTTGTTAAGTTGTTAAGTTCTCAGATGTTGAAAATGAATTAAATAGTTCTTCGTTAAAAACAAAAATACGACCAGGTTGGTATCATCGCTAATAGTTGTAAAATAGCTACAGCTAACGAAAAATAATTTTATATATCAAGAATATGTCCAGATTGATACCATCCTCGATATTCCAGGGGTTACGCCCACTATCTTGTCGTGGCAAATTGAAGGTATTATGAGTATCATGTGTTTATCTAGCTTGTTCCTTTAATGTACATCAAGCGAATCTCGAGGTCTCATAGCGGTATATTGTAATGGCTCTGAAGTTGAATGTTGCTCCTTTGTAATCTTTAAAGAAGCGCAACGACCTGTCGTTGGTCATTTTTCTCCCGTAATCCGTTCTAGACCAATCAAATTACTTTGCCTGTGCCTTCAATTAAGCCATGACATGTTCTAGGGGTGCGAAGAGGGAAAGTGAGCGTAATTCTGAAGCCTCGAGGATGGATTAGTACCAAGTATGTTTAGTTTTTAGAGTGCATGTGGTTATCAAGTACAAATGTTGAGGAACTCTATGTTGTTACAAACAGTAGTTGAAATTTCAGATATGTGTGATTTGGATACAAAAAATAACAGGGAGACAACAACTATTACTAGTCTTTCATTTAAAACAAATAAACTTCCTACATAATCCATAACATAGTTTGTTGGCAACGGATATCAGTATCAAACCTTCATGCGACCGTTTTATTCAGATAGCATACAGAATTTAATTTCTAGTATCCTTTCATTTCTAATTTCAAGAATAGAAAGACTGTAGGAATATTTTCGTTGACTATGGTAGAAGATATCAATGGTAACGAGTAGTGCCCCTCTTGCTAAGTTATTTTTGTTTTCATGTGAAAATGAATTTCTTGTCGAAGAGTTTATCAAAATATTTTTTAAATTGTAAAGTTCATAAACTTCAGTTTCTGGTATACAATATATATGAGGTATGTGGTGTATATCTTGTTTGTGAGTATTAAAATATTCACTGGCCATAACCATTA
This sequence comes from Ylistrum balloti, assembly GCF_031769215.1. NCBI lineage: Eukaryota > Metazoa > Mollusca > Bivalvia > Pectinida > Pectinidae > Ylistrum > Ylistrum balloti. The sequence continues at coordinate 123,461 of NW_026782268.1, read as the reverse complement.
TCTACAGCTACCAGATATGCCCTTTGTAAGTATATTGTCTTCCATAGATTTACCAGGGCCCACATTTTTACTTCTCGTGCAGCCCGTCTAATATTGTCGGATCATCTTCGGTATCGGTTTCGTCCTGCATTCGAAACAGCAAGGGTTTTGTTTGGTCGACAGGTAAGCAGCCATACCGTCCGTAACAGGCTGAAACGTGTGCCATGATGCTTTACATTGGCCTATTGTTAAGCGACACCATCGCACTTTTCGCCTTGATTAGGCTCATTAGCGACGGCTATTACAGCAGAACAGTGTCCAAGTGTTGGAATAGTCTGCAAAATACCCAGATCTGAACCCAAAAGTGCATATCTGGTATGTTCAAGGAAGACGAGTATCGGCCCTCCAACTTACAAGAACTAGCGCAGGAATTGAACAAGGGTTGGAATGCCGTCCCTGATCACCCTTTTAACGATATACAGGCTCTTTGCGCCGGCGTGGTAATACTGTGGTCGTGACCGATGCTGGCCATACAAGTTACTTTCATCGTTCGGAGAGACATGACCACAACATGTCTTGTACACCACATAAAATCGTCAAAATATAGCAGATTTTGGTCGCCATTTAACCATCAGAAAACAGACATACTATGAAATCACTTGACTTGTCATTTATCGTGGTTCACTGAAACCTGACGTAGCTGTCGCCGAAATAAATCTGGATAACCTTTTCTTACTTGTAAAGTATATGACATAAACACATAGATAAATTATTGAATCAAGAGTAACTGTATGTGTGGTATCTCTCTTCTTATCTGTTCTATAAATTCTTAACAACTGAAATCTGAAGGATTGAAAATGCTAACAACTCTTAAATCTTAAACTACATTTTACAAATTTTAAACATCTTTAATGTCATTTTCTGTCAGTGTCGAAATTATTAGAACAATTATGTAGAAATTCAACTTCGTTCTATAAACCGAAATCCGGAAATGGTTTTTATCAAACTATAGTGAAAAGTGACAAGACGGGGATTGCCTAGCCCGTCACCTAAAGTGTCATTCATACGAGCATACTTGGCATATTCCTATGTACCGAAGATTGTACAAAAGTTATGCAAGTGAATAGCAAGTTTCACTACGCAATTAGATGCAGTAGAGCTAAAACAAATAATTAAAATGTTTTATTTAAAAGCATTAACTTACAAATAATTGTGGGTTACTGGAGAGGTGATGGTTGGTTTCACAAGAAAGAAAAAGGGACGTAATCTTTTCGAGCAGTAGTAGAAGAATTTGGAAATGTTAGTAGACGTTTAACTATCAATAAACATGAAGGAAATACCAACATGGCAATATAATCATAATCTAAACTCGAATTCCATAACATTAGGACAAAATAGTAAAAGCAGAAAGATTAGCATGGAGACACCTGAAAAAGTACAAGGAGAATAAGACCAGGCGTTCCGGAAGATTAAGCGTCTTCTGCTTCATGGACGACACCCTTGATGCAAAACTTGGTCAATCCAGGAGGTAGACACTGCTGGAAATCTTATGTTGAGCGTATTTTCCAGTGTTGTCGATAAACGACTAATTCACGAAGGGCCGAGAACCCATACAACCCATCGACACAGTCGCTGGCCTTTTTGCCCCTGTATGCCATGTTTTTATTCATAGTAGCACTATTCTTTTGAAATCGTCAGAAATATGATAATTACGAAATCTATTTAATTATGGGGCTAATGTTCCTCCTCATCTACAGTTATCCCTTTCTTCCGATCAATTTCAGTTTCCTTCTAAGGTGTTTAATATTTAGGTCCATAGCATCACTGATGAGTCCTAGAAGAACGGAACAGCTGTTTTATGCAGTTTCTTCATTAGATAGTTCGAAAGTCTCTGATTTTTAATTTGTATTGAAAAAGTGATATCCACATGTTTCTTTTATACAAAATTATGACTGTTCTGCCAAACACCCACATTTTTTTCGTTTTGAACTTTTTTACATATTGTACTATTCTATCCACAAATTGTGACAAAATAACGGAAAGCGGGCAGATTTTATGTAGATAACAGAAAGGGTCGAATATGGCTGAAAAAAGTAAAATTCAAGTTAATGTATGACCGTCAACACATTTACTCATTTTTTTCAAAGCTGATAAATATCAAGAACTACATTCAAATTTACGTTTATCACGGTATTCAGTAAAAAAAATTGTTTATCCACCGTGTATTCGGTATAATCTCTTCTCATGTTTCTTTCTACTCTGAACATGTCTTCTGAGTATCTATAAAATAACACAGCTCCTACTTCATTCAGATTTTGACAAGAGGGATCATGATTTTTTATATTATTATATTTCATATTTATGAACTTTCTACTGGTTTCATTTGTCGGTGAGAAGGGCATATCAGGATATAATATCAATTGCCTTTTAATCTAGTAATCTAGTATCATCCTGGCGCCATCTAGTTTAGTATTGTCATTCCTGATGAGAGGACTGCCAGCAATCGAATGGTCTACCAAATAAAGGACACTTCTGTCCCTGAGGACGGCGTCATGATATTTTTGACCAGTAAAGTTACCGTCTGGAACATGAATGCCCTACTTAGTCATTAGAAAAGCAGAACTAGACCGTTACTGACTCGCCTCCAAATGTTTGAAATGTTTCTCTGGTGATATGCCGCTTTCGTGCGACGCCAAACATGCAATCTACCAACGACGTGATGCAACAAAACCTTTCATCTAGCCAAAGGACATATTGCATTTATATCTTTAAACAAAGAAAGTTAAATGTGTATGGTTTTTGTTGTTTCACTTTTTATATACGTATAGTGTTAAAGTTCTTGCGTCACTGTTTCGTTGACAAATCAACCCAATAAGATTGTACGTAATGCTGTTTACGGGGACTAATAATGAGCACGCACTTCCTGTTACATGTTGTACACTGTCTAACGTAAACCATGGAGTTATAAATACTCTGCTTGGTAAGTATGTGATAATGTATATGTTTATTCCACTTCTATTTGCACATGCTCACAGTAACTTCTATTTGCACATACTCACAGTAACTAGCCTATCGTTAACCACGGAGGAAATTCGGAAATGTCAAGCAAGGATTAATAACGAAGGAAACATAAAAGGCTTGCTGTAAAACTGAAGTCAGAGGAAATTAAAATGATCATATACATGATAAATAAATGAGGTTCTGAATGACAAGAAAAGTAATCGGATATTTGTTATTTTAATTTATATTACCAGTCATAATACAAAGTATCAAGTACCCTTCATATAATCGGTCAAGATTGTATTGTAACATTGGAAATATTCGCAGGGGTTAATTTCGCGATTTCTATGGGTAAATTATACGCGTAGGGAATATTTTCGCTGTCAATTTTCTTATTTCGTCTGTAAAATTTAAGAACGCCACGACATATTACGAAAGGGATTTTCGCGATCTAACAATCTTCACGTAAATAACTTAAATCCCCCCTCCCCACCTCGCTTAAATTTCCACGTTTACAGTAATTCTAACGAATGATTAACATTTATTTAAACAAGTCTTATATTAATTAATTTTCATAAAAATGTAAACATTTGTCAATCTGAGTACGTAATGTCACGTTCTCAAATGAGAACGAAAAAAAAATACTTCTCAATGCGATTTATATGACGACAATTAAACAGTCTCAAAATTTTCCGCTAGGTCCATCGCTTAAAATCCTTTGTTATGACTTTGTGAGTTGACGACATCTTGCACAAATATTATGCTTTTGGGAACAGGTCCTGGAAAATCGAATAAACTACTAAATGTAAACGCATAGCCTGAGGAGGCAGGCTTGTTGCTATTCAGAAATAGAAAATTCATCATAATGGAAATTGAGGTCATCATGCTTATCACACAATTTGTTGGAAAGCAGTTGATTTCTTTGTGGGAATATATCGAGATAAAAGACTGATGTAATAGAATCTGTTGTATCCTTGGTTTCGATTCTGGTGGGTATATACAACTCAGGTGGTCAATAAATCTCGTTTTATTTAAAGACAAGACGTCATTGATTTCGTCAATTTTACCCAAGTACCATGACATCATCTGCGTAGGCAAGCCAATCTCTTCCAGTTAGGACTCAAAGTACTGAGCCTATGAATCGTCGCTATTGCAAAGACCGAAAGGCAATCTTACAAGCCTTGGTTATAAAGGCATATCATGGAAGGGGAAAGGTGTCCTTAACATTAGCCTGATTCCTTTCTCAAACATCTTGTGAATGTGATGTGATCCTCTTCTTCACATCCAACCGGGGTACGTCTCGTTCTCAAGCGTATAGGTTTTTAGTCTCAGAATCGATCCGTTGTTCGATGTCCCTATTGAAAAGCCCCAGGTCTAGGTCGTCCCTGGCAAAACCTCCCTAGTAACTCAGCAACATTGACAGACTTCTAGATTGTCAATTTCTTAGTGCATCGACGGCAAAAATCTTGGTTAATGTCCTCCTGGTCCTTTAAAAGATATCCTGTTTACTTTTGGCCTGGATTTATTACCATAAAATGTTTTTGATTCGTTACAGCACTACATGTATATACATGCTCAACGGATTCATCCAGCAAATTCTTTTCTTTTGCAGGAAAAACAGCATGTTTGTCCTGAATACTTTCAAGAAATCATCGATTGGGCCCTGTCTGAATGTCATCTTCTGTAAACTTGGAATACCCTGAGGCCAGTTCCTGTGCTCTCTTTGCGTACTTCTGGATGGACTCCTCCATATATAAAGAAGGATGTGAGAGAGGCCAGTCTTACCGAACTCTTGTTCGTCTTCTGGCCAAGGAAAATGAAGTTGGTCATGATAGAAACCGAACGAAAATAAACAAAAAAGACCTTTAAACTTTCCCCCATCAGACACTCCACAAGTATGTCCAACAAGCGTTAAACCAACTCTTAAACCCTTAGTAATGTGCTGAATGGAATGAAATATGGTTACCATTCATTTTTCGATCATATGGGGCCACCGTTGCACGCAAGTTCCTCTCTGTGTCGCACCCATCGGAATCCTGGTCCTTAGCATTAGGCTGGTCCTGCCTGTCCATCGTTCATTTTTACCTTGTTGGACTCCCCACTATCTTGGTCAACAGGCGCCACTTCTTATATCCTGAACAGGATATTTGCTTGTAACGTCTTATCTTCGTCTGTAAGCGGGGGCACATAACGCATCCTTAATCCGGGTCCAAAATTCTTTCTCCATGTGTTCTTTTTTTCTTGGAAATTTTCCTTTGCCTTTGCCATCTCCTATTGTTGCCGGTCCACTAATTTCACCTTATTTGCGAGTGTCCCTTTTAATCTAATCACTTCAGCCGGGACCTCCCTCTGTTTCCTCTTCCATCGGAACAAGTATCCACCCTTCCTTTGCTAACGTAACCCTGGTAAAATACCAGTCGCAAAATACCGCTTGGCTTAATGGAACTTCTCTTCAGCTCGATCGTTGAGCGTCAGACTAGTAAGGCAGGGGTCCCGGATTCGATTCCTAGAGGAGGCATTGAGATTAATAATGACCTCTGTTACACTAATATATCCCAAGTGGTACAAGGACACTCTCTGAATTTGTTCGAGTTCTGATAAGTTTAACCCACCAAGTTCTAATCACTTCACGTTAAGTTCTGCCTGTGTTGTGCCATTTGAATGAATGTTTACTAGCTGTGTCTCTGACGCTTTGTTCATATCCTGGTCTCTGATAACTAATCATTCACGAATTTAAAGACATTTTAGATCGGCGTTCACGAAATCAAGTATTCGCAAATATGTCTGAACCGATAAGTTCGCGAAATTCGCGAAAATCATATTGATTTACAATAAATCCCAACATTATTATCTGGCTGTGTTATTGCTATCAGAGTGTCTGACATTCAAAACGAAATGCGAAAGTACGAAACAGAGGCTACAAATCTCATTTACACTGAATGACATGAAAATGAGATATTAGAGAGTTCGACTATACCAATACACACCTTCTTTCCTAATTACTGTCCCTACTGCAAAACCCAATACACTTAAATCAGTTAAACAGGTACACAGGTTGTACACACATAGCAGGCAACATAGTCACATATAAGCAGATAGACAAAATACAAATCTGAATATTAATATGAAAACAAATACAAGTATAACAATGATATAAGTACACAGTAATGAGTCCTAGATGACTATCCCTACGTCAGATTTCACGACATAACGGGCAGCTCATGGCTCAATGAACTATATCTATATATAAACACGTGACAGATGTTGATAACATATCTTCAAAGACCACTATATATACATTGTATTATCGATTACCTTTAACCTTATGGTGTCGCATAATAGATACAGATTCCTGTGTGCTTATAAGTGTCTATAAATGGTTCAGCATAATTGTCCTCCAAGTCTGCAAGCTAAAGGACTTGGAAGTATAAAGTCGATTAGAAAGTGGTTTCCTGGGCTGTCCTTTTTCACCGACTTCTGACACCAATGTAACGCTGGTAAAATACCAGCCGCAATATATCGCTCGGCTAGAGAGAACTTCTCTTTAGCTCGATTGGTTGAACTCATGTAGGAACTCGGAGACAATCTTAGCGTTTCTATCACAAGAATCGCTGACACCAGTGGAAATTCGAGGGCGAGTTATTTCCAAAAGGAGGAGTAGCTTACGATGTCAAAATACCAGCCTCAATGTGCCGCTCGGCTAGCGGGAACTTTCTCTTCGTCTCGATCGGTTGAGCGTCAGACTAGAAAGCAAGGGGTCACGGGTTCGATTCCTAGAGGAGGCATTGAGATTAATAATGACCTCTGTTACACTAATATGTCCCAAATGGTACAAGGACACTCTCTGAATTTGTTCGAGGTCTGATAGGTTTAAGAAAGAGAAAATTACTCTTTCGCTCGATCGGTTGAACGTCAGACTAGTATACCAGAGGTCCCGCGTTCGAATCCTGGAGGAGGCATTGAAATAGATAATGAGTGAATACATTCCGGATCTGGACAGCTCCGCTGGTTGCAAGTACGACACGTCATGTCAGTCCTGGATCCATTCGGAACCACTCGGAAGTCATCGGATTATGTTTACTAATCGCCGAAACGTATTTCCTCGGGCTGAAAACCACTACAGCATGTTTAATCTTAAAATATAATTTTCTCTCTCATACTCCATAGGGTGATTCTGAGGTTGCTAAGAAAGGCATGAATAGGATATTTCCCTATCTTAATGGTAGGACAGAGAAATCTCTTCCTGTGGCCTTGCCGACATTGGGACATTGGGGATTGTGCGATGAATAGGTTTCACAACAAAGTCTAACTTGTTAATCATGATTTGCTCACTCTCTCCGAAGGACCAGTAAGCTTATGCCGTGGTGCGGCGTCCGGCGGCGTCCGGCGGCGTCCGGTGGCAGTCCGTCAACTTTTTACTAAAAATCGCTACAAAACAGATTTTGCCCAAATTCTTCTGTAGGAATGATTGTACTCTGTCCAATTCTAGTCTGAAGCATTCCTACGTGATCTCAAGCATTCTAACGTAATCAACTTAATATGAACGGTATATCTCGATCCCTTGGGTGCGGTCAAATAGGGGAAATGATCCTACTCCTCATGTAGTACCGTAATATGTAAAAATATATACATGTATATAATATACCACAAGGATTCCTCACCAACGGTCCATATCTGGACGATACGAGTAAAGTGTATAATATACCACAAGGATTCCTCACCAACGGTCCATATATGGACAGTACGAGTACGACATCATATGTATAACGGTGACAAAGGTTGCTATTCCTGAGAGGTGAAAACTGAACATGTATATTTTTTACGTTTTTTGATAATTATAAGAAACGTAGATCTTAGTAACATGTATATTTTTTACGTTTTTTGATAATTCTAAGAAACGTAGATCTTAGTAACATGTATATTTTTTACGTTTTTTTGATAATTCTAAGAAACGTAGATCTTAGTAACATGTATATTTTTTACGTTTTTTGATAATTCTAAGAAACGTAGATCTTAGTAACATGTATATTTTTTACGTTTTTGATAATTCTAAGAAACGTAGATCTTAGTAACATGTATATTTTTTACGTTTTTTGATAATTCTAAGAAACGTAGATCTTAGTAACATGTATATTTTTTACGTTTTTTGATAATTCTAAGAAACGTAGATCTTAGTAACATGTATATTTTTTACGTTTTTGATAATTCTAAGAAACGTAGATCTTAGTAACATGTATATTTTTTACGTTTTTTGATAATTCTAAGAAACGTAGATCTTAGTAACATGTATATTTTTTTTACGTTTTTTGATAATTCTAAGAAACGTAGATCTTAGTAACATGTATATTTTTTACGTTTTTGATAATTCTAAGAAACGTAGATTTTTTGATAATTCTAAGAAACGTTGTATATTTTTTACGTTTTTTGATAATTCTAAGAAACGTAGATCTTAGTAACATGTATATTTTTTACGTTTTTGATAATTCTAAGAAACGTTTTTTGTATATTTTTTACGTTTTTTGATAATTCTAAGAAACGTAGATCTTAGTAACATGTATATTTTTTACGTTTTTTGATCATTCAAAGAAACGTAGATCTTAGTAACATGTATATTTTTTACGTTTTTTGATCATTCTAAGAAACGTAGATCTTAGTGACACATCAATTAGTACCTTAAGAACAATATTTTATCTTTCCGCTGAGAGATTGATGACCGAGATTAGCCAAGTATTGACCAAGTTGTATTCAAACGAATTCATAAATATATATAGAAATGACCATGTAGATACATTTCCCAATTCGGTTGAAATCTCATTTCGTCTCTTCGCCGAAATCGCAAAATGAATGTCCTTTAATGGTATCTTATCTCGTACGATGTAAACATCCAAGAACGAAAATTCATACGAATTTCAAATTATTTTTAAAAATCCGACACTTAAAATGAATTACATTTTCTTATTTGTTTATGTTAAGGGCGTGATACATATGTAACGTCCATATCTATATCGGCCATTTGCATTTCTCGGGGTGTGAAAACTTGAACGCACAAACGTGCAGCTCTAATGAGTTCATTCTAAGTATCAGATTTTAAGTAAACTGAAATAGATTTAGAAAGAAGATTTGAAATTTATCACCGTTTAAAAAAATCTTGTCACTATAATACATAGAGAACATATGATCAGTGTCTTTAAAATTAAGCTGCATTATGGCGGACGTAAAGAAAGATTGAAGTGGTGATCCTTTTGGTGAACTACGTTTGTCTTTCTGTTCTGAACCAAAATGTATTCTTATGTATTTTAAGACACTCTCCATGTATTCTATTATCCTGCAACATTTATTGAAAATGCAGATTATCGAAATTTGAAGAATTCGTTAAGTCTTTTCAGCCTTTGTATCCCTGACGTAGATGATACGCACCTCAATGGATATTAAAAAAAATATTTTTACTGATTTTTCTTGTTTCTTACAACAAATAAAATCGCTTATCTTAATAATTGTTCTTTCAAATGAAATATTCAAGTAAATCAGAAATGAGTTCTGTCGAATGATTGCATATTCTGAAATACAGCTATCATACATCTCTTTTTTCCCCAAAGTATCTGATATGTTAGCATATAATTTTTAAACATAGAGAAGAAGATTACATTCCTCACTTTCGCCTCAGGTTTACTGTGTCTTCTTTCATACCAGTAATTTATGGTATAATTTGTCTCTGAATAAATTAAATTGCTCCACTTTGCATCAATATGAAAATTCTGTAGAAAAAATCTAAATATTCATAGGTCATTTTTTTAAGTATTTGGATTAAGGAAAGTAAACATACTACATTTTCGTATAGGTAATAATGTTAATAATCTTGATTATGAATCATTCCGTGTCAGTTTAATTGACAAACCGTCCTGTCAATTTGGTCATAATACGGAGGACGCAAAAACTTTTATTTTTCCATATATGTTCAAAAGAATACAATATCTAGACACTTAGCATAGTACACAAATATTACATATGAAAGCCTTTTGTGTGGTGATGCTTCTTAAGATATAAAATTATATTTATATTATTTTATATTATTTATATTATTTTATATTATTTATATTATTTATATTATTTTATATTTTTTTTATTATATTATTTTAAGTATATTCAGATTTTTATTTTGTTGATAGTGAAAGATTTGACTAAAATACAGGTCAATATATAGTGTCATCTGCCTTTATGTCGACTCTTAAACATTTCGGTTTCATTTCGGTCTCCTTTTTCTATTTCTTCTTCTTTTCTAAAAGTTCTAAAACATTGTAAAATGTGTTATCTATTGATTATGGTAAGGACATCGCCATGCTTTGTATTTGAATACATGTATTATGGAGACGACAGTGATATAGTTGTGATAATGTTCGTCCGATCCATTTATATATCATTATGTAATAAAACTGGTTTAAATTCAGCTGTCACAACCAAGGGTATCCGACATTAGCAGCGCAGTTTCAGGATATATATATAACATCGACTTTTGGTAGTGAAAACGTGTCTAGCCCCTGTGTAACAGACAGGGAGATGAAAGCAGTTTCTCGCTGCTGTAACGTTCCTTGTTTTGATGGATGTTTTTGTCAAACGTTTAACATGTGTCCAGTGAGACATCGATTGAGACAATACCGCGAGATATGATAAAAATTTAGTAAGTTATCGAGTGGAACAGACACATTGTACATACATGTACATACATGTTGTTTATTTATTTACCGCAGTCTGTTAAGTCAGCACAATATGTGCTATATTTAGACATTACTCGTCTGGACGGGTCGTTGTGACGTAGACAGGTAAATATTGCATATAAAAGCACAGAGCGGATGAAAGAGGACCATACTATACTCCACGAATGCAGGAGATATTTACCTGATCAAGTGAAATGCGGTCACGACAGGTAACTCACAATTTGTACTGATAAATACATATATACATATATATTGATCACTGTGTGTTTATGTAAAATATGCCGGGATATGTGAAAGGAAACCGTAAACGTGACCTTAAAAAGTAAAGACAAATCACCACATTTCTCTCACAAGTTATGTTAAATACGAATTTAAATTCAATGCGTCTTTGATCTTTATGAACGTCTGATATTTTATTTTCAGTACAATAACTGCATCTTCCTTACACTGTGATTTTACCCACTCACACATCCGCTCAATTTTTATATATGTATTTTTTCTATTTTTTTTTTCTCTCTTTCCCCCGACCATTTTGGATGTTCATCTCTCCGCCTAGGTTTCAGCAATATAGCTTTTTCAACTGAAGATTCTCAAAAGAACGCAACCGCTGTAATTTGGTCTTACCTTATCTCATTCGAAATTTATATTGAAAGGCGATATGTTTAATTTCCCTGAGTATCTTTGGTACAAATCTGCATTAGCTTTTCAGTAAATATTAATATGATAAAGTTTTATCGTTTCGTTTTTTTTTTTTTTTTTTTTTTTTTTTTTTTTTTTTTTTTTTGTTTTTTAACTTGTTGTTTGTTTCAGAAAAAGTCATCTGAAAAGATGGCGAGAAACATTTCAAGATACAATTTCCGAAAGTATCGTCAAACAAATTGGGAGGTATATTTTGATACGTCCTATGACAAAATGCAGGCAAGACAACGTCCCACTGTCCCTTACGGATTGAAAACACACAACTTCCGACGGATTATCACAAGCAAAATTATAAAGGTAATTTCATTTATACAGATATACTCGTAAATGTCATTGTTAATATCACATGGTAGTTTTGTTTGTAAAGTTAATGTATAAACCGGAAGAGACGGTGCTGAACTTACGCCCAATTGTTTTGTCGATATTTCACGGTGACGAACAAGTACTTAAACTTAATAAGCATACTTTATTCGAGATTAAATGACATATGTTTTTCCAGGATATCAAACACTTGTAACAATATCAAAGTTTTCTCAATTACTTTAGTCAAACCAATAACGTATAATACAGAGAGATAAAAATTCTGCCTATATCCCTTTATAAAAATTTAGCGACGAAATTCTAGTTAATAAGCTTCGCTGTTTTGATAAATGAATTTTCTCCAAAAGCATAAATATCAAGTATAAATAAACAGTGTAAGAAAGCTTAATAATCTTCAAATTTATTGTGCTAACTTTTGTGACATATCTTTTGATATTTGTAAAACAAAATTCAATTTCAAGCGGTTTACAATTGAAATACCATTTTCAGCCCCAAATACGGAGTTAAAGATATCATTAGATTGATGGCAGCAAACAGCTTAGTATTTTTTCAATTGACTCGTGTAAGTTTTGTGATATTTTCATTGATTTTCGTTATTTTCATATTATTTTCTTAACATTCTGTATTATACGTCCTTGATCAAAGAATTGCAGCATTAATTGTGGTTTATGTTAATCTTTATTTTTTACTTTTTTAATCAAAAGAACAAAATGATGTACCTGATGGAATGGGAAAATTTTGAATTATCTGAAGCAACCTGGGAACCACAGTCGATACTGCCGAAGCATATCGATAGCTTATATTACCGTCCGGAAGTCAGTTACGAGGCGCTCGTGGTTGTCGCGCGCCAGTTTGAATCTGCTATACAGCGTTGCCTGGCACGCCGAATCAAAGAAACTTCAACAGACTGTACACAGTCATTCTGTGTTAACTTTCCATTGGATATGTTCCGTTATGTATTTGGTAGTAGTGATCCCGGTCGACAATACAACATTAGTAATATCGACAGTTTTAGTAAGCTACCAATGTGCAGCGGTTGGTGGTATTACATAGATAAACAGTACACCAGAAGCCAGCTCTCCTTCCCAGTGTGTGTTGAACCCAGACTTACAATGCGCAAAGTGTTTAAGAACATTAATGGCAAGTTTGAATGGAGAAAACAACCAGTGGAGAAGGTTCGAGTTACTCTCAGCTTTCTAAAACTGGAGTCATTTACAAAGTCTGATGTGACACCTAAAGTGATGGACTAGCCCGGGGACGCGGTTGTCCTTGATCAGCTGTAGACCATGACCTGTGTATATCTACACGCGAGTCCAGTCTTGTACTCATAGAATTTTGATTGGACTCCCAGAAACTGCATCAGTTTTACATTGTGGAACCCATTGTTTTCAGCAATGAAAAGGACACCTGAAAATAGGTGCCGTTTCCGGATTGGTTTCAGGATTAGTGATACGTGTGTGAATGTAACTATCTAAACTATCACGGATATTTATGAATGTCAGTAAATAGTGTACCATTGTTGTTATATTGTTGATAAAATGATTTTTTTTCAAAAGATTATTGTTTTAGTGTTGTTTGTTTGGAAGAAAAACAAAAACAAAACAAAAAACACGAGAAAAAGACTACTAAATGACCATTTTGATAGCACACCCCTGATCAGCCCCCATCCCTCTCTGGCTGATATCTGGACTCTCGAGCTGATATGGGGCGTGCTATCAAAATATTTCTAAATATATATAATTCAGTCAAAACTCGTCAGCTTTGCAGTGTATCATTTACAAAATTATCGAATTTAATTTCTAAGGACAAGTATCATAAGACTAATATACAAATAAAACAAGAATAAAGTCGCTTATCTTGTATCCTGTTCACAGATTTCTTCAGAATTTTTCGAATTTTTGATAAAAGTCAAATAGTAGAGATATTATTTTTTTTATAGTTTTCAAAAATGCATTTTTTATCCTCTTTAAAATAAATTTTGATAAAAAGGCAAATATCAGTAATACAAGATGTTCTTCACGAGCGAATTTTTTTAATTTGCTTGAACTGAAAATCACGCAGCAATTTAATATAACTTTTATTGAAATTATGTCAGCATTAATTCGTCAAGAAAACAAACACAAACACAAATAAAAAAAAATACGTGACTTTTAGAAGGGAAGTAACCGCGTTGAAACTATTATTTTTATCTTGATATCTTGAGTAGCCTCCCTTCTACCAGTGAATCTAGTATCACTTGGTATTAGACACCAGTTCAAAAATTTGGATATAAGCTATCTATTTAGGAACCGAGACTATTCCACAAGAATCGAATGTTTCAAGGGTGTCATGAGCCTTTGCACCAGATGTCATTAAAAATCAAGTTTAATGAAATTACAAATTGTGATATTTCCGTCGGATTTGTAGGGCATTCGCAAAACCTTCCTAAGTATATCACTATTTCACCAGTACTTAATGAATATTTCAAAGTTCAAAGCACATTTTAAAATCAGTTTTTTTTTAGTTTCATAATCAAAAAGCAGGCTGGCTCTATTGCACAACCTGCAGGCTACAAAATTATACAAAATTGATTACGGTTTACTTTAGAAAAATGAATATATTTAAACAAAACAGAAGTAAATTTGCGTTTGTTATTAACCTATTATTATAGTTACAAATACTATGGTCATTCTTTAATTTTAAGCCATGAATTTCTCTAAAAATATATGTTTTGAAATTCTAAAATGTAAAAAATTTGTCATTATAGAATCGAATTTTGAAATAGAAGGAAAATAAATTTTAATTTATAATTAAACTCAAGGGGGATAATTCAAGTTTGCTTGTTCTGAATATCATGAGATATTATAAAAATAGCTTTTCATATCTTTTTTTAAATCTTTAAAGACTTTCTTTCGGTGACATTATGATTGTGAATGATAGCATGTACTTTATCAAAACTATATTTTAAGATTTGTTTTGGTTTACAACACGAAAAGTCTAAATTTGAATGCACGGTGAAAAATATGTCAGATCTTTAAGCCTACTGTAATCATGTTCTATCGTGATATCTCGAGTTGTCTCCCTTCTACCAGACTCGCTGATCTCTCGTTCGTCAGAGGAGGGCAATCGATCCACGAACAAAAAAAATCGAAATAAAGCTATGATATGTTAAGAACCTTCAGAAACTGGAAGATAAAATATAAACAAAAAAGGATTAACAAGAGACCAAAGGCAAAACACCTTGAGTATAAGACCAGGGATTCAGATACAGTTAGCGTCATTTGCTTTGACGAAAAGATGTTATTAAAATATTACAATCAACAGTTTCTGACGCATACAATCATTTCTTCAATCAGTTATGTAAAATCAATATCCGTTTATACCTTGTTGAAGATACTGAAGGGAATTCTTAAGTACATTACGAATATCTAACAGCCAACAGTTATCCTGAAAGAAAAACTCCATACCAGATTATTTTCGCTCGAGCAGATTTAAAAAGAGAAAGAAATCCTTCGCTTGATCCACAAAAATGACAAGATTTCACACAATTTTAATCCACGTCGTGTACATGAGAAAATATGCGATGTATTTCGACAAGTTTAAATCGGGAAACCCTTGTATAAGGTTTACAGAGAAATATGGATGCCGTGAACTTCTCGGATAATTATGAAGATAAGACACTACATATATGGAGCTTCAGAGAAATTAATAAATAAAAACTAAATAAATAACTAACAGCGAAGATGATGGTGACTGGGTAAGTACAACAATGTTGAAATTGTTTCAGGAATAATCGACACGTGCTAGGAAAATTTGAAGACATTTGGAGACATATTTAGGAAGAACAAAATTAGCTCATTGTAAAAATTCCAAGGCGACGACGATTTAAAGTAAAATTGAACATGATTTGTGAATTGCTTAACGTTTTAGGTATTATGACGACATTCTTATCGGCCCGTCGACACATAAAAGGTCATTAGGGCCATCAACCGATAAAACATACAGCGATCCAAAAGGAAATAACATAAAACAAACTAAAAGTTAAAAGACAAATGTTAAAAATTTAAAATGGTTATGTTATCACAAAAATTTAAAATGGTACGTCATAGTCTATAATATAGACCAACAATTTTACAAATCCCAAACAGTTTCAAAAAGGGCCTCTTGACTTGTAACGTTAAGATACAAGTTTCTCGAGTAGACAGAAAGTCAATGCAGTCCAATAAAAATGTTTAACGGCGAATGGCTCATCACATTTTATGCACAAAGGATTATCTTCGCCTTTCAACATATATAAATGCGTAAGATACGAATGCTTAATGTTATAGATAGAATTCATTCATATATTAGATCCGAAAGATAATTGATAATTATTGATATTAAAAAAAATAAGGAGACAAGAGGTAGATTCTTGTGACAATAATGTAGACAGACATCAAGTTCCATTAGGATAAGCACTGTGGTAGTGGAGCGTATGAAAAAAATATCTAGGACAACAACTTAGACAAAAAAAATTTTAGCAGGAAAGACAATTAAAGACTTTGCATTGTTAAAGGATGTGGAGACCTTTTATAGAGTAAACAACACGAGACATCCTATATCTTAATTGTTATTCTATATTTAGTAACGTTATATCTGAGACGACTCAGTTTCTAAAAAAAATTACAAATAAAACCAATCAAATTAACAAAACCAAGGAGCTAGATAAACTTTTTTTTAATTAAAAATGATCAAACAACTAAAATGGGAATGCCGTTAATGTCATTTAAAAGTTGAATTGCACCAGATGACATAAAATAAAAATTGGTTATATATCAAAACTTTATATTTCATCCTACGTAAATCTTCATACACCATGTGGTTAACATAATAAATCTTCATCATTCGTTACTGGATACGTTTGTTAAAAATCAAACCATCTTGTGTTGTGATATCCAATCGTTAACTCATTTAAAACGTTTGATAAGAAAATAGATAATAATCAAGGTCATTTGGTATTTGATTATTAATACAATGAATTTCTTTAGATAAAAACGATTAAAAGATCATGATTACCAAGCGTATATATGTTTATTGATAGACGCCGTGTCTATCCAATACAGCATCTGATCTCGTTTGTGGCAAGTCGTAATAGCGTAACATTTGGCAACGTGATTAAAGGCACTATCGTGGGTATAGATATAGAAATAGTTTGTATTAATTTAAATTATGTCCTTTTGTGATTAAGTGTTTGAAATACACTCTCCGAAATAACATAATAGATGTTGTTAATTATATCCCCATCTGGCTCTCCCTGGATTGTTATCGGGGAGCGATAATTCCTCGTTACATACTGTAACAGCTGACGAAACAATTGTAGCCTCGTCGTGGACGACAATAACACGAATTTTACTAATCGATTGTTTGTTATTGCGGACTATTTGATCATAATAAACACAATCATATTGTATGTAACATTAATATTTATTTCCGTACAAATCGGTATAAATTTCCAGCGAGGACTTAAAACCCCAGCATGACCAGTCTATACTGTTAATACATATCATCAGTTCCTTCCCGAATTGGAAAACCTAAAGATGCAACATATGTCTTTTACTTTACAAATATTGTCAATGTGTTCAACCAACCGCTATCATCAAAAGAAAATGATAAAAAAAACCCCATACAAACATTTCAAGAAACGCCCAAGAATGGTTAACACTGCGTACCGTTAATAGCGAATTATATACTCTATGAGTTTATGACGATGAAAAGCTACACACGATCAATACACTGATTATCGCAATTCAAAGAAGGACAGGAGCACCTACTTTGTGAGATGTGATCAATATAAATAGACGATCGATTATTGTCAATCAATACATTAAATTGTTATGTGAAAACATCTAGTTCGTGAAAAATAATTTCTGCGGAATGGTCCGTCCTTGCCTTAGGGGGAAATATGTTTTGTCTTCAAATGTTTTTCGCGTTTCTTTGAACCAAAATGATATTTAATTGACAAATCAAATTTATCTTCTTATGTTCAAAAATCATTATACGTCATATTTTATATCACATATTGATATTTCTAACAGCAAAATAGTTTTTAGCTGTATATCTTTCGTTCTGTATGTTGTAATTTATTATTTATTAATTTATTTATAATTTCATGGGTAACGTACACGTTTTACTATAGCCTTTTCTGTATAAATTTGTTTGTACCTTCAGTAAAGTACGCATTACGCAGAATTATCAAAATTAGATCTAAAACTTTTTCAAATGTTCTGATTATCTTTGTTTACTTACATTTATGTTGTGAAGCCATCTAATTAATGCATTGTTTAATACAAGATATGATAAAATCTTACATAAAACGAAAATCGATTTGATATTTCACATATCATTGTGGGTGTTTGTTATCAAAGTTTACATAGTGTGTCCTCGGGTATCTCTAATTTATCGGCATATACGTGAATCATTTCAGTAAAATTCACGAAAAATGAAGATATGGAATGTAAGTTTAGAGTAACCATAAAATAAGTAATATTCCATCTACATTCACGTGCGAATGGATCAGCTGCGAGATTTCAATGCCGATGATAAACCATAGACGTTCCTGGTAAACCGATTTGATCCTATCTCTGTTATCGCTCCCACGGGAAACAATCATTTGATTGTAAAATTTCTAAACAACAAATGAAAATAACTAGGAGATATGTATGATAAGACTGACTTTTATTCAAACGTTTCTTTGAGACATTTAACCTTAAGAGTCGTTATTCAACAACAAACATCGAATTGATGTGATTTACTTAACGGTATGTTAATGTGTACTGGCTTTGACGAGTCAATTACTTGTCTAATAGCACTACTTACGACAACAAATTGAATGGTCAGTGAGTGGTCAGTGAATGGTCAGACAACAATCTAGGAAGGGATCAGTACTAATATTAGTTGGCTTTCAACGCTTATTCGTATACGTGGCGCGCACTTATTGTCCGAAGAATGCAATACATTCTAATTGTCATTGGATTAAATCACAACCATTTAAGATATTACTTCAGCAATTGTCCCTCGGGGCCTCTCAACATTCCTAAGCTTTCACTAGAGTTCTTTAGGAGTAAGTTACTAGTGCTAACACAGCACGTGCTATACTTATTAACAACGTCCACTAAGGTCTATAAATACTACCCTATAGTAAACTATATTGATAACAAACATCAACTTACGGATTTTATCATTATTATTACAGTCGAACTTCGTTATTTCGAAGTCGACGGGACTGTTTAAAAATATTGATATATTTATCAAAATTGATATTCTATGTAATAGAATTAGGAATTAAAATGGGTATTCGTTAATTCGAAGTAGGCGGGACTATAGCAAAACGTTCTGGTTATCCGAGTATTCGAGTTAAGCGAGATCGAATGTTTGGTGGAAAGTGTGTTCGGGACAGATTATATACTTCGAATTTAACGAGATCTCCGAATTATACGACTTCGTGACAACGAGGTGCGACTGTATATACGATAAACCACGGTCCTGACGCTCACACACACTGCTTGGGGATCTGGACGGTGGGTTAATACATCGTCGTTAAACCACGGTCCTGACGCTCACACACACTGCTTGGGGGTCTGTACGGTGGGTTAGTACATCGTGGGTAAACCACGATCCTGACGCTCTCACACACTGCTTGGGGGTATGGACGGTGGGTTAGTACATCGTCGGTAAACCACGATCCTGACGTTCACACACCCTGCTTGGGGATCTGGACGGTGGGTTAGTACATCGTCGTTAAACCACGGTCCTGACGCTCACACACACTGCTTGGGGGTCTGGACGGTGGGTTAGTACATCGTCGTTAAACCACGGTCCTGACGCTCACACACACTGCTTGGGGGTCTGGACGGTGAGTTAGTACATTGTGGGTAAACCACGGTCCTGATGCTCACACACACTGCTTGGGGGTCTGGACGGTGGGTTAGTACATCGTCGGCAAACCACGATCCTAACGCTGGCGCGCGCTGCATGGGGGTCTGGACGGTGGGTTAGTACATCGTCGGCAAACCACGATCCTGACGCTGGCGCGCGCTGCATGGGGGTCTGGACGGTGGGTTAGTACATCGTCGGCAAACCACGATCCTGACGCTGGCGCGCGCTACATGGGGGTCTGGACGGTGGGTTAGTACATCGTCGGCAAACCACGATCCTGACGCTGGCGCGCGCTGCATGGGGGTCTGGATCGTGGGTTAGCGATGATGGGGTTAACAGTACCTTATCCTATATCACACTGTTACCTTCTTGGAGTTTCATGATTCACTTGATAATGTATTCGTATGTCAAATTATATTATGAAGCAGAGGACACCTACTCTACCAGACTACCTGGTCCTATTTACACACGTGTCCTTGTACTTTTCCATTGATCTCGATGCAAAGCTTTACATTGTGCATATTGTGTCTCTGTTTTATTGATCGTGTGTTTCAAGTAAAAATTAATTGAGACTCTGGAAGCGATAATGACAAATTATAGTTGGTATGTACATGAAGTATATTTCGTAAACTGGACTTGCAAACCAGATCAACCAGAAAACCGATCTGTCTGGATTTTTGTTGCAAATTTGGGATTGACCACCAAAATGGCATGGTTTACTTCTATGTGTGAATTTAACTCGGTTTATTTAGAACACACAGTTTTCTCGGGTAATTACTTTGCTTAGGTCACAAGGAACGTTTTTCATTAGCAATGCCGGTCAGGTATCAATTGTGATGACGTAAAATAGATAATGACCTCAAGTCATTGAATGAAAAGCTGCAACAAAACGGCTGTTTCCGTTTGATCTTGTCCTCAACATTTCGACATTTTAAAACCAGTCTTTTAAGAGGACATTGGTGAGCCTTATAATAGGGTCTGCTGTATTTCGCGGCGTGGATGCAAGAGGCAACTAAAGTGGAACTAGTACAGAATCTGACTTTTATTCCATGTCTGCAATCACTTGAGATCTTGATTGTTCCTCCATCTTCCACGTCTTTCGTTCTATGCTGTATTATTGGTGTTACTCTGGAAACACATTCATATCAGATTTTGGCTTTTGCCCCCACCACAACTCCCCATCAACAAACACCCTTCGCCGCCCCCATCCACACACACCCTTCCCCGCTCCTACCCACACACACCCTTCTCCGCCCCTACAACTGAAAGATGATATGATTTGACACGTTGTAATAGATAATTCTATCAAATGATATAGGACGAAAGAGTTTTAAAATATGTTTCACGAATAAATCGGGACAGCTGTGACGCTTTCAAATTGAAAGCTAGCTTAAAGAAACTTTGTACATCTTAGCAAGACTGCTATTTGGCTCTATTCAGAAAGTTTTGTGTGTGTTTGTCATCAATTATATAACTTCATCTCATAACTTTCTTTGAACCTAACAATAAAGTATATTTGTAACTACATTATACCCTAATGCAGAGGTACCGAACATCATGTTTGAAAACATATGTGGCCACATATTTGTGTTGAAATAAAGACTTTTGTAAAGAAGTTGGTATTGTGGATTTTTTTTATAATTCCACGCGCTTTGTGTAAATAAAGATCTTATCAAATACATGATAAAACTAACAATAAATCAGGTTTTCAAACATTTACATGAAATAATTTATCTGAAACATGATTTTGTGCTCTATATATCATTTCAATAGTAATTTCTATTCATAACAATCAATTATATTTTCTGTAAATCGCTATTTCATCTTGTATTTAAACTGGACCTAAGTCGTTTTAAAATCGTTCCCCCAAGTCATTTTCATTAAATTTCAAATGACTATTCATCTTAGGAAAACATAGAAAGTTTAGGATACTCCCACTTAGTAAAACAAACATACCAATTATTTGCTTTTTTTCTTTCATAGGTTGTTTTCTATAAGAAAATCCCTTCTTTAAACAGGTTATATACTGTGGACGTTTTTCTTTCGGATTGGTAACTGATTATCCGAACCTGATCAGGAGTGCTTGTTGATACCCTGTTGAATAAATCCAAGATATATTAAGCACTTTTAACAAATCGATGGTAAAACGATCGAGCCACTTCTGGAAGAACTGACTTTAATGATTGTAATATAATGAGATTAAGCTTTTAAACAAACGCCCGAGGTAACAAGGTGTATTTTAAATAGTTTTATTTTAGCTGAGAAATACAAATTTAAAACGTATTAAAAAGATTCGTTTACAATAAATCCTCAGATCGCAAAACAGGAAATATTCGTAGCGCCGCTGGCAACGGTCAGTATCATAATGAACGGTGATACATGAACGAAAGTGATTTTATCATGTATATTCTGACCAGTTGCACTGCCGCCATCACAAGTAAACCGGCCAAGACAGTGATTCTATCTAAAATGGAGATCGATTATGCGCAGAAAATGCTAAATGATAATTTTCTGATATCTTATATAGATAATATTTTTAGATTGCATATATAATTATATCCAGTGCATTATTCGCAATAAGTTATATATTCTCCCGTGGTTTATCTCAGAATATCATGATGGAAGCCTGAAGTTGGTTAACAGTTTCCAGATTTTATGAAAAAGGGAAGTGGGAACCAGACCTCATTTCCGATTGTGAAAAACGGAACTGGAAACGAGATCCTAGATCCGTTTAAGTGAAAAAAAAAAAAAAAACGCGAACCAAATCCTACTTCCGTTTAGGAACTAAAGTGAGTTTATAATATGTAGATAAGAAAAGATAGGTATGATTTATAACATTGTATTATTTGAAGGGTGTACGGACACTTGTATAATAGTCTACAGTTATCATTCATGGTGTAAATCAAAAAGGAATATTAAAATTCGATTTAATTTTGACATCATATAAAAAAGAAAGATTTACATAGAGACTCGTGGACAAAGACAACGTAGAATGAGACCGGATGTTCCGGAAGAGCAATCGCCTTCTGTTTCAACGACAACACCTGTTATATCAATTTTGGTAAATCCAAAAAAGTAATGCCAGGTTCCAGAATGAGAATAAGATAAAACAAATGTCGGAAATACCAGGCAAATTCATATTTCATAAGAAAATAGAAAATTTCCCGATGAAATAATTCGACGACCGTCAAACTTTTTCATCAACCTGCATTTTATCTCGAAAAACCCGTGTTGTGAACTCGTCATTTTTCTACTTCTTTCACATTCAGTCAACCAAGCCCTTGAATATCGAATCAACTGTTACATGTGAGCACAATCAGTTAGGAATGCAGCTTGTCGCTTTTCAGAAATGGTAAATTCACAATAAAGACATTAAAAGCATTATGTTTAAAATATAAACTTTATTTATTTTACAACAATTGCGAAACAAGTTATGTCAACTTATACTAATCACTCTTTTTGGCCCGGATATAAGCGCGCGATGGATCTTATTATGGGAGGAAACCGGAGTATCCGGGGAAAATCCACGTGGTCGGGCAGGTGACCCCTTACCTTTTCACGTCCGTTCCGGGAATCGAACCCCGGTCGGCTAGGTGTTTATCATACAGCTTGGTGGAAAGCTGTACACGCTACGTTCGTTGTAATAAAAAAATCTAGTTATATGATTAATGAAGATTTGATTATGTGATGGGAGAAATTTGGTTACATATCTGATCAAACATTTGTTTGTGATAATAATCGCATAGAGAGATTCCTTCGATGAAATAATTTTTATACGGGTATTTGGCAACAAAGACATGTATAACGAATTAATCATTCAGAAAAGTGATATTTTCGCGAAAAAGCGCATGCATGCATATACTCTGGTAAATAAGCGATCATTTATATCCCCCGGCAAAGTCCTAACCTTTACCGGTTCACCATTCAGCATAAGTACTACAATAGTTTTATCCTATTGTTAATAAGTCATAGCTGACGTCAAACTATGAAATTTGCAGGCGTTACGTTAATGAAAAGGTGAGATCAAGTCTTAGGTTTTACAAATATGTGTGATAGACAATTTTGTCAGATTATAATAAGATAACAATCATGGCACTTATTTACTAGTGCACGAGCTAGACACATAATTGTTGTTTTAAACCAATCAACCTTTTAAAAAAATGATTGCTATACATGTATTTGCAGTAGAATGAAACAAGATATTTCATTACTCTCTCTCTCTCTCTCTCTCTCTCTCTCTCTCTCTCTCTCTCTCTCTCTCTCTCTCTCTCTCTCTCTCTCTCTCTCTCTCTCTCTCTCTCTCCTGCAGTAAAACCAGCAAAGGCCATGTAACACATATCAACATCATGAATATTTGTCCTTATTTACACTCATCTATTCTATGAATTACATCATGAAAACGGTTTTTTTTAATTGATCTTTTTTTTAATTTCTGGTAGCTATATTTTCAATACTTGTTAAAATTCTTTCATATTAATGAAACACTAACGTTCCCCGTTGTTTTCCTTAAAAGGATTCCAACACACGGAATTTAGGTAACGTGGTGGTGTAGTCTCTTAATTAGCGTCTTGAATATTCAAGGCTGTAGTTTGTCTCTGAGGGGTAGGGAGAAAGGAAAGAATTTGTGTAGCCGTACTCGCCTTTTTAATCAGATTTGTAAACACTACTGCGAATAACTACTCCATACCGTTTTAAACACCAGCGGTTACCAACGCTTGTGTTTGTATCTCTTTTTATTGACTTTAAGTGGCCATTTGAAATACTTTAAATGTATTTCTTTTTATGTCTGTAAACTGGTGTGGACAAATACTTAAAATAAGTATTGATAGAGAGTGTTATTGAGGATAAATTAGCCTGTGGGCCAGAGGGCAGCCTTCAACAGGCACATAAGCCTTCGAATACAGTCATTTTTTTCCAAAGACAAACATTAAGCTAAGTACCTGTGACCCTTCTTCCTGCTTTGTGCTTTAACGTTAAGGAAGACAATTCGAATCACGTCCTAAGACATTGCTACGTATGGCACGAAAAGACTGGGAATTTGGATTTAAAGATATTATAAGGAGAAGATCTAAAGTAACGACTACAGTGTACAAATATCTTAAACAATTTTTCTATCAGTGCATCTCAGTTTAGTTATCTGTCTGAAGTACAACCGTTCTGATCAGTTTACAATAAAAAATTAGCAGATATCTGTAATGACGCAAACATACGTCATGTATTTTTTCAGTACAAAAGAGTTTAAACGTTAAATGGATCCTAAGCTGTTACAAAATGTATCGTTTACCGCTCGTCAGTTTAAATGATGGGTAAGATATCAATAATCAATTTGCTGTTTCAAATGAAAAAAAAAATACTCAGTTACAAAACTGAATAGTTTGAAAAAACAAAAGATGACTACTGCTTTGAAATATAAATCATCCTATTTTTTATGTACGTTGTTTTTTATATTGCGTCCATGTGAGTCTTTCTTTAACGAAAGGCGGAAGGAGTGCAAAACAAAAAGATGATAATTACGTCTGGCGGTGAGAAAATACAACCGAATATAGGAATCGCATGTACTTCTAGGACTCGTCAGTAACCCTACGCCATACAGCTGTTTCGTCCTTCTAGGGCTCGTCAGTAATGCTACATCATACAGCTGTTTTGTCCTTCTAGGACTCGTCAGTAACGCTACATCATACAGCTGTTTCGTCCTTCTAGGACTCGTCAGTAATGCTACATCATATAGCTGTTTCGTCCTTCTAGGACTCGTCAGTAACGCTACATTATACAATTGTTTCGTCCTTCTAGGACTCGTCAGTAATGCTACATCATACAATTGTTTCGTCCTTCTAGGACTCGTCAGTAATGCTACATCATACAGATATTTCGTCCTTCTAGGATTCTTCAGTAACTCTACATCATACAACTGTTTTGTCCTTCTAGGACTCGTCAGTAACGCCACATCATACAGCTGTTTCGTCCTTCTAGGACTCGTCAGTGATGCTACATCATACAACTGTTTCGTCCTTCTAGGACTCGTCAGTAACGCTACATCATACAGCTGTTTCGTCCTTCTAGGACTCGTCAGTGATGCTAAGGGCCTACATGTATTTATTGACACTAAGTTGTATGTTGAAAGCATTTTTGCTACTAAAGAAGATTTCTACATCGACTTCATAGTAAACCTCCAGGTACAAAACAGGTTCCTCACTGGACTGGATTGATTTTCACTCCTGAGCTTTAGTTTTGTTTGTTTGTTTGTTGTTGGGAACATATGACAACAAGTCACAATTACTTTAACCCTGTAATATCATTTTATTTCAATCTGAAACATAACACTGATGTGTTGTTAATCTCGATCATAACTTCAATAATGTCAAACAAAAAACTGAATTCCCGATCTTTGATAACTACATAAACAACATTAAAAATACACAAACAATCGAAAATGTACACACGTTCGAGAGAAACTGGGCACGATTCATTCTTTAATTTTCAAGAATTTTATTTACCAGTTGAAAACATAGCACTTGGTTTTCCTCGTCGTCTTTTCGGTTTCAAAATGTTCGCCCTTATCTTATTCGCAGTGTACCTATTTTAAAATTTGTGAATTATATGTAAGTTGATCTCATAAATAAATATTCTATTGCTTTATGTACAATGAAGCTGGATGCGTTTGATGCTCGTTAGTTTGCGTGTTGGTTCCGTTGTTGTATACCTTGTTCTCATTTGAGAATGTGACATTAACTACTTGGATTGACCTATGTTTACATATTGAGAGTCGCCGATGAAGCAGAAAACGCTAGATCTTCCGGAACACCTGGTCTTATTCTCCGTCTACTTTTTCAAGAGTCTACTTGTAAATCATTCTTTTGTTCATATTTTGCCCTAGCTTTATTGAATTTTAGTTTGGATTATGATGATGATGATGATGACATGTTGATATTTTCTTGTTTTGGGGTTTTTTCTTTGGGTTGTTGTTGTTGTTGTTGTTGTTGTTGTTGTTGTTGTTGTTGTTGTTGTTGTTGTTGTTGTTGTTGTTGTTGTTGTTGTTGTTGTTGTTGTATTGAAATGTGTTATTAAGCGTTGATTCTTTTGTACGACCATAAAGCATAAAACAACATACGTGCAGCAACACATTTCCTAACAGTTCGTATTGTGTACGAGACGATGTTTACATACGCGAGGTACTATTGTGTAAGCCATACTTAAATACGTGTCACTAGAAATGCTTGATGCTGTACTCACACGGAAAAAAAATCTCCGACATCTGATCCATTGAAAATAGCGCCATCATTAACTTCCCGTGCATCATATTTAGACTTAAATCATGAAGTTAGGATGACAATCATTTACTCTGCAATCTGCGAAAGGAAATGTGATCTAACGTAATCAAGACTGGTAAACAATTCCTCATAGCGTTATTCATCCAAGTATTGTACCAATGCAGGTGTACGGATGTTAACCTCAGCTGTCAAACATCCTGTGATAGTTAGAATATTGGTCAATGTGATTTCTGTATATCCTAAATGGTCTGTCATTGTTGTTCTTACGACGCCTTTTGTTTTGAAATTTGAAATCATGTAAACTATATTTTGTACAAAACAGAAAATTGGTTCATACCTTCAACAAACCATTGCCCGTTGTACGGAAATAAAACCATGGAAACGATGAAAGAGACGTTGTACACCCTTTAAACCGTGTGTGTAAGTTTTTTTTTCAATAAAAACTCGCAAAAGCAATTGTCACATTTGGAAAGTTGTCCAGGGGGCATCGACAGAGATAACTTATGTACACAAAGAAGAAGAAAATAGATTATGGCAACAGACAGTTCTGATCATCTCGGTGTTCTATTCGTTGAGCACACTCGAGAAAATTTCCGGTTCTTCAAGGAGCTCACTTTGGTTATTGTATATATTTAGTACAGTATGCATTTGAAATGAACGATGTTATTTGAGTTATAAATTTCATTTGCTTTAGTAGACAATTTATTAAAATATTTCATCAGAATATTTATTGCCATTTCGTCTTAACTTGTAAAATAAACTTATTGTATCCATTCCAACTATTTTAGTCTCCTTGTTATTGTAGATTTCAGAATTCACCATGACAACTCAATCGAAAACATATAAACATTGAAATCTATCTCAAGGGTTATTCTGCACAAGTTGACAACTTTCTGACTGTTTTTGTTCTTTTTTAGAACTCTATTAATGACTGTTTTAACTATTCTCCGCATTCGAATATCTTTTACAGGTTCAGTTCCGACAGGTAAAATTGTTAGAAATATTCACTGCCATAATAAAACTAGACTCTCTAAATATAGCACATTGGGGAGTCATATACTTCATGCAAAGTAACATGGCCTAGCTAATGTTTGTCAATCGATTCAGCTAGATGTATATAGAATTCTTACAAATTAAATATTACATGTTTAGTTATATGGTGAATTGAGGAGTAGAATTTCTTTAGGAAAATAAACAGATAATTTGCTATTTCTTTTCTACACGCTAAGATCCTTACTAGTGCTGAACATCAAACTATTCAACATCACGTGATGGTTATATGTGTACAAGAATGAAATAGTTTCGGGCGGTTTATTAAAACACATAATAAAATAACACTGCATAATATTAAAACAATGTGTTATAGATATTGTGCCAAACATTTAAATTCCAGTTTTATTTCAGACAACCGGTCACAGACTTGTAAATAAAATATATATACATGTAATACATATATATCACAATTAGATCTCTAGTATGTTCTATAAATGTGTTTTCGGTGGTCCAAATTTTCA
The DNA here is from genome assembly GCF_031769215.1 of Ylistrum balloti. Taxonomy (NCBI): domain Eukaryota; kingdom Metazoa; phylum Mollusca; class Bivalvia; order Pectinida; family Pectinidae; genus Ylistrum; species Ylistrum balloti. The sequence goes on along the minus strand of NW_026782268.1, from coordinate 95,075 downwards.
CGAGTTTACTAAAACTTTAAATCAAAAAGAAAAAAAAATGCATTCTTCGCGGAAATCTGGATACGGAGACGTTTTTCGTGAGTGAAATCGAAACCCGCGGAAATAACTTTACAGTATATAAATTTGTTCAGCACTTATAAAGATACATTCACGAACTATGAGGTATTTCTGTGACTATACTTACTTGGATTGACCAAGATTTACACGCCAGGTATCGCCGATGAAGCAGAGGACGCTTAACTCCTTCGGAACTCCTGGTCTTATTCTTCGTGTGCTATTTCAGGAGTGTCATTGTAAATCTTTCGTTCACATTTTGCCATAGTTTTATTGAATTTTTGTTTGGTTTATGTTGACATGTCGGTATTTGCTTGCTGTTTTTGTTACCGTTAACGCAATTTATTTTGCGCAATCAAATTTTAGCGTCCTAATTTTAGCGCGAAAAGCGTTAAACTGTACCTTTACTGTAATTTCCATGTACATTTTCACGAAAATCCCTGTAAATCTTCCTTCAGTTATTATTTTGTCCTCAGATTATTGAGTTTTGGTTTGGATTATGATTCCCTTGACATATCGGTATTTTTCATTGTTGCAGAAATATGATATGATAAGTAGCTGACACGATAAAGTTTTTTTGCACATCGAGCAATACAGCATAACATTACGATTAAATATACTGTATATTTACATTACAACAATAGCGTTTTTATGTGTTGTATCAAAATATTCATTATTTAATATGTAGATCAATTATCATAATTTGATCCTAACCAGGTTGTACATGAATGATTCAAAGCTCTGACGTTTATCTATCACGTCCCTAGCGAATTTACGCCGGCAACAGATGTCTTATATCTATATAAATATATCACTTCCCAACACCAATAACCCGCAAATAAACGCATTGATTGTTGCCAAGTGACGCATATGTGTACATACAGATAAAATGAAATTTTATACAACACATTTTTTATGCCCGAGGCAATATTGAAATGCAAATAGAATCTTTTATAACTTTATGAGTATCAATTTCTTACCACGAGAATCAGATCTGTATATGTTTGAATTAACGCCACGTGAATATATTAAATATTTCAAATTTAAACAGTGAAATCATCTATTTTAGTAACTTTATTGCTGGCAAAAACAATGTTATTGATAGTACAGAAATACAAACAGCAACATGCTACTAGTAATTTATTTATTTTAAAAGCACACAAATATATTTATACCTTGAAGTAGCGCCTCCGCGACTTTTTCTTACTTGAACCTAACTTATATTACGTTTTATTGAAACAAAAACGCCGCGCTTCCCAAACAAACCAGCTCATCGCGTTCACTTTTATAGTGCGTTTCTTTTGAAAGAATATCTTAAAACGGATGTGTTCGACCAGTAGTTATTGTTACTTGTTAGAAATTTTCAATGATAAATAACTCATCGGTACATTTCGAGAAAAAGTTTTTTTAAAAAAAAACTTCAACATACACTTCACAAAACAAAATTATAGAAAATAATATCGTGGATACAAATGCCTCATTATGTTGTCGAACAGAAAATTTAATTATATAAATTCTGTCATGTAAATTTTTATCTGTCAAATGAAATGTAATATCTCAATACCAATACGTGTAAGATATTAATTGTAATCTTCCTCCATCGTTTCTGTTTTGAATAAAATGAGAAAAAAAAATAGATTTGATCTCTGTATGTACATGAACACTGTTAATGCTTAAACATAAAAGTCCTAAATTTCTATATTTTGATTTCTGATATGGCCACGAAATCAACAGCCAGATTTCGAAGCCAATAATTTTCATCAAGTACGATATATACATAAATAAATACAATCTATCATCAATGGTTTACAAATACATTTATTTTACGACTATAAATGAATTGGACTAGTAACATATTTTAAATAAAATGTCTTCTAGCATCATTACGATGTCACATCAAACATCATGGTGTCACATCGAACACTACGGTGTCACATCGCACAGCATAATGTCACTTCGAACATCTTTAAAGTGTCACATCGGACATAACGATGTCACATCGCACATTATGACAGTGTCATATTGCACAGCATTGCAATGTCACATCGAACATCGTCACGACGTCACATCGAACATAATTACGACGTCACATCGAACATCGTCACGACGTCACATCGAACATCATCGCGGTATCACATCGAACATCATCACGATGTACAACGACGATCATTTCATTTTCGTTTCATTTCATTAGCATGCACACCAATCGTTAGGACACATCTATCAAATCATCGTCGTCATCTGACGAATCCGCCGGGTCGCTTCCCTCTTCTCTTTTAGAGATTTCTGATGACAAGTCCAAAGCACTGTTGTTATCTGTGTTCACTGAAGCGTGCATGAGATCATCCTCGTCGTCCTTTGGAGGTTGGTCGAAATGAGAGTCTGTTTCCTCGTCTTTGCTGTTTAGAGCTGAATCTCGAGATCCACCGGACGACAAAAGTTCTCTTTCTTTGGAATTTCGCCATTTCATTCGTCTGTTTTGAAACCATATTTTCACCTGCAGAAATATACAAGAAAAATATATACCTTCTGATGACTAAAAGTACCATTACAAAAATGGATCAGAACAAAATCACAACAAAGACACAGATAAATATACAGTGTAACACTAAAACTATATGTGAAACCGGAGATTAAGATTTTCGATTTTAATTTTTGATATGCTATTCAAAATTAACATTTAATGTAATAGTATTATATAAGTATTATAATGGAACTTCGTTATATCGAAGTGGGCTAGACTGTCGGAAAAAGTTCTAGTTATCCGAGTATTCGATTTAACCGACTTCGAATATTTGGTGAAAAGTTTGACCGGGACCATCGAAATACTTCGAATTAAATGAAGTCTTTGAGTTATACGAGTTCGAGGTAACGAAGTTCGACTGTATATCGAGATATTTGTATTGAATTGTCAACATTAATGAAAGAACATTTACTGGTATATATAATTACTCCTAACTTTTCAACAATTTACCTAGTTATCAATTATGTTTCATCAAAGAATTTCATGTCAACATTGCCGATGTATTTTAATGACTTAAGATTATACAAAAGACACAAGTGAATAACCCCTTTTAATAATCTAGAGTTAGAGCCAAACAGTAAATTAAACTGCGTCATGTATCTGTTTCATCCTTCAAGGATGCGTCAGTGATGCTAAGGGCCTAAATTTTAAATCTTAAGAGGCAACTGAGGAAAATCGAAATTGATCATAAGAAAATTTAAAAAATCACGACATGTAGATGCAGCAGCCCCATTATTAAATTTATTTCCTTATTTTCATATAATTTTATAACTTATTATATTAACAAATCGTATTAAAAATATATAAATGGTATAGAAACACGCTTCCTTCTTCACAACACCCTCAATTTATGCTTATTTTTCCATTTGAATTATCATATAAATGTTCTGTGTTAAATGTCTCTATAGAGAAATGACGCACCTACTTTCCAAAACATTAACACCGGTAGTGAAAGCATTGTTGTTTATTTAAGATACGGCGTTTGTCCACGAATTTGATGATGTATCAAATTGTAATGATAATACAATCCTAATCGATTGCTTTCTCGTGTAGCCCAACACATTTTATAAGAAATCAAATAATACACAAGGGATGTTTTATGAAAAGGATGTTGGGTATATCATAGGAAAATGGTTGTCCTCGACACATGCTATTGAACTGTCTCTGTTTAACAGTCATATCGACGTATATATCATCACGCGAGATGAACACAGTCGGCGCGCTGATAATAGAATAGAGTCTCCATTACTTGACGATTTTCATTATCCAAGTATTTAATTTGCTTTCTTATTACTTGCTATCTCTTTTCGCACGTCAGCCACAGCTGTTAGTTGACTGAGGACGGGTTGCCCCGCAAGATATATTCGCAATTGATTTTGTTTTCCAGCCCTTACGAATTCACCGTTTGCTTAAATTGTTCTAATCAAACTCTAGCAAATGACATCTCAATGTATTAGCCCGTCTCGAGTCTCACACGAAAATGCGCCAAACTGCGAAACAATATTTGCAAGGGCATTCGATCGAAAAGAAGAATTATTCTATTTAACTAAAGGCACTTATAGGGCAATATCGAACATCTGCATTTGACACTATATTACATGGGTACCGGAGCCACGGCGCCAAAATGAGTGTTAATTAACGGTTTTGATTTCATAAACCTCTCAGATACTTTAACTGGAAGTGACATAAATGTTATTGCTTATTGTCATGGTTACATTCCATACTACCGGGGCCTCGGTGGAAAGTCTCAAAGTATGGAAATGTTACTGTAGTTTACCAAGATAGGAACCTATCATTTGAAATTCAGTGAAAAAAAAATAAGAGAAAATTTAAAATTTATCAAACCGTAATTTTCCTCATCAGCTTCACAGTCAAAATTTCTTGATAAAATTTGATCTTTATTAATATCTGATATATTGATGAAATATCTTGGCATTTTTGTCTGAATAATGAAAAAGATTTGGTTCAAGACAGAAAACGCAAAATTACTTAGTTTTTTTATTGGGTGGGGGTGTGGGTAGTCTTTGAACGGAATGCTGACTGAAATTAAAAAATATTTTTAAAGAGAAATTAAAATGTGACATTTATTTCTTATCAACTAATTACAATTTTTAAAACGTTTATAATGAGTTTGATATAGTAAACAGTTTAGTATTTGAGCTTCAATACTGGTTCAAGTTTGATTACAACTTTAGGCCTTAGGCCCTACATGTTACATATACCTTACACGACACAATGTAGAGGAGGAAGACTATTGTTACACAATTTATATAATTAGGGAATTTGCAATTTTAAGCTTCATAAATAAATTTACCTAATATTCAAAGTTCTTTAATATTGTGGATACCCAATAGTTCAACTAACTTAAAGACTGAAGTTTTTCTCCATTAATCTCTCTTAATAAAAACAGCTCGTATGGTTTTGAATTGTCCACATATTAGCAAAAAATGGACTCCACCCTCAACTTCAATAACAGAGTTACACTGTTTACAATATATGTGTGCCTTTGGAATATTTCTATGTCTTCCTGTCGATATCACAAGGGAATGACATGACGTACGGATTCTAGTCACATATATACGGTATTTCATTGGTATATATTTAATAACGTAAAACTGCAAAGAAAATGTTTGATTTAAGAGATATTTACACTAAAATTTGGTAATTTTTTTAACAAACGCTTTCAGTAAGATTTTAGAAAAACTATAGATACTGTTGTAGTAGTAACACATATTTATTTTGTTATGAAGTCCATGTTCGCCATTTATTGTGTGAAATATCAGTGTTAGTGGAACTTTCAGACTTATCTTGACCTCTAAAAATGTAAAAAAAAAGTCTGTTGTTGTTGTTGTTGTTGTTGTTGTTGTTGTTGTTGTTGTTGTTGTTGTTGTTGTTGTTGTTGTTGTTGTTGTTGTTGTTAAGAACATTGTGCTTGATTTTTTTGTGTTTTTTTGTTTGCTAGACGGAAAAAAATCTTAAAAACAATTAAAATTAGATTGATCACTTCAAATTCTTGTAATATTGGTGAGAGTACATTATATGATAGAATTACATTGATGAAATATCCCGTCTCTGATTTTAACATAGGACAAAATTGCCAGAAAAAAAAATTGTTTGAGGTCAAGCTCTTTTGGTGTCTTGGGGCGTCAACAGGCCAAGCAGGATAATTTCGTTATTCAGTATACTGTCTAACCACGGACTTTGATCTTTATCTAAATCCGTGATCCGACTTGAAGGAGTACTGATAAAAATTCTATAACATAAAATCAATCTTCGTTCCACCGTATGTGACAACTTTTAGAATATCTCGTTTTATCAATAATATTTCTGTTATTTGGCGGCGAAGTTCTATATTGATGACGTTCCGACAGCAATACCATTGAGTCCTTACCTGTGAATCCTTCAGTCCTAATTTCGCCGCTAACTTTTTCCTATCTGGCTTGCTGATATATTTCTGTTTCTGGAACATTTTTTCCAGGCCTTTCCTCTGCATGTCTGAGAAAACAGCTCGCCGTAACATCCCTCTCCTTGGCTTTCCCCGCATGTTAGTCAGAAATGAAAAGGCGTTCGGCACCGGCAGGAGAGGAGGAGCTAGGAAAATATAACGTTATAACAGAGAAACATATCTTCTCAAAATTAAACATATTATTTATAAATATTTTTAAAAAATCATAAGTTATTTAACCCTTTGTCAAAATTCGATATTTTGAGAAGTCAAAGGCAAATGCTTAACATTAAAAAATGACACAAATTTATTTTGGCTTTCGAAAACTCTCGAGTAAATAGAGAAACAACACAATGCCAACATGTCAACAGCATATTTACATAAACTCAAATTCAACGAAACACGGGCAAAATAGAAAGAACAGACAGCTTTATAATAGGTTTAATAACCATAATAAGGGATGCGGTATTCCAATACTTTAAAACAAATAATAAAAAATATGATATATAAATGTGATAAGCAGAGAATGAACAATCTACCATTGATATATATAGTCCGTTAGGGTTATGGAGTCTCGGGGACAAAATATTAACAAGCCTCGAACTTTTTCTTCTGATATTACACAGTCGCTTTATAAAATATTTTAAGTTGCGGTGAAATTCCATTTCATCATGTCTACAATTGATAAGTGATTAAATGGAGACATATTTAAATATGCTATCCTAACTTGTTTCCAGATCTTTTTGCCTTTGTTTATTTGTTTTTTGGATTGTTTTTTTTTTTTAATTTTTTTTGGGGGGGGGGGGAGGGGGTATTTTTTTGTTTTTTTTTGTTTTGTTTTTTGTTTTATGTTTTTTGGGGGGGAGGGGTTAGGAGGGCATTTTTGTATTTGTTTTCTATTATTTGTCTTTTTATTTATTTATTTATTTTGTTTTTCTATCTAGTACCTGTTTTACTCAACTTTATTACAAGTCATGATGAAAATATCCCACAAGCTGCTACATTTTGTATTTTTGTTTAAAATAAATACTACGTAAGTACATTCCGCTATTAAGATGATGTTTGTTTACCTGGGGATAAACATTAATATAACAGCATTTTCATATTATAGATATTTATAGTTTCCTTTGATAATTCTTAAATAAAGCATACAACATATTTGTGTAATGCTGTCAAGTTTTCTCTCTTTATCTACTTCCTCTGTCTATTTGTATAGTAATTATATAATTTTGTTCTTAAAATACATTAAACGCGTGGCGTTATCTGAAATATGTCTTTTTTAAAACAAAAGAATGCAAAAACGGAGATACATCTATTACGTAACAACCTATTGTTTGTGTATAAACACCAATAACTTAACTAAAATGTTTCAGTGTAAAAACATTTATAACGCAATTACCATGTTTTAATGTAATAACATCAATAACGTAATTACCATGTTTTAGTGTAAAAACATTCATTACGCAATTACCATGTTTTAGAGTAAAACATTCATTACGTAATTACCATGTTTTAATGTAATAACATCAATCACATAATTACCATGTTTTAGTGTAAAAACATTAATGTAGTCACACATATGTAATATGACCTAACAGATCTCTGAGTGGCTGAAGGTTTCCATTGCTTCAATTGTCACGTCATTGCCTCATGACGTCATATGCATTGTGAAGTCCATGTTTTGTATCAGCCTGATAAAAGGATGTTTTCGCAAACATTTACAAAAGTATTTAAGTTATATGATGAACAGAATCTTGCATTTGTTTCCTTTTCATATGAGATTTATGAAACGAATCTTGAATGTTATGTCATCGCTCCTCTGGCGAAGTAAATTGAAAAAATCCAACATGACTTTTATAAATCTCGTATGAAAAGAAACACATATGAAATTCTCTATATAATATTACTGTCAGCTTTTGAAGCATATAAAGTCAGAAGAGGAGATACCAAGTCTCGAATCAAGAACAGACACCACTCAGCAGTACGGAGATAAACGAAGATGAAGTCAACAAGTTACTTAAAGGACTCGAACCAGATAAATCTTCGGATCCAGATGTGTCCTAGGCTTATGAAGGAGACAGGAGACAAAGCTCCAATTACAAGATTATTCAGGCAATCATTAAAACAGAAAATATCCTAACAGTTTGGCGGAGTGCAAACATCAGTGTCATACACAAAAAAGGAAACCTCTCCCATGCAAGAAGCAATAGACCCTTAAGATTCACGTTAGTGGTATGTAAAACAATTGGAAATCTTATCAGATCACACATTACCAAGCACATGCTCATTAACTCCCTATATACCAATACGCAGTATGGCTTCATGTCAGGACGTTCAACAGTCTTGCAACTCTTAAATGTTTTAGAAGAATGGACAGAAACCCTTGATAATGCCCTAGGTGTGGAATGTATATACTTAGACTTTAGAAAGTCTTCGACACAGTCCCTCACCACAGACTGATGAACAAATGAAGGGCATAGGGGATCAACAGAACAGTTCTCACTTGGGTAAAAGACTTTTTGTACAACAGGCAGCAACGAGTAATCGTCATTGGACCAACATCTGATTGAGGCATGGTAACATCTGACATATCCCAAGGTTTGCTGCTAGGAATCTCTTGTTTGTTATATACATAAATGACTCGACAGAAGTTGTGGATCCAACTGTATACTTATTTGCAGACAACACAAAAATGTTCCAAGTTATTAAATCTGAAGTAAATGAGACATCTGTGCAGGAAGACCTGCTCAGCCTATCTCAGTTGAACAAGACTTGGCTGCTCACATTTAATGAAGACAAGTGGAAGTTCGGGCATATTGGAAAGCACAAAAAAGGAAATACTGCTTATGTACTTAATAACACAACCCTTGAAATCCGGTTGAAGAAGAAAAAGTTCTTGGAGTCACTTTCGACAAAGAACTTACTTTTTGACAAACATATCAGTCAAAAAGGTACAAAAGGCAACATCAATATTTGGCGTGATCAGAAGAACATTCAAGGTTATGGACTGTAGATTATTTATCCCACTTAACAAATCACTAGCAATAACGGACCTCGAATACGTCAGTGCTGTTTGGAAATCCTGCAAAATGAAACATATTGAACAACTGGAAGGTGTACAAAGGAAGGAAACAAAACAACTACCCGGAATGGAAACCCTGACAAATCCAGAAAGACTGTTGAAACTGTCGACCCTTAACTACAGGTTTACAAAACAGTGAGAGGAAAATACGACGAGGGGGCAACACAATTTGTAAGGTCTGATACCTCAGAAAGACTAGCACTAGGACAAGACTCCCCAACTAGGAGATTTGGAAATATCCCCAAAACATGCAAAAACATCACCACGAAAAAAAATCTCTTTAAGAAGAACAGCAGTATGGAACTGTTTGCCTGATCACATAGTAACTGCAAACACACTAGACAGCTTCAAAAATTAAACTGGATGGCCGCTGGAGTGGACAGGAAATAAAGCACAACCACTACGAGGGGACAATTCGTATAGCAACCGGAAGTGAAATTTATAAATATATTAATAACTCATTTGATGTCAGCGAAGAGGATCCCTAAAGGGACCTGTGCTGGAAAACATCATTAAATATGGTATAACAGCCTTATCTGATTACAATTGTCAACTTGATATGTAACATAAAGCGTTCGACATATTTATGATCTGAGTTGGCGTATAAGGTGTTATCAAAATTGCCGTTATAGAATTAGAGGCGGTGAATTAGGGAGTAACATCTGTTACTAAGACTGCGATATATCATTAAAGCCTATCATGAGTTCGTTATCGTTCATGTTTCATTTGTGGTTGCTAGTTTCTTTCCATATTTAAAGTGTCGTTTTAACCAAGTGAATGAGGATTTAAAGTCCATTGCCCTTTTTTTAAACGACTGAAGGATATTTTGCTAAACAAAATTAGATACGTCTACTTTTTTGGTTTTTAATGTTTGTCATGATAAATGCACGTGCGCATGCCATTTCAGCTGGCTTAGAATCCATCAATAGATAGGAATTGTCTGCTTTCCTAAACATCTTTAGTGCACATTGTGATATGTTAACACCTCACTCCCTCTTTCGAGCATTTCTCCATTTCTCGCGTTCTGCTACAGTGAGCACCTAATTTCATCTATTGATTATTTTTCTTGAATTACCCGATATCTAAAGCTAGTTCATAGTTCAAAAGTTGAACTTTTTTTTTATAAACATGTAAAACATCTCTCTTCTTCATTTAAAATATTAGGATGTGCTGACATCAGGATTCCCAGAAAGATTAAGAGTAATTTATTGCCAATATATGAATGTGTAATTTTAATTGCATTTCTAATTTTATATGTACATGTAATTTTAAATGCATGTGTAATTTTAAATGCATTTGTAATTTTACATGTGTGTGTTTGTGTAATTTTAAATGCATGTGAAATTTTAATTTTACATGTGTGTGTCTGTGTAGTTTTAAATATATGTGTAAGTTTACATATATGCGTAATTTTAAATGTATGTGTACATGTAATTTACATGTATTTCTGAAACAAACTAATAGTAAATTTCTACACTTTTTTTGGTTCGATGTAATATGTTTATATATATATTGCTTTTGATCTTGTAATGCACTAAAACATACCTATGTGATTTTAATGGTGGCACATAATTTGTCCAAAAATGTGGCACCATCGTAAATCACAATGATACAAGTACCTCGACAACCTACTCCTTGGAGAAAGTATAGTAACTTATCATATCCTTCAGAATTTAGGTTTACTTGCCAATTTTTCTGAACCTGAAAATGGTTTGTATTGCACAGTGTATAATCAATGGAGGACGTTCATGATACTTTTAAAACGCTCAGCTGATATCAGAAAAACAGTAACCATTGGCATAGAATTAAATATATGCGAACATTTTAACTAATACATTTGTGCGGGTGTGGACGGGGAAACAGGATGGAATTTATAATAACGAATTCTAAACAATGTCATGGTAATCAATCAACTTTGTGTTTATTTTTTGTTGTTTTTTTCATTATTAATTTTTTTTTTTTTTGCTCTGTTTCGTTTTTTCCTTTGTTTGGGTTTTGTTTGTTTGTTTGTTTTTTGTTCTTGTTGACTTATGGGTTTTTTTTTATTTAGAAGTTAATACACTGGTGCTGTTGACTGTGTATAAGACCTGTAGTAAAAATAAGACAAGCTATTGCACTTTACACTTTACACTGCTCATAACGCAGATTTCCATTACGTATTTGATAAGTGTTACACGAATTTCGACATGATATTCGGATGTCCACAGCTTGTTGTCACCAGCTTTTTGTATGTTTGTAGGGAATCTGCCAATAGCTTTCATTTTGTCATGCCAGCTTTCATGTAATTCATTTGTTTAAGCAGGGACGAATAAAAAGGCCTTAAATTTTTAAGATCATTTTATTTTTATCTGGATTTACAAAATATCTTAACAAACACTTGTGAAGTGCTTTTGCAGTACATCGTGAAATGTTCTGCCTGTGAAATGCGGTGATTCACGAAGACCTCGGTTACCCTGAAATAATATACAAGTGGTCACCAAGGTCTCTTAAGGCAAAACACGTGTACATGTGGGCGTGGCAACCATAAGCTTTACAAGACAGGAAGACACACCCCCTGTTTGAAGTTTTACAAGTCCGGCGCGTGATTACAGAGACCGTTAGTGGAGGGAAGACTAGAACGAATAATTTGCATGAATAAATGAGTAACGGAGATAGGTAAAAGGCGATAAATAAACATATATAAATGTAAATAAGCCATATAGACTTATGTATAACGAATGAGTCCTAATCCGGATCATCGTAAAACATTTTAATGTACACTTGTGGAAATCAGCAGTGATTAAATGTCGGGACAAGTCTTAAATGGTTAACACCTTCAACACGATTTTTAAATAGTCCGTCCCCATTCTGCGTCTGTCTCAGCATATATAGATATCACAGTTTCTGAATGATCAAAACACTTCCAAAACAGTCAAATAATTTAAAACGATGAAAGGGCTAACAAGTTTACGCAGATTCCCTCCATTACTTAAAATATCATTAAGTGTACAAACGATTCCTAATCACTTTTTTAAGCACGTGCATGAGAAGATATTTGTAATTAAATGTTATCAAGGACCGAATAAAATCAATATATCTAATTTGTAATGGAAATTCATGAATTTCACTTCATGTAAATTACAAAAAAAGGTACTGGTAGACTGAAGCTTGTCTACTGTTACAGTCTGGTACAACTACTGACTACACAAAGTCTCTCTACTGATACAGCCCGGTACAACGCAAAGTCTCTCTACTGATACAGCACGGTACAACACAAAGTCTCTCTACTGATACAGCCCGGTACAACTACTGACTACACAAAGTCTCTCTACTGATACAGTCTCTCTACTGATACAGCCCGGTACAACTACTGACTACACAAAGTCTCTCTACTGATATAGCCCGGTACAACTACTGACTACACAAAGTCTCTCTACTGATACAGCCCGGTACAACACAAAGTCTCTCTACTGATACAGCCCGGTACAACACAAAGCCTCTCTACTGATACAGCCCGTATCAGCCCGGTACAACACAAAGTCTCTCTACTGATACAGCCCGGTACAACAAAGTCTCTCTACTGATACAGCCCGGTACAACAAAAAGTCTCTCTACTGATACAGTCCGGTACAACACAAAGTCTCTCTACTGATACAGTCCGGTACAACACAAAGTCTCTCTACTGATACAGCCCGGTACAACACAAAGTCTCTCTACTGATACAGCCCGGTACAACACAAAGTCTCTCTACTGATACAGCCCTGTAAAAATACTGACTACACAAAGTCTCTCTACTGATACAGTCTGGTACAACTACTGACTACACAAAGTCTCTCTACTGATACAGCACGGTACAACACAAAGTCTCTCTACTGATACAGCCCGGTACAACACAAAGTCTCTCTACTGATACAGCACGGTACAACACAAAGTCTCTCTACTGATACAGCCCTGTAAAAATACTGACTACACAAAGTCTCTCTACTGTAAATATTTTTCTTCCATTGTATTTTGTTTTCTTTTGTGTTTTACAAATGTCTTTAAGTTTACCTCTCTTGGAAAAAAGCAAAAGGGCGACAACTCGTTCTCATTACAAAGCTCCTTATTAACTTTCTCGTGTACTTATCCCTCGAAAGTACGATGTAGATTGCAACATTTGGCCAACTTCACCGATAATTTAAAAATTTCACCCGGAAAACAAATTGGATTTTAATGTCGAATAACTGACATGTTTGTTAAAAACCTCTACCGTACTGTTAAAACAACCTCGTCGTCGTCAGGACTAACACATCAATAGATTTGAATCAAATATGCAGTAAGATGTTACCTGGTATTTAACATAATCAAATATACCTTCAACGAAATAAACTATCGAGTCAAGGCTATGAATTAATTATGCGATTTTTAATAATTGTTTGTTACCGGCGGATGCATTTATTGAATTTTCCATTTAAACGCAATTAGAGATAAATCACAGGATAGTTTTTTATGTGAACAGCTGTTGGCTAGTAGGGGAAACAACTCTACATCTTTTCTTTATTTTTATTAATTTTTTCCCTTCTTATTATGATAATTGATTTAAAAAGAAAATTTGAGAGAATGCCGTCTGATTTTTTCTCTCTTTTTTTTTTTTTTTTTTTTGATGTTTGTGGAATTCAGCATTGACATTATTTTAAAAATAAAAGATCGTTTTTGCTTTCACGCTTTTCAATGAGTCACTTTGGCTATTATTTAATCAATAAGTTTAGAAGTTACCTCATTTCCTGTTAACAGTGTTGGTCCCATAACGCCATTCTTATTTCGATCTCCCAGAGTTACTTCCCTTCCTTTCATTCTATGAATGACCATCTCCCCCCCCCCTCCCCCTCCCCATTTCCCAGCCCCTATCGGGTGTCAAGTTTATCGCTATACCACTAACAGAGCGAAATAAAGGAAGTAACACACTGCACGTATGATTGATTTCAAAAAGACTAGATTTCAAATACTTTTAATCGTTGCTATTTCTGATATAATCCTTTATTTTTTGTATAATTGTTTTTAAAAATGTAATAATATCACGATCACATTAACCCTAGGAAAGCAATTTAAAAGATGAGAGAATAAAAAAAATGCTCTCACATTTTAGCTCTCATTTGGATATGTACAGAAAAATATTTGCTTAAATGTTTGTATATCAAAAATAAACCAAATTCTTTTGAAATTATCAGGGTTTGTGAATGAATTCAATATCTGATTTTTTTAAAATTCTATAGTCATAACAATTTGATATCACGTTTTATTCAAAATGAATATTTTCAGTTTAACAAAACGCATGGTATGCATTCCTTTATCACGTCACAACATAGTTATGTAATGAATATTTTAGTCAGGAATTGAAAATCACATGCGATGTACGAGATAGCGGAGGACGATTCCACATAAATACCTACCGGCTTAATAAGTTGGAAAAACTTGTGCCCAATCCAATTGTACAAAGTTTTGCAATAAAATAATTATTAAATCAAATCATAAATACCTACATTTCACTTACACGTGTTCATTTACGGTCCCTTCAAAAAATCCATCTGCATTCGATTACATTTCAATCACAACAAGATACGGTTACGATAAAAAGGACATATACATATATATACATATATATATATTCTGAAACTTTTTTATTCAAACATACAATTATTTGTATTGAATAAATACATTGGGTCGGACACAAATTTCCCGCTTTATATCAAGCTATTTTTAGAACATTTGTTACTTCAATGATTAGAGGTTCAGAATACTTTTTCAGATAAAGCCGACATTTTTTCAAAAAAAGGAAAAAGAAACATTTGGTGAACTTATTTTATCATTCAAAGTGCGTTTTTATTATCATTATATCTGAATGACAATTTCAAAAGCTTTGTGTGTTGTGACGTCACAGCTCCCCTCGCGTTAGAATATAACGAACTAATTCACGACGAGGATACTATTGAAGCCGGATACTGGTATAACATCGTCGTGTTAATTAAACCTTGAACACTTAACAAATATGTATATCAGAGGCAGCATAGAAGATAATTATTTCACACATATAAAAAGATGATAATAATGAGACAAGAAAGAGTTTGTGATACATGCAACACCTGGCAAGTAAAAAATAAAGAGGGCACCTTTTTATAAGTCCTTGTTTACTCACGCTTTATTTGCGTGGCCTCCACACCTCCCTCTTCCCCACGCCCCCCTCTTTACCCACAGCATTGCATTAAATAGGTCTTTACTTGAGAATCGTTCAACAATACTAAGATGCAGTGTTATCTGTTTAACTCACCAGCGAGGTAGGGATGGCGAAGAAAACCGGAAAAGTGATTGTCATATACGGACGGGTGACGGACGGAACATCCTTGGCAGCCGAAATGTTGACCGCCATACCCCGAACTTTTCACGCACGTTGTAGGGGGCGTGGAGGAGGCAGATCCAGGATTGCTTACCATTCCCGGGGTCAACGGCGTCTTGTCACCTGTCAAATGAAAACGAAATAAAGACTTTTAAATTCATACAGCGCACCTGACAACTTCATTTTATTGTTAATACAGAATCTGGGATATCGATATCAAAAATGTATGCACATATTGAAATAAAAAAAAATTCTGCTCAACTACCGTATCAAGCAAAAAACATTTGATTTATCGTAAAAGAGACACTATAACTCACGACAGCGGCTGATAGGTTTGGTGTTTTGTGTTCCGTCAGACATATAGAGGACATTATGAAAAAAAATGATATTCAGAAGGAGGTTCTTTGATGGTTTTTCATTAGGTGTGAATTATATTAAGAGATTTTGAATGCAGAGTTTAAAAAAACTGATTTCACAAAGAAGCCATTTGTATCATATGTTCTGATTATATAATAGTGTTCGTCAGGAATAACATGTACAAAACCCCATCACGTCAGTATTTATACGCTCGAAATCGCACGATTTCCGCGTTTTTATCAATATCTAAGCCCATGGTGGTTTTAGTATTGAATTCATTAGAATCAACCCAAGATCGTTTAAAAAACAAAAACAAAAACAAAAACAAAAACAAAAAAAAAAAAAATAAAAAACCTATAAAAAAAAAATTTAATCAATATTTTTGCTGTTGAAGTATCTATACGAGTAAATTACATTTGGATTTGTTGTGACGCTACAAAAATGATTTTAAAATTGACAAAACAAAAATAAACAAAAAGAAAACAACAACAAAACCTTTTTTTTTTTTTTTTTTGAAAAAAACCTATACGTGTTGAAACATTAACATCATGAATTTAAACAGAAAATTTAATTAAATTTATCAATGTTAAGCGTCATTATCTTATTTCTTGAAACATATTTCAAAAAAGACCCTTACCATAGTGAAGATTAGTGTAAATATATCCCATTACATCACTATTGTAACTACATAACGATATGTTCGTCGCTGAGAAAATGTCAAGAATATTAGTGACCGTGAGTTTATTTGCCAGTGGTACAGGGACTCTTCAAACCTAATTAGTTTCGTCTAGGACTTTCTCGGACAATAAGGTATCTTTTTTTTCGCGTTACAATGTTTGATATGTGGAAAAGTACGGGATTTAATCCACTTCGTGTAACCTGTAAATCTTTGACGAGTCTCAAATATTTTCTTTTCTCATTTCGTTGGTAACTCTTTAAAAATTTAGGTTTATACCTCGCTAACCTACAATTTCGACCTTAAGCATCACTGATGAATCCCAGTATGTGGAAATAACTGTATGACGAAGTTCATTCATTTGTGAGACTTTTTTTATCTCCTCATTTTTTAGTCTTTATACATGGAACTCGAACGTTATTGTGTTGATAACTCATTAAAGTGTTGATAATCCATTAACGATAAGTGTTGATAACTCATTAAAGTGTTGATAATCCATTAACGATATGTGTTAATAACTCATTAAAGAGTTGATAATACATGAACGATAATTGTTGAAAATTCATTAAAGTGTTGATAATACATTAACGATATGTGTTGATAACTCATTAAAGTGTTGATAATCCATCAACGATATTTGTTGACAACACATTAAAATGTTATAACACATTAACACGTGTATCAATGATTCATACACTACATGTGTTAAAAACCTGTTCACACGATAGATGCTGTAACTACTGTTGAGTGCTAACATATTTGGTTTCGTGGTCAGTTTCTGAACAGCTATCTAACTACAATGTGATGAACCAAATGACCATTAATTAAACAATTCTAGAGTTCGATTCTTAATCAATAAACATTTATTTCTTGTACTTTATTAATACAGTGTAGCGTTCTTTCTATATGACATAACAATTGAAAATACGATAACAATTACGTGCCATCAAAATTGATAAAAGTACATCACTAAAATGATTAAATTGTCTACTGATTAAAAAATGATTGACTTACTTAATTTTGTCGTTTGTTCTCCTCCAGCACCGAGTATAGCGTTTACTCCGAACTTCAGATAGGGTGTCGGATTTTGGCTACTGATTGAGGACGGTACGATGTGTTCATCCTGGCTTTGTCCTGTCCCGGGATGGGAAACTATCCCTGCACTTCCCGGCCCA
Organism: Ylistrum balloti; assembly: GCF_031769215.1. Classification (NCBI taxonomy): domain Eukaryota; kingdom Metazoa; phylum Mollusca; class Bivalvia; order Pectinida; family Pectinidae; genus Ylistrum; species Ylistrum balloti. The sequence continues at coordinate 77,413 of NW_026782268.1, read as the reverse complement.
TTTCGTGATAATAGGGCATGTCCTCTGTCTCTTAAAAGGTTCTCCACAAGAAAAGAAGCTGACGCAGCGGTAGCGTTAGGCTGTCCTGCTAAATGTGCCGTCCGGAAAAAAGTATGGTACAGAGGAGATGGCGAAATCATGTTGGGAAACATCTTTTAGGAATATATTCAAACGTCTGTGACAGTTCAACTATTATCCTAGCACAGCTTTGGATTCTTGGAAGATGTGCTAAATACCTATATCACTTCTCTATTTCATAGTATTTGTTTTCGGTTAAAATAATAATAATAATATGAATATTCCGTATATATATATATATATCAGTTACTATGTCCGGCGAGTTTGGTGAATTTCAGTCCAGATGTTGTATAAGATGTTATAAGCAATAGATCCATGGCTTGATAACCCAGATTCAAACGCTAAACATGCTGTAAAAATATCAATCTTATCTCATCAAAATCACCATCAGCTCTCCTTAAGGAAATTATTGAAAGTGTTGGCTTTAAGAACACGAGACACAATTATAACCGATCATGAATATAATACCTATCTGTCTGTCCTTTCACGGCAGTATATTCCGTATTGGAAATAACACGATAAAAGGATACGTCACATGACTAAATTAGCCAATTGAATATCAATAAATGGGCAAAGGGATTAGAAAAGAAATCGATAGTCACGGTGCAGCGGCTAGATAGCTGTCAATTACTGATTGCTTGCGAAAGCTCTCTGCCCGCCCTCAAATAGACCCCGCCCACAATATGTGAAAGACACGCCTACTTTCCCCCTTAACTCAAGCTGGTGTTGATGTATGTGACAGAGCGACCGCGTTAAGCTCTAATTGGGATTTCAAACGCTCTATGATCGATGATCGATGATCGTTAAGAGGATAATGGAGGTTTAAATGCAACTAATCAGAATACGGAGAGGTTAAATGACAACAAACACACAAACAATCAGACTTACACTAAACTTGTTACGATCTGACTATGAACGGCGAAAATGCAATTTTACATTATATATATAACTAATTAATTAGATTGACTAGATATCTCATTGTAGGGTTTCACAGTGGTCTGTTAAGTACTGTGAAGTAGTTCACAGATTTCTTGATAAGGAAAAAGTTACAAATCTATTTAGTTCGATCTTGATTAAATGCCCAAGATTGTGTAAATTGTAAGTAGGTAGTTAGAGTTATATACTGAAAATGTATCTTTACACGTGAATACGGAGCTCGAGCCCCCCCCCCCCCTCTCTCTCCCCATATCTCTCTCTCTCTCTCTCTCTCTCTCTCTCTCTCTCTCTCTCTCTCTCTCTCTCTCTCTCTCTCTCTCTCTCTCTCTCTCTCTCTCAATGTCAAGGTTTCCTGTATAAAATTGTAGTTAAGCCATCTTATGCCATATATATGCGTGTATTCATATAAATAGATAATTGCGTTTATAATATTCTGGTAACTTGTGTTAAATCCCTTTTGCTTATTTTGGCAATGAATTATGTTTGAAGTAACATATATTGACTATATATATAACAAAACGGCTATATTAGAAAAAAGAACATATTCAAAGATCCCGACAGCTATTATCCGGGTCCACTGTTTAATTCATGTTTACTTAAGTATTGCCCTTTCGTTAAAATTAATATCATTGTTTTTAAACAAAAGAATTGGTAGCAATTTACTTCAGCTCATCAAGTCCTATCCTTAATGACTAATTAAGGTAACGATTTTCTTAATCTAGATCACGTGGAAACAATAATATATGCTAATGTTTTTTGGGTTTTTTTTTAAGAACTGGAAATGAAGCAGTGAACATATATTTTTGTTGAGTTAAAACCAGAAACGTATAAATACGTCCTTTGGTAAAATTAGAGAATGTCTTTTTTAAAGTTATTGATAATATATCGCATTGGTTAAACTATAAGTAAGTTTTTTCATGAATATAAAAGTTATATGCATAGTGTCTATCTAATGTCAAAACTCTGACACACTATGGGAAACTGAACCTGTTGGCATGTCACACTGTTAGTCGATACCTCACACACCCTCCATCAATTCCTTATCTCAATATTACCTTACGTCTTTGTCCTATCTCATTAAATCTACTTCTCGCAACAATGATAAGTACTTGTGTAACCAATAAAGTATAATCTGTATTTGGATGTGTGTTGACGCTGTCACACTGTGGAATATGTTATCATAACTTGTGTCCAATCCTCTTCCTTATCTCAGAAATTAGAAACTATTAAAATGTTTGAATTTGATTTTAAAAATAAATCTGAAAGCCTGAGATATTTACTGAAAAACCAAACGAAAGGCAATATATTTTTCGAAGTCTCAATATATCGAGGTATTTTTTATTTGCTATTCCCTTGAACTTCGAAATATCGAAGTTTGACAGCATACTGAAAGATTTTAGTAGCTATACTATTACTATGGTGGTTATGTTACCGGTATACCTATGGATGTCGTTAATCCTGTAACTGTTTAAACTCTGAAATAACAAAGGTAGAAAGAGCTACAAGAATTCATCAGGACACCGAAAAACAAGACATGCTCCTATAATTAAATCCAAAATTAGCATATCAAATATACTTCCACAGAAATGAGCGACATATATGTCGAAGTGTTTGATTTTATTTTGGATTTTTTCCAGCTAAATGACTTGTCGTCTATATTGTTCTGATGGGTTTTTTAAATACAGGTTCGCCAATTGAGATAAAAAAAAAGCTAAAGGCCAATTAGTGACCACGGTTATCTATTTTGGAAAGATGTTAACATTTTTATACTTCATTTTCTTAGCCAATTCGAAAGAGACGATGAAAAGTATTTGTGTGCGTGTGTGTGTGTGTGTGCGTGTGTGTGTATGTGTGTGTGTGAGGGTGTGTGTGTGTGTGTGTGTGTGTGTTCACTGATTTTGAGAAAATTTTTGAATGTGACGTAGAGGATTGTGAAATAAAATGTTGATATCTGGAATTAGAAGAAAAATATTTACATTTTTTATACATGTATCATGGTATTAGGTCAAATATATCTTTTAAGTGTGAATTTCCTAGTTAAATATTGTAGAGAGTGGAATTTTTCTTTCTTTCTTTCTTTCTTTCTTCCTCTTTCTTTCTGTCTTCCTCTTTCTTTCTGTCTTTCTCTTTCTTTCTCTTTCTTTCTTTCTTTTGTTTTTTCTTTCTTTCTTTCTTTAAACATGAAGAGATAGAGATACGGAGCAGCTCAACCTGTATGTACAAAATTTAGTCACATTAATTTAAAACCAAAAAAAAAACACAATATTTTTTTAAAAAGCTAGAAAACTACGATGTCATAAGGAAATCTAGCAAACAACCTGCCAGGCCATTGTATGTTTTATTCGTTAGAAGTATGGAACCAATATTGCTGAAGACAGAAAGTAGAAAGAACAGTACATTCTATAAAACTCTTTCATATGTCGGGATGTAGGATACAGCTATTCCACCCGAGTGGTCACAAAATGTCGTAAAACCCGAGGTTTTGCCGAGATTTTCACCACATTACCTCGATTCTGAAAGAACAAAATCGATTAAACTAAATAGGAAATTTGATTATCACTATACCTATAGTGTGGGCGATAGTGGGTCTGTGTGGTCACAGCAAAACACCTTACCTGTGAACAAGATCTGTGACAGCGCGTTGTTAGTATCTCGGAACGCCGATATTGTATATTTAGGCTTTTAGAAAGGTGTTGTGTGAAGCACAGGTAAATCTCAGGTAACAATGCAGGTGAAAAAATGCACCCTTAATATGAAAGAATATATAAGTGACTTGCCATTGTTTTCTGAAATAACACCTTCCTATTGTCTAGGGGGAAAATACTGGCGCTCAGGGAACACCCGTTTCGCGGTAGGGAGAGGTTCGGTTTTCTGACGAGGTGCCATAATAATGTACCTAGTTTTATCAAGAAATGCATTTATTTATGTTGTCTATTGTTATTTACTTAAAATCTGTATTTGACAGGTGATAAATCGAGACTGTCAACAAGTCATGTATTTTGCCCATCCTACCGTCAATATTACAATTTAAGTAGAAGAAACAACACATGTCATTCTGTTTTTACGTCACTATGATAGTTTACAACATGTAATTGCAAACTGGTATGGAAAATTGACATCATGAACTTTATATTCATGTATATAAGCTTGCAACCCCCTCCCCTACTACAAAACATAAATAATGATTGATAAATGAAAAAATAAAAAATTAAAAAATTAAAAAAAACAAGAGCCAAAACAAAACAATAAAGAGCACAAATAAAACGAAACCAAAAAATAAAAAAATAATAATTAAAAAAAAAATAAACCCACAAAATACATAAAAGGCACTTTTGATATAGGATATTAGGATATGTTGATATTACGAACACTCATTGTAACAAATAACTCCACCTGTGTATGTCAGCATGGTGCTGTACCATGACAGAGTACACCACTCACAGTTTTCTAACACAAGTATTGTAGTATCAGATGTACGCTAAACACGCTTTCACAAGACAATAAAATGATATCTGTACCGTTATCAACAGACTGCGTACTGTTACGTTATAGTATTACTCATCCTGTGAATTCTGATAGAGATTGGTGTATTGATGTCATAATAATATATAGCAACAATAAGATATAGATATAGGGTCACTCTATATAGATATAACACTGTATAGATATATGGTTACTCTGTATAGATAAATGGTTACTCTGTATAGATATATGGTTACTCTGTATAGATAAATGGTTACTCTATATAGATATGTGGTTACTCTGTATAGATATAACTCTGTATAGATACTTGGTTATTCTGTATAGATATATGGTTACTCTGTATAGATATATGGTTACTCTGTATAGATATAACTCTCTATAGATAAATGGTTACTCTATATAGATATGTGGTTACTACTGTATAGATATAACTCTCTATAGATAAATGGTTACTCTATATAGATATATATGGGTTACTCTGTATAGATATAACTCTCTATAGATAAATGGTTACTCTATATAGATATGTGGTTACTCTGTATAGATATAACTCTCTATAGATAAATGGTTACTCTATATAGATATGTGGTTACTCTGTATAGATATAACTCTCTATAGATAAATGGTTACTCTATATAGATATAGGGTTACTCTGTATAGATATAACTCTGTATAGATATATGGCTACTCTGTATAGATATTTGGTTACTCTGTATAGATATAACTCTGTATAAATATATGGTTACTCTTTATAGATATAGCTCTGTATAGGGATATGGTGGCTTTTTGCCGATGTATGGTTATTCTTTATGGCGATATAAATATATGGTTCCACTCAGGTAGGGTTTGTCGGTCGTCCCTGTTAATAAGCCAATGTCATTTTGATGCTGGAATTCCATATACTGTAGTAACTGCTGGCTACTTCACTGGAAAAGAAATGCGGGAGGTCCGTCGCACGTCTTTCAGAGTTTTGTGTCGTGACCAAGGTCACAACCATGAGCATGAGAAACACAAACCACCACGGGGAGTCGAACGACGCACCTCGGATCTTCAGATGAGGTTACATAGGCCAGCACCCCATCATTACTTTAAAACTGAGAAATGATTCCACTGAATACATTCAGGATTTTTAAAGGGACGATTTGGTTATGTTTGGAATCTTAACATATATTACAAAACCTTTAAAATATATTCTTACTAAAATTCTGTCGGGAAAATAAAATAAATTCTAAACATTTTTATGTGATAACAAATGGGATTCCAAACTGTTTGGCAAAACGATTGAGCTATGTACACAAACAATGGCGGCACTGAATGACCCAATGAATCTCAGATGCAATTAACATGGTTAACATTGGTTATTCTGCTCTTTCTGTTACCTTTTGTAAGTAAGTTACAACTTGGTAACGATGTTTCAGTCTGGCAAGAAAATATTCTTCATGTTAAAATAATTTATACCATAGTAAAGCTTGTTTATTCTTCTACCTAGCTATATGCGGGCATAAGGTAAAAAACTATCAGTTAGTTTAATAATTTAACTTTAGTGCACCACTTTCGCGCTTCTCATACAGTATCTTATATGGTACCGTCACTCGGTTAACAGCGGACATAGCACACAGTGTTATCGAGTCGCGGGTATAAGGTGAGGAGAAAAGTTGCCCATGAACCGTTTTAATACCCGTGTTGCGCACTATTTTCAAAGTCAACACATCAGCTTACACATTCACCTCATCTATGGATTGTCTGAAGCCTGCTGTCCAGGTCTGCATTTGTGCAAAACTTACTAAAATACAGGAAAAACAACCTATTTACATAAAAATATCTTCCAACAAATCAAATTATCTTGTGAAACTTCAGTTTTGAGTCGACACATTAGCATCTTTTTTATCTTACATTTCTAATAAATGATACGAATTTTCTGTATCGCCATCGATCCCGGCTCGGTTATTGGTAAATTCAGGAAGTAAATAAAAATGATGACCGAATTCCTGATGAAATTCACAGACCACGGTTAGGGTCTTCTATAAATAGTCCCATCTTCAACTTTGGAAAATCATAAGGACCAAGGATTAGGATTTTTACAGGAAGTTTTCAAAATCCTTAGTTATCTTTCAACAGAGAAAATGGAAACGCCACAATAATTTGTTTATAATTAGCAACAATATTGACGTCATAGTGAAATGAAAAAGCTAAATAAAAGAGACATATGAAGAACGGAGTCGACATTCGTGGGGAAGTCTTTTTTACAGTAAAACTAAATTGTAATGAACAAAATTCCAAACAATTTTTTTTATCATGAAGTCTAGTTAAGCCAAGGGGAACGAAAACTGTTCATCCGTAAACTTTTGCTAAATATATAACCTTTATAAATTTCTGATAGTGTTGTAATATCATGTCTTAACTTAATTTTGCCGGATAATGTGACCCGCACCGAAACATGGTACATATCCCTAATTCCTGATTATCCACTGTTTGTATATACGATGACGTAAACGAGTAATGAAATACACAGATCTACAAGACTGAACCACGTTTTGATTGTTTTCAATCTTTTCTTTCACACATGTTTGTAACTTATGGCAATTATACACCACATCGTGTTTACACCCACCATGACCTTTCTCATTGTGATCTTTATACAAAGCCTTAAATCATCATCATCACCATCGTCGTCGTCGTCGTCGTCGTCGTCGTCGGCGGAGGTGGAGGCGGCTTCTCCCTCTTTGACGTCATCGTGTCTCATAAATATCATAACTTTTATGAATTTGCAGCAAGGTAAATTTGGGCCAGTTGGAATAAAAGACCAGACCGAGAGAATAAACTGTTAAAGCGTTAAGTATAAAGGTAAACAAAAGAATGATTGAAATTTATTCAAAGCGGTTCTAATGATATGACCTCCGACCAACTAACTTGATGTAAAGAATTCAAGCGTCCAGCACTCCAAATCTAGTCACTGACACATGTAGCATCATTAATCATGTGTTTCCATTTAATCACATCGTTATTTTGCAAGTCAATTTGTTTTCTGATTCTTAGTAAAAACAAAGTGAATGCTTCACACACAAGTTGATGACACTTAGCCCGGCCGCCACCTCAACAACAGCGTCTTAGCTGTAACGGTGACAAGCTCTGTACAATGACACGAGTCGGACAATCCAACGGGAAGTGGATTGGAGTGAATGTTACCGGACATTGGGTTAACGGTGAGCCGTTGTCCACTAGGAGCATAATAGCCGCCATTGGGTGGACAATGGTCAGTGTGATTCCTATTGAACAAAGCCCAAGAGAGCTGACATTGTTGACTTTCTGTATCACGCTAATCCACTCATTGGTAAGCATAAGGGTTGTTCGCAAACACCTTGCCGAAGCACTTAAATTACACTACAGATATTGCTGGTGATTTTACTACCATAAAATAATCATTCCTCATTATTTCCTAATTAAGATCCAATTTATCTGTAGGCATGATTCGCTATATACATTATACACTGGTCAGTTTCTCTGCGGCCGAGATCCGGTCATTTTGCTCATAAATTTACGGACACAATTTGGTTTAGGAAAGCCAACTGCCATCAGATGACCACACCTGACCTCTGTATAGAACATGGGCGATGACCTTACTAATTGTCTCTGACCTCAACAAAGTCGCATGTCCGGACAATGGTGTCGTGGTCTAGTTATAAATAAGCGTAAAATTTGACCACTAAGAGTGCCCAGACAATTTGGCCAAATGTAACATTGAAGTTTGGATTTAAGGTCCTAACATCCATATGGGTCAGGTGACACGAGAAGGATTAAATTTCACACGAAAATTGATGAGTATTTCCCTGTCTGGTCAGCCATTTCATTTGGATCTCAAAGGTTTTTACTTTGATGAGTTGGCGGCGATATAAATGTCACAGCAATGATGTGTTCACGTCTATACATTGGGAATCGTGTGTCCGCGAGACTGCATTTTGTCACAGTGGTAGAGCAGCCCGTATTAAGTGTACAAATCTATCTGATTAATTGTACATTTGTACAGATTTTTTGTACGATGCAAATTTTATCAATATAGATAAACCATTCTTTCTCATTGTCAAAGATCGACTTCCTGGTCTTATTGTGGGATAAAGATTAGAGAAGATACCAAAAGAATGGTGCCGGTTATCATTGTGACGTTTTATGTCTGTTCAGAGAAAACTAAATTCTATCTCGACCTTTGACCGTCTTGAGGAAAGGCGCAAGCGTCACTATCAGATACTATAGATGACATTGCTGCGATTAATCCGAAGTCACTGCTCACTTCTCCGAAAATTTAAAAAAAAAACAGTTATCTACTTTTTGTTTACATTATAATGTTATTTTTAAAAAAAAAACAAATAAAACGAAAAAAATGGTGTCCAACGAATCTAGATAACTTTGTGATATTGCAACCAAGCAAGGACTGTTACAGACATTATTACACAATTAGTGACCGGAGTTTGGAATGCTATACTCATATAATTAAGACGAATATACAACGTATTTGTAATCTGTCAAAGGTTGATAAATCGTGTATTGACCTCAATGCAGGTTAATCAAGGTTTAAATGTGTGAAACTCGTAGATATGAAATACAGAAGACTGTCTAATAGGTCATAATTGCATTCGGTTATTAAAGAAAAAAAAAGCTTTAAGAATAATAAATGTTTTTAAATTCATTTTTCTATTTAATATTTTAAAAGTACTTTGTAGTATTCCGAGTAAATTTTGAAGAAGCCGTCGTTTGTGCTGTCATTGAATCAAACTCACTCGTGATGATAATGTATCTTGATGTTGATAAAACATCACCAAGTAAATAAATAAATAAATATAAATAAACAAACACATTAAAGAATAACTCCCCAGAAAAGTAACGTTACAAGATTGCAGACGTTTATAATTACTATGAAGCACAGATAAGGAACACCGTGACACAACTGACGAACGAAGGAAGACGATTTTAGACTTGTGTCCGGTGTGGGCGTCGAATTGACGAGCTAAAGCCCTAAATCGCTAAGAAATTCTTCAACTGCCTAACCATTACGGCAACACGGCATCAAAGCAGAGCCCGTGCATCATCACCATTACGTCAACACGGCATCAAATCAGAGCCCGTGCATCATCACCATTACGTCAATACGTCATCAAATCAGAGCCCGTGCATCATCACCATTACGGCAATACGGCAACAAATCAGAGCCCGTGCATCATTACCATTACGTCAACACGGCAACAAATCAGAGCCCGTGCTTCATCACCATAACGGCAAATGTCTGTTCTTCGAAATCTGATTGACAATTCTTGCACTGTTTTACTCCTTTTCAAACTCGTTTATGCGGAGAAACATCCGAAAGGTTCTAGATCTAATTGCGTCGATTTATTTCTTTCTTCTTATTGAGTTTATGAAAAAAAAACACAAATGGAATTCCATTTCTAGCTTTGATAATCCTTAACTCAGCGATTCCCTAAAAGTTCCCGTTTGTGATGTTGTCGTGTATCCGTTTCGACTTAATCGGATAACTTTTCAAAACTAATATCGGAAGTTTTAATCCCTAAATACAAAATAATATGGTATGGTCTATTACGTGTGCTGATTCAAGCGTGTGGCGACATTTGTATGTGTTAGTCGATCTGTCACGCTGGTTTGTCCAGGCGTGGACTAGTACCGTGATACAGCCAAGCTTCATCGACTTCACAAAATGAAAAAAACGCTACACCAAATTTCTCGTATCATATCTTCAGCTGATAAAAGTCCCGCGACAGATGGACTGTTTTGGTAAATATTAAAGACTATTCAATTTAAAGAAATTTGATGAAATTCTTTCAGTTGGTGTGAAATTTCGTCGCTGGATGATTGATTGATAAGGTATTTTATTAATCTAATTAGACAATTTTAAATAGAAGCTTATTTTCACGAGGTCAAAGTGTAACCATTCAAGTATTTTATCAAAATTCCTTTCCTTAATAATTAAATTATCGTTTATCGAACAATTGAAATTCTAGCAATAAATATTTATCAAGATATACCAGTCCCTAACAATGTTTATTTACCAGGATCTACTAAAGAACTGGTTATCCTATTGAACTACTAGTTGTTTATTGATTTATTTGATATTGAGCGATTTCTAGGCAGAGTAGGAGAGTTGTACATTTGAAACTCATTGTCTCGAAATCGCTCGAATCGAAATCCGTTTGAGTCGAAATCCGTTTGAGTCGCAATAATTTCCAAGTCCTGATTTTTTTCCTTCTGTATTTATGGTAATTTAAGTTCGGATGAGTCGGATTTCATTGAGTTGAAATTTCGGTTAAGTCGAAGTGATTTTCAGTCCTTTCAATTATAAAGCAAGGGACAGGTCATTCGGTTGTCTCAAAATGTTTTTTATATGTCATCTAAATGTTCAAATTAGGTATATGATTCCTAATGTACTTATACAGAAAACACGCAGGCGTCTGTGATCTAATAATCGATATTAATTTATTGATGCATGCATCAAATGAAGACATCTCTATGGCTAATCCTTCTTTTCGTTTTTGAGAAAAATATTGAGTTTGTTTTTGTTAAGAAATACCGGCATATCAACAAAGTCTAAATTCATTCTCAATTTAGATGAAACTTGGGGAAAATATGAACAATAGAAGACTGTACTCGGAGACTCTTGAAAAATCATACGAAAATTAAGACCAGGCGTCCCGAAAGTGTAAGCGTCTTCTACTTCATCGACGACACCCGCCATGTAAATTTTGGTCAACCCAAGTAATGTCATGTTTCCAAAATGAGAACAAAGTAAACCACGAGGCAAACTTATGAGGATCAAACGTGTTCAACTTCATATCGCACAAGAAAATGGAATTATTTTCGAAAATTTTGACAACCGTAAAACTTCCCTATGATCATCAAATTGTTTTTAAGTTGCCGAAATCCTGCATGAAGATCATGATAATGAGAACAGGCCCTTGGATAGCGAATCATTTTCGACTTGCAGATACCATAGGCTGGGGACATAGTCATGTTGCTATACAGAGATGGAAAATTCACAAAAAGGTATATTGGAATCATTATGTTTATCATACAGCTTGTAAAAAGCTGTTCTTGTCGGTTTTATAGTTCGAGGTAAGCGGCTGATGTAGAAAAGTCCTGATTTCGATTTCTGGTGGGTATTGACGATGACCGTGGTAACTAAATCTGACATTTAATAACTAGTCGTTATTTATGTATCTGAAAGTGAAATGAAGGGACTTCGGAATGTCTTTGTGACCTGCTTTGATAAGCTCTTCGATAAAGTCAGTCTTGTTTGTAAACAAATCTTTTCCGTAAAGGAGAGGCTCTGGGGAATTGGTTTTTAGTGTTAATGCATACACGTTGACAACTAGAGATATCTCTTATGACAAAACAAGTTGTTAAAACCAAGACCAATATTCAACATTACACAACCATTTATTTGTTTGTTTGTTTTTGTTTTTAGTATTTACATTTTTCTTTGATGATACAGGTAAATTCATGAAAAAATTCCTGGACGTCAAATAACTAAAAACACTTCGTATACATAGTTTATAAAATAACAATTTGAAGTAGTTAAACCTGATACAGTGATAATTGACACGATTCTAACGATTTGTGACGAAGATAACCCATTAAGCCGTCAGTCAACATGACTTTATACCAGTTCCTTATTTCATTTTATTGAAAAAAGAATGAAATTTCAGGTAGTTTTATTTTTTAAAAAAAATGTCCCGATTCAGTCGATTAGACAAAGCAATGGCGGATAATTGATGATTCTTTCTCATAACCTTTGAGCAAATTGAAACATTAAAGGAAATACCGACATTTTAACAGAATCATAATCCAAACTCAAAATTGATCAAAAGAAGGATTTACACGGAGACTCTTTAAAAAAACAATAGGAGAACAAATGATTGATTGGACGGGACAGCAATTCTGACGATGTGACATCGCCGAAATTTACCTGGACCTGACAGTTTGATTAGGGGGATCAAAAGCCATTTTAACAGTCATGGCGTCATGAAGATTCACCGCTTACATACATATTCAACGAGGTACCATGAAGGTTATCAGCTTGACTTTCAATTAAAATATTTACATTTTTTCGAAGCTATGTCCACGTTCTTATCAGAAGATTGTGTTTTATCATGACCAAGATTTACATGGCAGTCTTGTCAATGAAGCAGAAGACGCTTTTCCTTCAAGAACACTTTGGATTATTCTCTTCGTACATTTTTCATGAGTCACCGTGTAAACATTTCTTTTGCTAATTTCTGTAAACATCTGACCTTGTAACTGCTGTATATAAGTCATATTTAAACTTGATGATATCAGAACTCAGTGCTATCATTCCTTCTATATAATTATAAATAAAAAAATATTCCATTTTGGATAGTGTCTATCTCTGATGCTTCAGCAACATTCTTAGTACATTGTAAGCCTGATATATAATAAGCGTGTATGGACCGCATTGGCCCATTGTTTAAGGTGTCTACCGTCTTGGCCGCAGGGTGGTACTTTTTCTCCTAGAACTCTGGCTTTCCTTCAACACCCAAACCTGGCACGTCCTTAAATGACCGTAGCTGTTCATAGGACGTAGAACAGCAATAACATTAGGATTCTACAATATCCTATGGCATACAGTCATCAAGGTTATACCCTTGACCGCTGTAATTTCGAGGTCAGTTTTGGATGAAATGATATTTCTGGTAACTTGTTCTCTTTCCTTCCTTGTTTACGTAACATTCTAATTTACACCCAGAATGTCTAAAAACGCAATATCGACCTCCGTCGTTTGTTTGTTTTCTTTGTTGGTACAGCATTTTTTATGGTTTTCTATTGGTTGTCGTCTCGTGTCAACAACAACAATTTGGCATTATAGTTTTACTGACAAACTGCAATTTTCATTCCGTCCTTCATAATATTGATACTACTTCCGGGAGATAGTTGGCATTTAGTTCAAAAGCGAGGTGGCCTTTATTGGCAAGTATTTGCCTGTTTGTGTCCAATAAACTGCTTGTCTGTCTGTAGAAAAAAAAATCGGTAATTTATTATTTCCGGTTTCGTATTTCTTTTACTTCCGACTGTAATTTGATTCTCATATTTGTCATTTCCCAGTTTGATTAAAAACCAATTCTTAATTCACCTTTAGGTGTGTTATTACCTCTCTTTTATTTCATATTCTCTTGTATCTCGTGGTTTATTTCTGTGTTTCATAATGCCTCTTAAATGTCATGGTATTTGGATCATATGTTGCTGAGAAGAAGACTACACAGATTACAAAACAAAGATTGGGTGATCGGGCGGCTCAGTGGTTAATACACTCGCCTTTCACCTAAGCGTCAGGGTTCGATTCCCGGACGTTTAAAAGTATGGGGTCACCTACCCGACCACGTGAGTTTTCCCTGTTTACTCAGATTTACTCCCAGTATAAGACTACTCGCGCGCTTCATTACGGTTCTACAAGAGTGGTTTATATAATTGTAAAGGTTGTTTTGCAATTGTTGTTAAATAAAGAAAAACAGAAAGAAAGAAAATGCTGATTTCTCGAAAAAAAATCTCAAATTTCAAACTAGATGAAATGAGGGCAAAATATGAAGAAAGGTATACACGGAGACCATCGAAAAAGTGCAAAGAAAATAAGACCAGGTGTTCCAGAAGCGAAATGCTTCTTGTATGTGTATGATATCTGCCTTTCTAGTTATTTAGTGTCTTGTTGTCTCGATGGTTGTAACGTGGCTTTCCCTTTGAGAACATCACATTATTTGACCTTTATTAATATAGCGGTTGAGGTCGATTAGAAATTTGTCTTATTCTCCTTCCCATTGTAAATTTTCGTGGCAAATATCTTCAGTTTTCTGTTTTTTATATGATTTTTCGATTTCTTTTTTCGTCCTCTAAGTTTTCAAAATAACATATAAACACAGTAAAATCATTTATTTTCACGGGTTAAAGTTTCGTGTTATTTTCTAAATCACTATTTTGCTGACAAATGATTTCGTAAATAACTGCATTTAAATAAATCTATCATAGTTCATAGAGTAAAAAATACCATTGATATCAACGAAAATAAATCCCTACGAAAATTAATGAATTTACAGTATAACATTGAATGGGAATGTTGGCTTAACTTGTCTCTGACTTTGACAACGGAATAACTGTATTGACAATGAAATACTATTTGAACTGATACTGATAAACAATCTACCTCACAGACCACATATCATGTTGACTACATGCAGATGTCACTTAAAAGATTCCACAGATGCTGAAGCCGAGGTATTGAAAAACGTTGTCTGGCTTTTATTTACAAACGGAATTGTAAAGTAACATTGATGCAGATTTCCAGTCACTACCATAGAGTGCGCCTCGATAATGTATTTTAGTTGACAAACTTCAATATTACTGTTACGTCAAAATATTCTCCCAATTTAAAATCTATAAATATTTTTAAACCACTTCCTTTTATATTCAAATGGAGAATCTGCAAATGACCAAAAGAGGGAAATAGTGATGTTTTTCAGTTTGCAAGGAATGTAATTTGTGTGTGTAATTATCATGACTGCGAGCTCTAATGGGTGAAGACCGGACATTGTCTGACGTCCGTCTGTTTGTCCGTCTGTCTGTTTAGTTTTAAATGTTACTATTCTTCTTGAAAAGATGGATCTACGGGACCTTACCTGAATGTTCAGCCCTACATCATAGAAAGCCATCAAAACCACCATATTGAAAAGGCTATTACTGCCTTTTTCTATAAAACAAAATAATTATTGAGACAATGCTCTCAGTCAGCTGTGGGTTGTCTAATAATGTCTTTTTGAAATTAGAATCCTAGCCACATTCAAGATGGCTGCCATAGCCATTACGATGAGAGAATGTTATCAACTGCATTCATGAACAGAACTAAGCTGCTCTTGGCCAAGAGAGGGTCCTGACGTTACCATTTTAAAGGTTTATGCCATCTTTTTAAAACTGAAAAAAGTCTTGGTGAAAATGGATTTTATTAAGTTGTGGTTCCACATTAAATTCAATCTCATTCAAGATAACGACTATAGCAGCCATCTTTAAAAAAACTAAACAGATATCCTATTGGAAATGATTTTCACTGATATGTTTTGTGATATTAAGGTTGCTAAACCAGTTCAAGCTCTCGAATTTAACACAACTAACAAGGCGTACATGTCACTGGACTCTAAATACAAACTTAAATTCGTGACACTTGGACAGAATTTTAACAAAATAAAGATTTACATACAGATCTATGGAAAGTACAATGAGAGTAAGACCAGGTGTTTAAGAAGAGCAGCGGCATAATGGTTCATCGATGACAACCGCCATGTAAAACAATAACAGAACCACCAGGCATATAAACGAATATCATATATGGCAAACTGCAAGTCTTATTTCATAAAGATATGAAACATTTCTCAATGAAATCATTGTTACGACGAAAAAAACTTCCCCATAAGCTTCATCAGCCAGCATCTTTCGAAACCTTGTGTTGAGCGTCAGATACCGACATCTTGCGCAAGGAAATCGTGATATCTTAAACAAGTCATTCACTATCGAATAAATTATGATACTTAGAAACTTTCTGTTAGGGAACCAGGGATGTTGCTATCTAGAACTGGAAAATAGCATTAAGGAACTCTACAGCATCAAGCTTATCATATCGCTTGGTCCAAATCTTTCAGTGTTGGATTCGTTGTAAGAAAAAATCGAGAAAGCGTCCAATATAGATATGTCTTTTTTGTCATTGAACAATCCTTATTAAGAATGCTTCCTTGAGAGATTTCAACCGGAAATTGAAAACAATAAACAATGAGTTATGTGAATATGCTTTCAGGAAAACCTTAAAGTCATCATAATTATCTCGTAAAGGTACATCAATATAGCAATACAGCGGTTATATACATATGCTCTCTGCTTACAATACATTGACAAAAAATCATCCTCATCATCATCATCATCATCATCATCATCATCATCCTCATCACTACCACCACCACCATCGTCATCGTCATCATCGTCATCATCATCATCATAATCGTCATCATCATCATCGTCATCATCATCATCATCATCATCAACATCATCGTCGTCGTCGTCGTCGTCATCGCCATCATCATCATCATCATCATCATCATCATCATCATCATCATCATCATCATCACTACCACCACCACCATCGTCATCGTCATCATCGTCATCATCATCATCATAATCGTCATCATCATCATCATCGTCATCATCATCATCATCATCATCATCATCATCATCATCATCAACATCATCGTCGTCGTCGTCGTCGTCGTCATCGCCATCATCATCATCATCATCATCATCATCATCATCATCATCATCATCATCATCTTCATCTTCATCGTCATCGTCATCGTCATCATCATCATCATCGTCGTCATCATCATCATCATCATCACTATCGATTACCATTATTTATAATATTGGTAGTCTACACATCTATTGTCAGTAAACCGAAAGTTATTTCCAGGTTTAGTTTAGTTTATATTTTCTTTACGTCCTATCAACAGCCAGGGTCATTTAAGAACGTGCCAAGTTTGGTTGGAGGAGGAAATCCGAAGTTCCCGGAGGAATAGAACCCGCGACCAAGGTGGCGGAGAGCTCGTGATAGAGACGATCAAATGCCTTAACCACCGCGGCCACTGTTTCCTTCCAAGAAAACCCCTATCTACTTGTGATATTTTCTGAAAAGCTACATATTCATTTATCAGCTTTTAATATTAGAATGGTTGGTGACGAGAATGATACCTACGCCATTGTAGCTGGTTATTCGATATCAAAGAGCTTGCTCCCAAAATCGTATTTTCATTCATAAATAGAAACGGCAAGAATCAATGTCACCGCTAGTATCTCATTTGGTAGTTTTCTTTATTGTATTATTTGGTATGCCGTTTTTTAAATATGTTGATAATCGTGACTTTAAGTAGTGTTGCATTACCTCGGTTCTCATTTTGAGAACATAACTACATGTATATATCTTAGATTAATACGACAATGTTGGTGGAATATACATTTCTAGTTTCAAATTTCCATGAGATTTAACAGCATCTGGGTTTTCCCTTGTATGTTGACCTATGTTTAAACACAACAAAGTTAAAGTGTTGTTTCTACATTCACTGTTACTTGTTATCTATTGATTTGTCGGAGCTTCATTGTTATATCTTGTTCTTAACTCTATAAGTATATACATGTATTTATGAATAAACATTGTCATATAGACATACCAGTGCCCTCATTTAATATAACAATGTATTCTAAATACAGTGTTGTGTTGTTTTATGCAATCCAATGCATAATTATTACCTACTACCTACCTACCTTCCCACCCACAAAACCAACCAACAAATGCATACGTAACTACCCAATTTTACATGTATGTATGTATGTATGTATGTATGTATGTATGTATGACATTGGTTTACAAAATATCGTACAATTGTTCATTTTCACGGGTCAAACTTTTCGCGATTTTCTTTTCGAATGATCGAATAATATTTTTAAGAATAAGAAAAATCGCGATCCTTATGGATATAAGGATATCTATACCCACATGTCTCAGATTTCACGAATTATATTTCCGCGATCACGTTAATGTACCGCGAAATAGCGGAAATACCATCCTCGCGAAAATAACCGTTCATACAGTTTATACGTATAGTGATACATATATACTATACTTTTAGTGATTTTCAGTCATACAGGTCGGACTGAGACAGGAAATCGATAATCATTTAGTTACCATCTTTACGACAAATGATTTACAGAATGTAAACATGTTTTATTGGGTCACCTTCTTCACCTCATATTCACGTAAGTAAAATCGATCGATATACAAGGCATGCGCTCGTGATAAGTCCACGTTCAGAATAAACAACTTTTCGTGGAGATGCCCTACACATTGGCTAGCTGGATGTGACATGAACTTGGTAATAAATCTAAAATGCAAATAGGGTCGAAATGTCACCCGCGGGCAGCGTGTGTCACCCTGTCGCTGGGGTCGCTAATTGACCTTATCTCCCCGACCACGCCCACTTCGGAGGTACGGCCGTAACTTGGGAGACAATGGAATAACCCTTTGATGATTAAGTTATGTTTTGAATTAAAGATTCATCCACTATTAAATGGAGCTGAGTTCCGCTGTTTATGGCTACATTTGGACGATGGCTGAAAGGTGTGATCTCTCGTTTTGTGTTTTATGTGTAACATTGGCGTACAAAACAAACCAATACTCAATACGAGGTCATGACAGTTGTGACCAGACAATACGAATTTCTTAAAATTACACAGAACCAACAGGACCAAAGTCAATCTTTCTTATACCGAAAACACCTGCAACTTGACTCGTCCTGCTGCTGTCAGAATGGCCCTATACTCTTAATTCTTGATAGGACTGTTGTTTCGATGTTAAAGGTTAGTCAATGCTGAAAGAGACTGGTCGCGTGCGCGGACCGTCGGTGTACAAATTAGGGTATGCACAATCTACCATGTATTATATAAAACACTACTTTCGTGTCGCGTCCCAGTGTTATGTAGAGACAGAAGAAGCTTCGTTCGTTTTTTTCATTTATATGATATCAACTAATGAGTCACATTACGTCCATTTCCCAAATTGGATTTTATCTTTTTGGGTTTTTTTTTTTTTTTGTTTGTTTGTTTGTTTTGTTTTGTTTTCATTTTTATGATTATCAAACTAATTTTCATTATCGCCTGGCGGTACGAAGACGTTTCGTCATTAGTTAATGCTGAGGGTGTAAGAAGGGTTTATTTTTTTTTCTTTTAAGCACGGTTTGTTAATTTTGAAATTTTATATGAAGTTTTTCGAAATGCTACATTAGGTAAAGAGATACGACATGTAGGTAGAGATATCATGACTTGCCACTCTGCTATGTAGCTTCAAGGCATACCTTTTACTTTAACGCTTACAATTCTGCTGTGTTATAGGTATTTTAATGCCTGTTTCATGGTGTATATTTATCAAAGTGAACTCTTCATCTCCATCTACATCATTTCATAGTATTTGGAAAACTTTCTTAAAAAGTTTTTAAAAAACGGACTTTTGTAAATAGTTTTGAACTTTTACAAGAGGAAAAATTAGTTTAAAACTTTCAAAAACAGAAACGACAGGGAAAGTATGATTAACTTTGTACTTGTTTTCACTGCTTGGTGATTTATCGAACTATCAAAAACTTCTGTCTTAATTCTTTTTCCACAAAGTCTTGATATATGTTTTCTCGAAAAAATGGGAGGAAGTTTGCACATGTCGAATTCGGAGGCCAATATGGCACCATTCTGCATATTCCCAAAGGAAGAAAAATCAGGCATCGTCCATGGTCTGCACCACTCTTTATTGAAAGAATAATGAAATTTTATCATCGCCTTGTAAAACTTTCATATGTAAATTGAAACCAACCTTCTTGTCAAAATCTGCAATCTTGTGCAAAGGTTTGGTTTCCAAAAAGCAATCCCGCACTTTTCATGGAAATAAAGTACGGGTTGGGTTGCGTTTTTATGAACATTTCCACGATTTGATTAGCTGGAGTGTTTTGAACATTTGTCAGACTTTGATAGATGAATGTGTTTCATAGTAATGCATTCAAATTTGCTTTTTCAAAAGTTTCGTGTCTTCAATTCATGGAGAAATTGTTCTGGCAAACCAAGACAGCATAAGGGCTTTCCGCACCTGCCTTCAACATAAATATGGACCCTGTTCAACACTTTAAATTAGGCAGATCTTTTCCAGGAAAGATTTGTGACAAAAGCCTACTTATTTTGCATTTCAATTTCTTTACCACTCATAATTAAAGTCTTTTAATGTGGTACTTCTCTGATAAAATCGACGGAACTTGGAGTTACGAAACACGCGCTAAGAGGGTGTGCAGCCAGTGACACTCGCCTCTCTGATGGCGCGAGTTGTAAGCCCTTCTGCCAGATAGGCACAATACCGTTCTATAAGGGGTTATTTATCTATTTTAAACGGTTTTCCTTTATGGCCGACAGCTGTGATTGGCGTATAGACGAAAACAGAAGTCTCTAAATTTAAAGATTTACCATGCACATGGGGAAAAGAATTGAGTAACGGGACTAACAGACAGCTGCAGAAACTACAGCATAAAAGAATTGACATGAAGGAAACTGGGTCCTGCCATAACGCTATAAAGCAACGATAGAGATTTTGAGGAGATAATACGCTTACATCACCGCCGTTCAAACAAATCAGCAAAAAATATAACTGCGCACACTTGCAATCGTCTCTTATAGCAGCTGGGAGTGAACGACAAGGTTGCCAAATTTCATAAAGAATGAACACTTAATTTTGATTTCTCTTTGTGCAGAACAAGCCAATCTATAATCATTTAAAGTTTTATTTGAGTTAATAGCCTTTATCATAGAAGTCGGCCCCTACGCGACCAACAACAAACCGCGCGGAAAGTTTTTCCGCAACAGGCAAGTTGGTAAAGCTGACTGGGAGGAGTAATAATACTGTGTCTGAATTGTAAACACATACAAATGCATGTTAATGGGGTTTTTATACACGATTCATTGCATTTAAAACGATTGTATAAGCGCGGTTTAACTTTTAAAACTTTTACGAAGTTAAAATCCGCGCTCTTTTTCTTCTAGTAAACTTTCGTTTTTACCGCCACGTGCTTTGCGCAGACTCACCGTGGCTCGTTACTACAGTGCTACAATGACTGGAATGGCTGCCATTGTTACGGGGCGCATAGCGGTTCCTGTGGCGATGGTATTGTGTGTTAATAGTGGTGGAGAGTAAGTGAAGTGAAGGGGGATTCTTTATCGAAATACATCCAAAATATGAATTTAAACACTAGTAACAGAAAATATCTGAATAACCACGACGTAAATCTATTATTTACAATATGATAAAACCCTATTTACATATTAGATCAGTGACATCATTAAAGTCGATCTGTCCGATAGCCGCCCGGCATGGCTTTTTCTTCACTCCCTTTTTTTCTTATCAAGGCAATCTTATGTTCTTTTTAAAAGTTATTTCTCTCGCAAAATAGAATAACATATGTCTTGCACACTGATATAAGCTGAACGACGGGGAAAAACTCAGTGCAATGTTCAGCAGTAAGTTAACATAGCCGGGATAAAAAAAATCCCTCTTTCTAACGACAATCGTAAAAGATTAATGCTTGTTACTCATTTGTGAATACCACACCTGTTACAATGTCTAAGCGGCCCTTCCTTGATCTTTATGTAGAAAATTTTAGGAAAACAACAAATTATTTATCGGAAGTTATTTTTCAGAGAAGAATTAGCGGATTCATTAACATCGTAAACCTAATTGATCCCGCATTTGAAATAATAGGAACTCGCGAAAACTTTACTTCTGTCTTAATGTTTAAAATCTAAATACTGCACACACTGACAAAAGAAATGCGGCTGTAAAATGAAGTTTAGACAGCAATAATGTTAAAACATCGCAACAAGTCATAACGTAAAGGCAGGGACATAGTATTGGGATAATATTTGTTGCTAGTGTGGTGGTGTTCGATATGAGGGTAATAAGTTAACGTTTTCCGTTCCCTCGGGTGGGAGGGACCCTATTACAGTACACGAGTTGAGATAACGGTAACTGGGCATGCATATCAGGGAGTTATAAGCAGATGAGCTGAAAAAATGCTAATTTCTGTACTCATACTGGCGGCTGGTCTTCATAGTTAATGAGTTAAGCTGTCACTTTAGCAAATTATATATGATTTATTCTAATGACTGCCAAGATTTATGAGTATTGCTATTTTAATGCGCAATGCATTATTCATTTTCATAAAAATATAAAATGTGTGAAACGTGGAAAATTTAAAACAAGATAGACAAAATTCAAAATTTTTAAACGCAATAATGACAAATGTACTTAAAAATAACTGGATATTTAGTAAAAACAAAAGAAACGCGGGTAACGTGAAACTTTACTTAAAACACCACCAGGTATTTAGAAGAAAAAACTAATGATATAATATATCCGGGTAAATTCATTATTGTTGAAATCAAATTTGTAATTATCGATAATACAACTTTTCATTTGTAGGCTGCGGTAGTGGATTATCGTAACCAGCCGTAATTTTATCAGTAGATTTTTTCGGTCGCGTGGCCAAAACAATGGTGGACGACTCCTGGCGTTTGTCTTGCTGTACCACAGACAGAGGGACTGGGAGTCCCTATAAGCCCCAGTCTGGTGACTGAGAGTCCCTTGAAGCCCTCAGTCTGGTGGCAGATTATTCACACTGTTACCTCGAAGTGTTACTAATGGGCGTGAAACATCCGTCCGCTGAGATATATATCCGAAATACTATTTCACTGTCTGTCTTCCTTAATGAAACAGGATTCCATTATGTAATATATATTGTTATATTTTTCACTAAAGACCGTTCCTTCCAAGTAGACATTTTCTCTAGACATGTATGTGTCTGTGTACCAAAGTGAAGGCGTGATCTTATTAAATTTTACAAAATAGATGTCAAAATTATTCAAAGCAGTTAAAGGTGCGATCAATCTTCAAGAGCTTAGACTATTTTTTTGTCCAAACTCTCCTCCAGTGTACGGGTTTCCTTCGTGTATCTAGGATACAGCGAGTGGATTCTACCGAAGCATGTCATCACTCTACCTTATTTGTCAATATTCATTGTTACACGAAATGACATACAATTGTGGTGTAATACAATCCGTTTAGATGGCGTTGACATTGTTACTTGTGTGGTAATTCGGGGTATGGCGCGCGATAATACCTACATAGCTGTTTCATATCCCGCTGTTTCTCAATTACACTGCAAAGAACAGGTTTAAGCTATCCTTCCCAATCAGCTGTAATGTATAACACTTCAGCGCTGAAGCTGAACGTCACCAAAAACACAAAACCCGAAACCCTTGTTGTTTTACCAAAGATCAAAAATAAAATATACTGACAGAATAACGTGAAAATTAAACATTTAAAATAAAACGAAATTCATCGTTAACGTAAAAAGTAGAACAAAACTAATATAATTTCATCAATAAGGTCAGAAATGTGTTACTACGTAAATAAAAAATAGTGAGAAACGATAGATTATTTAAGACCTGTAATATAAAGTAACATATTTATATTTCTGAAGATGCAGTATCGGCACATAGTAATTCTAAAGTGGATATGCCTAAGTCAAACACAACAAGGATACCTTTAACTGGCTCTTTGTGATTATTTCACGCCTCTACAGAAAAAAGCAATAAAAGTCAGGCCAGGTGGATTAATGAGTTACCTGTGCGCGGGTGGTATTTTATATTTACCTGGAAAGATGTGACTGTGACTGCACCACGTCTCGAGTGTGTTTACGATATCACTGTCCCTCTTCAGGTTCTCTCTGACTGTTTAAAAGATAGATTTACAGTTGGTACTATGATAACGTAAAGACCCGCATGTCGTTCTAATAATGCTAAATTCGTGGTAGTTGGCTTATTATTTTAGTCATTTAGCATTTAAGTCGGGACGAAAAGGAACAATATAGGAAAATTTATTGCTGTCTCCGAAAGAAAAAAAGTTGGTTCATGGATCGGCCTAATTTTGGCTATTTTCGGGTGTGTAAAGATAATTGAATCAATCTGGATCCCATGCACTCTGCCTAACGGTCTGCGTGTACGGTACAAGGCATGAGCGCTTTGTACAAGTTCCTATTGTAAAGCAGATGGCAATCGTTATGAAAAGCCTCTATTTAGCTTATAAATACAAAAATCTGAACAGTTGATATCAATATGGTTTCATGGTCGGATCAATTCTCCTGTATAATCCATTATAATACTTGTTACTGGCATAACACCTTGAGTAAAAAGGGGGCGAACTGCATTTCTAATGCATGTTGGAGCAATGGACCATCTCCATGTATGGACGGCACTGTAAAGCCTTCAATACACTGTCCACGTAACACATTTCCGTCTTTATCAAACAATAATAAGAACACCACCAACTCGTCAATGCCTTTCACAGCAAATTAAATCTTATAATATTAACTGCAAATTAATCATTATTCAAGATTTTTTATACGTTTCTTTCTTTCACGGTGTCAAAATTGAGTAAACAAACCGAAAGGCTCTTAGTATAATACTTCAGGTCAGTTTGAATTAAAGTGACACGATTACACATTTAAAAATTATACATTTTCAAAAGATCAGCCTTTTTTCTTAATATACCGCTGTAGCCATATCAGGTGTGAAGATATTAACGCCTAGTTTAAACTAAGTGAGAAAGCGGGGGTCCGTCAGTAAACAGAAAACCCGATACCTGTTTAAGTTAAGTATCACTCTGTGTAATATATGTATAATCGCTGATGCGATGTAAGGTCAAGGTTCACTGATTTTAATTACTGGTGAAAAATCTTATATAGAATATCAACACATCTTTTTAACTGCGTGTAATGATGTACGGAGGGATTTTCACTAGATGTAAATTACTAGACATTGGTGAATGATGTCTATTTTCACACCTTACACCTTCGCCACCGCACACAAAGAACATGTGTATGTGCACCATGTATTAACGCTGGTGTGGCGATGGTACACAGACCCGATACCTCAACCATGACAAATTTTTCGAGCTGGCACGTGTCCGAGGGAGGGTGGCACTCTTTTAAAGCACAACGACGCGAGCTGATCAAAATTGATTTACAACCATTCGTCAAGTGTTCAGAGGGGTACGAATTTTGTAGTTTGAGAAAGAGTGAGGGATTAATATTGCCCCGTAGAAGAAAAAATGCTTCTGCAATATATTTTGTTAAACACCAGATTTCATACCTTGATAACAGCCGAATATCACTTCATCATTATTTCCATAACACTGACACTATAGAATGCCCCCTCCAAATAACAATAATAATAATAATAATGAACGACCAGGATTCCTGATTTTTGTATTGTTTGGAATGATTTACAGCTCCCTACACTGAGCAATACTAGTTCGTTATTCATTACTTATAATTCACTCAGCAACTCCGATGATGCGGCCTGGCTTATATGTGAGAGATTTTCCCAGGTCCATTCTCGATTTTTTAATGTTGTAATGAAAAGGTGTTACGGTTATTGATACCTAAAATGTAATTGACGTTCTTCTGAAATAATTAGATAAATGGAAATTAAAAACATTTACGAAAATAACGTAAGATTAAACTGAATAATAGGGTTAGTGCACTTCCCTGTCTAGATTTTGACATATTTTTTGATCACATTGGGATTTTGAAAGACAATATTCTGTGTAGACAAATAATTTTGTATATATGTCACAAGGCTGTCCTGAATAGTTGTATATTGTAAATGTATCATCTCTGACAGTATCCCTGAAAAAATGTGTATTTCATGTAATTGAATATATCAGCATATAGTGTATCGTGGTATGTGTACCCTTTAAAGTCATCTTTAGAAACTCTCGTTCACTTTTCTAGGCATAAAGAACCGAAAATGTACAGAAATATAATAAAAACTATTTATAAATTTAAAAAAATATCTCTGACATCAGAGTGAACAGGATAACCCTGAGAAAGACTTGTATTTCTAATAGGCAGACATTTCTTTTTCAGTGTTGATACAAAAGTTATGTCGTATAAAAACATTTTCTCTCGCAAGGATATATAATTACTCTAAAATTGTGATAAAATGTGTTATTCACCTGATTGTGTCTTTGTACAACCAATGTATGTATGCCTATATATCTGCCTTTCTCAGTATTATATTAATAGACAATCTCAAATGAGATCTTATGTCATATGAGAATTAATGAAACGACCCTTAAGAATTTTCACTAGAATAAATAAATATATAGATTATAAACAGCAATAAAAACACAACAAACAAAAAAAATTTTAAAAAATGTAATTAAAAGCAAACAAACAAACAAAAACACCAAATAAAACAAAACAAACAAAATAAAAAAAAAATAGAAAAAAACATCAGGAGAAGAGTTGGAGAAAATTCTTTCAATATAACCATGAACACTCGTATGTGATACTACTGGAGTGTTATCCCAGAATGCATCGGAAATATGGTTATCAAGGCACGATTTATGATCAAAACGAACTATGTAATAAGCTATTTGATACAGTACCATTGGGCGACACAATTTTAGTTTTAATAGTCATAGGTCAGCCCCAACCAGCAAGGTCTGCTCTGCCTGTGGTTCAGTGGTATATGCATCAAGACTTGTTTCTATATCATCTACATGAAACGTATCTCAATAGAAAATTATTGTTTGAATTATTGTCAGAAGAAATATGTGTTATCATTAACATACGAGTGTTAGCAAGCCAGATACTCGATGACAGTTGACGCACGAATTGACATCTAGGACAAAAGGATACCCCCATAGTTAAGTATTAATATGTTTGTATTTGGCCTTAATGTTACTGCATTATATATCGGATGTATTATCATTCTAAGTGGTTACATTTCAAAACATAATGATTGGTATTTGTAGCTAGTTTTTATTGATTAAACAATCATTTTTGATGGATTAAAACCCTTTTTAAATAATATCGAATTGCTGTGGCTTTGAAGATGTGTTGATTTCAGAGTCTATCCTTCCTGAGTTAAATATTCAGAAAGGGGATTACGTCACGTAAACAGATAATTCTCGTTTATTACTTCCGGGAATTTTTCATTTTGAAACTAGTTCCATTTTTTTTCATGGCTTATCTATTTTCATAATTCGCATTTATCACAGATATTAGTTGGTAAATAATTAGGTAATTGATGTAATGAAAACAAGGAACCAATTAGATAGAAATAACACGAAGTATTACTTTTGTGTATACTAATCAATAAAAAAATTATTTAACCTAATTGCTTTGCTACTTAAACAGTCATAACGGTAGGTTTTCACCATAAGATAAACATACAACTTCCTTATGTTGAGTTTTTGTGGGGGGTTTTCTTCCCTTTATTGTAACTTAAATGCTTTCAGATAAGAGTTAGCGATGAAAGTTATTGAACATAAATTAACCATATGAATATCATTAGTGAAGGAAGTGGTCCTAATAGGATTATCATACTGCAAAGAACATTTAAAATGTTGTGTTAGCGCTCAATAACAAAACGATTGGTAAATTTTGTTTACACATCGCCGATCAAAGTTTGTTAAATAACACTTCTTACACACCTAACAGTATGCTATTGATTGGTCTAGAGCATTCTGTTCACGATTACATCTGTTGGGTAATTTCATTTCACATAAAATGATATGAAATGATCAACAGAGGCAGGTGAAGAAAGTGCATGGAAAGCCACCTGTAAAACTGCTTTGTTTTTCGTGGAAAATGATAGCATGCAGTTTAAGCATATCAACGACTATCTATTCTTCACGGTGACAAGTAACATTTGAATTGTTTGATTCATCATTTAATGTTCCACTAATACCAATTAAGTAATTAGTCTGTACATGAATAAATGGTAAATTAACCTTCCCGAGGAGAAGTTATCACGGTTATTTTTAGATAAAAAAGACTTACAGTTCTAACGCCGAACAATGATTTACGGCAATGCGTATGTTTAGAATACAGTATGATACAATTAAATAGAATAGGAACACAATCTCATTCGACAACATCATAAGGTATTTGACAATATCATCATGTCATTTGACAATATCATTAGGTTTTTTTTATTAATATCACTGTCTGTCATTTGACACAATATCACTACATCATTTGACAATATCGGTAGGTTATTTATCAATATCACTGTCTGTCATTTGATACAATATCACGTGATCATTTGAAAATGTAACTTAGATGATCTTATAATATCACTAGATTACTTGACAATATCTCTTACATTATCTAACAATATCGCTAGATCATTTGACAAGATCACCAGGTTATTTATCAATTAATGACTTTTGATGAGGTTGATATGGTGTTATAACAACCTGGATGAAAGATATTAATATATGTTATCTATGTACCATTACTATACTTATTGTCGTTAGTTTATTTATCTTAAAAATAAGTTGAACAGATAAATGCATAATAATGTGTTTTCTTAACAGCGGACAAAAATCTTTTTAAGAAATAAAATGTCTGCGTTAGAATATCAGAAATTATGACATTTGTATTATACTCCATTGACCATATGATCTGACTCTTCTAAATCAAGGGACATAAAATCCATGTTGTATATCGACTTTGCACATAACCAGAATTAATTTATCAATAAGAAGGAAAATATTGATACATGTAATATTTTACAATATAACTATGTCACTTGAAATTACAAACATATAACTCGACAATAAAATGAGGTTATTTGACGTTTAAACTTTAATTTCAGAAATAGGGCTGAGATAACTTTCCGTTGTTTATTACACCAACTATTACAAAGAACGATGATAATTTTAACTTTCTCGGTTCTAATCAATGACATACAACTGTGAAAAAGAACACGCTGCTATAGATACATAAACATTTCTAAGTTGAGGTCTGGAGGCGGCGTTGTAAAATTCCTTCTTCAAACATTGGAAGCAAGGTCTCTGTCTCCTCCACATTGGAAATGGAACTCGCATATTTGATGAGATGAATGATATCAGATTTGTCCATGGATTTGGCGTCATATCGAGGTGCTAAACACATCCTCGATCGGTAATGAGGGGATTGGCATGCATCATATCTCCCACTTAGCAATTTTTCTGTTTATAACACCTTTGACAATCTTATGTATGGAAGAACGACATGTCCCTTGGTTGATTGGCTTTTTAATTTTGGCCTAGTCAGTGTCCGAACTACACTCAGTTTGTGGTCGAGTGGTTCATG
This sequence comes from Ylistrum balloti, assembly GCF_031769215.1. Classification (NCBI taxonomy): domain Eukaryota; kingdom Metazoa; phylum Mollusca; class Bivalvia; order Pectinida; family Pectinidae; genus Ylistrum; species Ylistrum balloti. The sequence goes on along the minus strand of NW_026782268.1, from coordinate 48,086 downwards.
ACTGTCAAATTGAAGGTATTAGTCTATGTGGTTAGGTGTACGATAAACACCGAATTCAATGGATTCGTCGTCATGAATACCAGAATAGTATGGTCTGTCATCCTCTCGATGACATTTGTTGAGTAGAAGACGCTTTCTCTTCCAGAACACCTGGTCTTATTATCCTTGTACATCTACAGGAGTCTACGTGTAAATCCCTCATTGTTCATATCTTGCCCTAGTTTTATAGAATTTGTGTTTGGATTATGATTATGATGACATGCTGATATTTTCTCGGTATGTATTTGAGGTGGTCTAAGAATTCATCTGCTATATTTTTCAATGTGATGTATCATCCACATCTTTACCTGAATATATTTGACTATTTTTGGAATGTTCTGAGAGCCAATTCGATCTGGCTAACCGGCGATATCTGCAATTACTGTCTGTTGCTAAACATTTACAAAGAAATATATAGTTGTCAGACACTCCCTGATAATCTGTGATACGTTGGGCGTATAGTACTGTTCGCTGGCAGACTGTAGGGGCATCACGACTCTCTTTCGGGTGCAGAAAACAAGTAAAAAAAACTGTGACATCTTACAAAGCATTATGTTCTACTCTTTTTGTACTGCGACAGTGTTTTACTCCGTTCAGTTATGTTGTAATGTAGTGAGCAGTACGTTCTATTATCCGGGATAAGATATCGGCAAGGAACCAATCTGTGTTGTAAATAACAGAAACTAGAAACGCCGCTGTTATATTGTTAATTTGATACAGGACTTGGTGGATGTAAACATGTGAATTTTTCAGAGTAGATCTTCACAAAAAATCTAGTGACTGGTAGCCAGTCCATCGAAAATAATGATATGGGATTGATATTTTGGGTTGCAAAGCAACAAGGGAAATATGAACATGTCAACATAATAATACTGCAAAGTCAGATTTAACAAAACTAATGCAAAATATGAACAAAAGCAAAAACGTACAAGGAGACCAGTTGTTTAAGACGAATAAGCGTCTTCTGCTTCGTTGACTACACCCGCCATGTAAATCTTGGCCAATCTAAGTGAGTTATGTTTCCAAATGAGAACACGGTAAAGAACAACGGAACCAACGGGTATCTGACTGATAGCAAATACGTCTATATCACAGAAGGAAGTAACATTATTCCAAATCAAATCAGCATGACGGTTGTTAAACGTCCATTTCAATGACAGAGAAACATCTCTCCTCATCGACTAGTTACCATATAAGGCAGGATTTACAATAATTCCTAACCTAAAAAGTAGCCTGAACCCCTCAGTATGTTCTTCCTCACAAACACCGATGAAGAGTTGTCTATAAGGGGCAAGTTAATATTGATCGTTAGTATGTTTGCTTATTTGATCATCACTTACAATCTCTACATAAGAATTTATTGAATAGACGTTTTGTCACTAATTATGCTGATAATTAATACGCGATGTTTGTTTACATTCCTTAATCATATCAATATTTATAAACGGGAGTTGAATTTGAAGAGACATATGGGCTGTTGAGATGTAATGCTACCTTATTTACAGACATAAGAATAGTAAGAATTTTACTCAATAATGTGGTTATTGCACGTGTCTGTCTAGATTCTGACATTTCTTTCAGTTACTTTGGACTTTCCTGAGTTGCCTTCTAGGTGTAAGAATAAAGACCTTTGGATTTGCAGGTAGTAGACATCGGTGGTATACATTTTGTCCCCAAAGCCTGCCGTAACCTGCATGTCACGTTTTAGTTCATTCAAATAGTAGCTCTGGTTGGAATACAAAAGATATGTTTGACGTTGGTCTTAACTTATCAGATATACGAAAATTACAAAATTTATTGAATTATGAAGTTAGTGCACCTCCACATCTAGATTTGATTTTTTTCGATCACTTTGGATTTTTCTTAATTGCCTCATTAGCATCACTGACGAGTCCTAGAAAGACGAAACAGCCGTATGATGCAATTTAATTTGATTTAATTGGTTCTACTGTATCCCATTCTAAAGTTGTATTACAAGGTGATATTTACCTGTGTGTCTTTTGTACAATCTAACATTAGATTGTAAAGATTCGTGAGTTAAACTTTTACACAGTACACAACGTTAACTCATATTTCATAGAAGATCACATACAACGTTAACTCATCATTTACATACGATCATATACAATGTTGAGTCATTATTTACATTAGATAGTACACAATGATGACACCTCATTTACTTAAGTTCTCAAACAATGTAAACTCATATTTTCTATAAGATCACACACAATGTTGAGGCGTGAGTGCAAGTTGCTGTACCGTTAGTTACGAGACAACAATATGTACAAGCTACTGAACAAGACAACAATGAGTTCAAGTTACTGTTTTGTTAATTTAGAGACAACAATATGTACAATTTACTGCTAATAACCAGAAAACAATGAGTACGAGTTACTGTAATGTTAATTACGAAATAACAATGAGTATGAGTTACTGTTACGTTAAATACGAAACAAACAATGAGTATGAGTTACTGTTACGTTAATTACGAAATAACAATGAGTATGAGTTACTGTTATGTTAACAACCAGACAACAATGTGTAAAAGTTACTGAAAAGTACAACAATGTGTACGAGTAACCGTATTGTTATTTACAAGACAACACTATTTACAATCTGCTGTGATGTAAGTTAGTTTACAACGTTTTTTACTATCCTGCATGCGGCACCAAATCAATTAGGTTTTCGTGAGAATGTTACTCATAGCCTAATTCCTCAGAACTCTAAATCCAAGAATTCTTCCACCAAATGATAAACGGATACAAGTTGACATGGGTTACATACTAGTGTGTTTTGTGAGGAAAATGTAACCACAAAATCTAGTGCAAATAAAAATGTATGTTTGTAAAATTTGAGACCTTCTAAAATATGTGACCTGAGATTTGAAAGTAACGAAACATCATCACGTGGGGTTTCATCTTAATCACAAGATAAAATTGTATTTATGTAAAATACGAGACAACGGTGTAAAGAATTTGATGTATTTAACTAAAAATCACAAGATAAAATTGTATTTATGTAAAATACGAGACAACGGTGTAAAGGATCTGATGTATTTAACTAAAAATCACAAGAGAAAATTGTAGTGCATGTAAGAATGCCAGTTACAAGATGTACGATTTGATGTAAATTACGAGACAATGTTTTGCTATCTAATTTATATCACGGACAACGGTTTTTGATGTATTTAACTAAAAATCACAAGATAAAATTGTATTTATGTAAAATACGATAATCATGTAAAAATTTGATGTATTTAACAAAAATCACAAGATAAAATTGTATTTATGTAAATACGATACAACGGTGTAAAGAATTTATGTATTTACATAAATGATGAGATAAACTTTTACGCTCTTACATAAATGATGAGACACACTGTTTATGTATTTAATAAAAATCACACTGTTTAATTGTATTTATGTATAAATGACGAGACAACGGTGTAAAGAATTTGATGTATTTAACTAAAAATCACAAGATAAAATTGTATTTATGTTTACGATCAACATAAAGAATTTGATGTATTTAACTAAAAATCACAAGATAAAATTGTATTTATGTAAATGACGATACAACTGTTTATGTATTTACAAAAATGAAGATAAAATTGTATTTATGTAACATAAACAATGAGTCTAAAGTTTATGTATTTAATAAAAATGACTACACTATTTATCTTACATAAATGATGACAACGGTGTAAAGAATTTACGATCTTGTGTAAATGACGAATCAAAATTGTGTGTGATCTATGTAAGGATTATAAAATACACCCAAGTGAAAAGCACCTTTTAATACAACTTTAAGTTAAATACAGTTGCGCACAAGCAATAAATTAAACCGCATCATCACAGCTGTTTGCCTTACAAGATGTACATTGATGTAAATTACAGCTGTTTTGCCTTCTAATTTATATCACATCATACAGCTGTTTGTCCTTTGTAAATCACAGTGATGCACATCATACAGCTGTTTCGTTAATCATGAAAAAAGTCTTGCGTAATTGACAATGAGTCAACATTGTGTATGATCTTACATAAATGATGAGTCTACACTATTTACGATCTTACATAAATGATGAGTCTACACTGTTTACGATCTTACATAAATGATGTTCTACACTGTTTACGATCTTACATAAATGATGAGTCTACACTGTTTACGATCTTACATAAATGATGAGTCTACACTGTTTACGATCTTACATAAATGATGAGTCTACACTGTTTACGATCTTACATAAATGATGAGTCTACACTATTTACGATCTTACATAAATGATGAGTCTACACTGTTTACGATCTTACATAAATGCTGTTTCTCCTATTTACGATCTTACATAAATGATGAGTCTACACTGTTTACGATCTTACATAAATGATGATGCTCATACACAGCTGTTTACGATCTTACATAAATGATGTGATGCTCTACACAGTGTTTACGTCCTTACATAAATGATGACTCTCTGTGATGCTACATAAATGATGTTTCTACCTTTTACGATCTTACATAAATGATGATCATACAGCTGTTTACGTCCTTCATAAATGATGAGTCTACACTGTTTACGATCTTACATAAATGATGAGTCTACACTGTTTACGATCTTACATAAATGATGAGTCTACACTATTTACGATCTTGTGTAAATGACGAGTCAAAATTGTGTGTGATCTTATGTAAGGATGTATAAAATCCACCCAAGTGAAAAGCACCTTTTAATACAACTTTAGAGTTAAATACAGTTGCGCCAAGCAATAAATTAAACCGCATCATCACAGCTGTTTCGTCCTTCTAGGACTCGTCAGTGATGTTACATCATACAGTTGTTTCGTCCTTCTAGGACTCGTCTGTGATGCTACCTCATACAGTTGTTTCGTCCTTCTAGGACTCGTCTGTGATGCTACATCATACAGCTGTTTCGTCCTTCTAGGACTCGTCTGTGATGCTACATAATACAGCTGTTTCGTCCTTCTAGGACTCGTCTGTGATGCTACATAATACAGCTGTTTCGTCCTTCCAGGACTCGTCTGTGATGCTAAGGGCCAAAATTTGGAAGCGTAAGAGGCGACCGTGGAAAATCGAAAGCAATCCAAGAAAAGTCAAAATCTAGATACGGGGGTGCACAAGACCCATAATTCAATAAATATCGTAATATTCATATATCTGATGATTTAAGATCAGCGACAAGTGCATGTGTATATTCTGAACCGAGCAACTATTGGAATCAATACAAACGTGACATGCAGGTTACGGCAAACCTCTGAGACTAATAGTCCACCAGCAGTGTCTACCACCTGCAATGTAAAATATTGCACAAAAGACACACAAGTGAATAGCAACTTTAGAGACAATATTGTGTAGATTCTTATGTTAATTAAAATCGATAACAACATGTACAATTCATGGAATTATGACATCAAAATTAGTACGCTGATAACAAGAAAAAAACAAGAAAATACCAACATGTCAACATAATTATAATCCAAACTCAAAATTCAATAAAACTAGTGCAACATATGAACGAAATAAAGATTTAAACGGAAACTCCTGAAAAAGTACAAGGAAAAATAAGACAAGGTGTTTCGGAAGAGTAAGCGTCTTCTACTTTATCGACGACACCTGCCATGTAAACTTTTGTCAACCTAAGTAAGTAATGTCACGTTATCAAATGAGAACCTGGAATACAACAACGTAACCAACAGGCAAACTAACGAACATCAAACACGTCCAGCTTTATATCGTACAACGGAACCAACAGACAAACTAACGAACATCAAACACGTACAGTTATATATATTTCTATGACGATTGCAAACACGATTCCAAAAGAGACATTAATGCGAGAAGAAGGCGTAAACACGCACAAGAAAATACTGCATATCACTGAAATTTCATGAATACTTTATTTCGCGAACTCACCTCTTCCGACATGACATTAAATTCGCGAATGACGGGTTATTAGATGTAAGGACTCTGATACCGGTAACCAAATCAGTATGGGTGTCATCAAGATTTATTTGTGTACAAATTAACGCGAGGGATTTGAATTCGCGATTGATTATCCTCGTGTATTATTGCGAAAATAAATCCTGCGCGAAATATAAGTTATTTACAGTATATAAGGAACAGTGAACATGTTGGTACCTTCGTGTAGTGGATTAAACTATGATGTGAGTCTGATCTGGACAAATTGGCAGAGATACAGCGGTATCAGGTACAAGGACCGGATGGGATTTGACACCACTTACAATACTTGAGTGGTCATTTTTTTAGACAAAACCATAAAACATGCATGTTACCATTCTTCTCATCACATAATTCATGCAACATCTGGACTATTGTTGAGCAGATACAAGTTCATAGAATTATGAATTTTGCTGTGACGATTAGCAAGTAATGTCACTTAAAACCTAGTTGACCGATCAAACACGCTGAGCAGTCTTTTGACATGTTATGCAAATAACAACACTGTGACAGATATGGACATTGAAAACTTAAGATACAACTACTTTTTTTCATATAATGTCCGTGATAAGATATCCATATCCTGGAGGCATAAATCCCCTAATGGTGCGAATGGCACTCACTGGAGACAATGTCACTGATATAAAACGACCATAGAATGTCTTCATTTAGCCATAAATTAAACAAAATAAGATCGAAATCTCATAAGGTTTGATTTTACCGGCATGTCTATTCAACGCGTTTAAAAAATGTTGACCTCGCTATTATTCAACACAAGAGGCCAAATGATAGCTCCCACCCCTTAACACATTAGACTATAATAGGTCACGACTCTCGAGTAAGTCCTCTTTACGCATCGGGTATCGCCCCACAAAACCAGCCATTCACGCACTGTCCATTTCTTTATCCACTCCCTGCTAAGTTCCCGAATAGATCTGGCTATTTTCAATTGAGGCGGGTTTGCCGCCCTGTCAGGCGCGTGGTGTGTGACCTTTATCTATTGCACAATACTGGACACCTGTCTTCGTCGAAAACTGAAAAAGAAGAAAACAAAAGAGATCGATTTCAGTTGCAAATCTGTCTACTTAAATTTTTTAAGAATTACTGAATGTTCTAGAAACAAAAATTGATTATATATATATATATATATAAATAAATATCTTTCGTAGAAAAATCAACAACAGCGAGAGAAATTGATCGAACAATGCAGAGAAGTGTATAAGTGACGTGTTATTTATTATAATCATTCTTATTATCTTGACAATACAGTGACGGCCTTCAACAAGTAGAATCACGCTCTACGGAAGAAGATTATTATAATCAACTCCCATCAACTTCTCCTTCATCTTATCTTTGTCTTTTTCTGTCATCCATACTTTCTCCTGTCTTCTTTTTTCTTTATTCTTATACATATTTATGAACCTGACTGCGTCGATAATTCAGAGCGACTGTTGAGTCAAACTATCATTTTATTGTGAGTTGGAGATGTTGACACGGGATGAGAAAACTATACAACAGTGTACGATTTCTATCAGTTTGAGCAAACTGGTCACCTTAAAAACTTGATAATTTGATAAATATCAAGATAAATAAATGCTTAACACAGTTATGATCACGCAGGAATTTGAAATAAAACAATATTGAATAGTTGATCATATTTTTTTTTGTAATAATTTTTTTTCCAATAATTTTTTTTTCGTTTTTTTTTTTTTTTTTTTGTCCGTATTTCAAAATGTCTCCTTCCATTGTTAAGAATGCGTTACTTTAAAGCGGCTTTAAGTATTGTTTTCACCATTGCATTTCCGTTGTATTTTTCATCGTGTGTGTTGATGTATTTGTACACAGCTGAAAGTTAACATTGTCAGAATGGTGCATGTGGTACATATGAAATATTTTGTTTATCACGGAAATTTTATACCACACGGATTCTCCGAAGAACACACATTGTCAGATTAATTAATCTTAAAAATAAAGAAACCAACGAAAATCTAGTAATAAAAAAGAACTGTGTTTACATAATAATGAAAGACAACTCCAAAATTTCAATGATTTTTGAGTTGTTTATCGTTAAAAAAATTGTTTGGATAATACTTGTTTTTTATTTCAATTGAATGCAATGATACATGTATCTATTCTGTCAGTCCAGATAATATTTTTTTGATACTGTATCATATGCCCTCATCTAATTCAGATGTTTGTTGTTTTATACCATAATGATACTTTGAGAACATTTTTCCAAGCAAAGTTCTTATATTAATTGATATCTAAATAAATGCAATTTAATTGTTCAGGTCTTTCTAAGAAAAACAAAATACCAATATATCATAATAATACTAAATCAAACTTAGCCTCGATGAATTACAACGAAACAGGAACGAAATATGAACAAATAAAACATTTAAACGGAGACACATGTAAAAGTACAAGGATAATAAGATCAGGTGATCCGGAATGGCAAGCGTTTTCTGCTTCATCGATGACATCCGCCTTGTAAATCTTGGTCAATCCAAGTACGAAATGTCATGTTTCCAAATTAAGAACAATGTTAATAACTGCAAAGCCATCAAGCATTTATAATGTTATCATCCTTTGTTATCCCATGCGATTGCTGCACGTGTTTGATGTTTTTTTCTTCTTTTTTTATTTGCTTCTTCTTCTTTTTTTTACAAGGTCTTCACATAATAGTCTGATGATTTAAAACTGGAAAAAAAACAAGGAAAATATTACATACATGTACTTTGGCATATTGTTTAATAACAAGGTTCGTTATTGTATTACATATATGGAACAGTAACTGAGCTGCTGTACACATTTGTCAGACAAAATTAAAAGTCTTGTGTTTCAGTTACGGATAACGGCTGTTATCAGCTTCCCGGAGACATTTTCGTGATGTTGTTACCATAAAGATGTAATTTGTAAACAAAATATTCAATTAAATGAATTGAGTTTGGATGAGAAGTCTTAAGAACTGATTTCCTCAGTAAACGTCTACAGCGAGATGTCAGGCCGTATTCGTAATGCTGTTTATTTGCGCAATATGAGAAAAAGAGCAGAACTCGTCATATGAAATTTGGTCCCGAATAGCTTTAATAATTCTCGATTTACATATCTAGTAGTTAATTTAATCCGGGGCTGTCAAATGATGCTATATCGATACAATATTGTTGGCAGAAAAATTCCATTATAGACGATTGACATTTCATTTTTATGCTATAACGACGGGAACAATGTCTCCGTGGACATGTGCTATTGGCCGCGGTATTAGTTTTTGATATAAGCCGAACGATCCCGCGATAATAGTGGTCTTACAAATGTCAAGCACTCGTCGCATCTCCAGCCAATAACTCTTAAATAATGACCAACGCACGTGCACAGTTTTACACTGAGCTTAGACGATTTTGAAAGCAATTACGCCTAAAAATGAAATATTATCTGTGTTGCAAAATGAAAGCGGGAAGACCATCAGCGCATGCGTTTCGGCCATTTCGTATGCTCCGTCAACCATTAAATGGCTGCCATGTGGTTGATGGGGCCAAATGATTGGACTAGGGAGATCAGCTCCATAAAGGTTCCACCCTGTGGTTACTTTAACAAACACCTCTCTTAATCAATTACATCGAACAGTGTCAATACTAATAAAACGAACAACATTCCAGTTATGGCATTTATGTGTTTAGTGTGTCTGTCACGGTCAAACAGTTTGATACCAAAGGATTCAATTGACACTGGTAATACAACTTAAGGAAATTGGAAAATAACATAAATTCTAATGAATATATAATAACGGATAACCACAATAGGAACTTTATTGAGTTGTTCTGGTGCACTGCCTAAAAATAAACTATACTGACTGTAGGCCAGGTACCTGTTTCACCATAAATTAAGTTGACCTTATGCTGTTTTGTAAATTGGACAAAAATGATATTGACTTAAGGCTTGTACAGTACACATGTGTATATCGATAAATAAATTCCCTTTTATCAATATTGTATCGTCATTGTGTAGATATTGGCATTTTTAATTATTTAAATCATAAGTGTGTATTTGTATCTGTAATTATATATTTAATATGATAAAGACAATCGATAAAGGGACAGGTTGCCTCGAAAACTTGGCAATTTAATTGTCCGTACTGTTGTTATTACTTCATTGATAATATATTCATATACGACATATTTTTATAATATTTCCTAATGACCTGAAACACTGTGAGTCACACATTTAAGCTGTAAGTTTATTCGCAATGTTGGATGAATACCGGCCAGTATTTTTGAAAACATCAACATTCTCCCTGCATAATATATTATTTCTCCTTCATACTTATAATGAGGTTGAAATATGTCATCTAATTATCCTTGGGTTTTTTTCAAAGCCTAACGAACACATTTTTTTTATTTATCAAGTATACTGCGCTGACACCTGAAAAGGATGGTCTAAGTTTATCATACAAGTTTTTATTTAAATATTGATATCATTGATAAGAGTTGGATTACAGACATCTTTCTTGATCTCGATCAAAAGCCAAAGGCCACATTTTCGGTACAATTCATACACTTGTTCATTTCTCCACAAACCGATATCTTAAGATACATATTCTACCAATCCAATTGTATCCAAATTCTCAAAAATCGTTCTAAAACACAACGAAATACATTGCACACAGACAACTGTTGGTTCAAAATTTGTATAAGTAACATTTTGAAATATATATAAAAAGTTTATAAAGTACAATAAAAATTAGTATTAGACATTTTCCAAAAATATGAAAAATTTATACAGTCTGTAGAGATATATCGAGCGTTTAAAACTTAATAGAAGATATTTTCTGATATAAATATAGATTAATTTAATGGGTCATATATATATCATTATCATCGGTAACAACGTTGTCCATGCCGAAACATTGGCTCTCAGACAAGACTCAAGTTGTTTATGTTGTTTTTTTATGTATCTTAATTTCTGATTCGGAAAATGAACATTGTTACAGGATTTGAAACTAAGCTATTGTATAAGAAATGTAGATATTGAACGTGAATTTTAAAATAAAAATCTATGATAAAAAGTGTATATCTAAGCCGAAAAGCGGATGATATATCTCCTAAGAAACAACTTTTCACTTATTTATTTATTTATTCATTTATTTATTTATTTTACGTCCACTAGTACGGTCTTTCGAACTTTCGGCTAACGAGTAAAGCACAATAACACTTCAGCAAGCATTCAGTATTACAGTTGTGTCATTTGATATATAATCCGTTTCGTCAGTCATTATTTTTACATTAAAATATCTCGCGCCACTTGTAAACAAATTATTTCACTATTTATTTTTTAAAACATAACTTGTCATATAAAAGCTGCGTTGTCGAATACATAAAACACGTGACTTATTGAGTCAAGGTTGGCACTGTTAATGTTTGGAAGTCAGTTTCGTGATTGATCATGTATGTCTAACAAAGATTGTTTTCTACTGTTTATATTAGTGTTTGTATCTAGATAGGTTATTATTTACGCAAATAAACTTTATTTATTTGACAACAATTGCGAATCAAGTTTTTTTCCGACTTACATAAATCACTCTTGTTTTCCCGTTACTGTGGGAGGAAACTGGGAAGTTGATACCCATTCCAGGAATCGAACCTCGGACGGCTGTGTGAAAGGCGAGTGTGCTACCACGGCGCCACCGATGTTGTTGTTGTTGTTGTTGTTGTTGTTGTTGTTGTTGTTGTTGTTGTTGTTGTTGTTGTTCGTTTCCTGATATTATTTAATTTAATCACGGCATGATGGCTTGATTCCTTGATTCCATAAACACAGTTATCACAGTAATCTGTAAGCGTAAATTTAGTGGTTATATGACAATGTGGGTAACAAATAAACAAATAAGCGGTTTGGAGGCGAGAATTGAGTAAGATTTATTACGAAACTATATAAAGGACACACACGTGAATATCACCTTTCAATATAAATTTAAGATAAAAATTTGTTTTTGTCTTTGTTTTTTCGTTTATTTTTGTTTTTGTAAGTTCTGTTGATTAATTTTACAGTATTAATGATACAAACATTTCTCTCATTAAATCTTCAATTCAAAATTAGGAATTTTATATAGATAACAAAGCCGACAAGAGGTGGAAGGAATGAAATGTTTTATATGAATTCATTGACATCAATGTTAGCTTGTTATATAGCCAATAACGGCATTAGGTAGAAGAAATATTCATATGTGTGAACATTTTTCTGTTTGCTACCAGAAATATTTTAACTTCAGAATCAAAGAAATATGTCAAATTTCGATGATAAAAACAAAATAGTGATATCAAATGAACATATTATGAGGAAACTCTCACTTGTTACGGCAGATACTGTAAATATGAAACCAAACTTTAGCGCAATATCAATTTTGTAACAGATATACGTAATGACGATTTCACAACCTCACAATTTTCGCTATAACGACGACATACAGAAACTACGCCTACCGCAGACACGCTTAAACACTGTATCATTTGCAGTAAAACCGCTAAAATGATATTACTGCTTTAAAACGTAATTTTACAGTTTGTGGTCCCTTTATAGGTTTAAACCTGTTTTGTCTTTCATTTCACTGTGCACTTTAACCTGACAAGCATATATCATATTTATTGACATTTGCATAGTGACGCGTAATTTCAGATGACGTCAAAAAGTCGAGATATGCTTAAAATTCTAAAACCATAACTTACAAACAAAAAAAAACCAAAAAAAAAATGAAAATTTGGAAATAAGAATTTAGCCAGGAGATGAAATTCGCCTACATGTATGATATTGGAAGTCCCACGACAAACGAAAATGTTTCTATTCTTTCTATTCTGAATCTATTTTGATTTACACTTGATATTTGAATACATCTGTTTCGAACTATCATTGTTCAGCATTTAAGAGAAACTGAAGGGTTTTGTACATTATCAAGACAGCAATGTGAATCCTCACTACGGGGGAGCACTCTAAGTGACTATTTAGAGCGGAAAAGGGCAGTTCTAATATCTTACTACATCATACCACCCGTTGACATATGCTTTCGTTCCGGCTATGGGGTGACAAGCATTGTAACCCTGTCTGACATGAATGATCTAATGGTCCAGCGTGGCCTGACAAATCTGCCGACACCAACGATAATAAACACCTTTGGTCCCGCCTCGTGACGAGCATACATTTTCGATATTACCTTTATGCTTCAAGAGCGATCTTTCTTTTCTTTTTTAACAAAACCCACAATTATAATGATAAAACGAGAGGGGGTCATCCTGCCTAGGGAACACCGCTCAAACACCTCTGTCCATCACGATGACCATGTCCGTGCATCCTTATAAAAAGGCTGCTTCACGCGCCCTGTGCGAACCCTTGAACTTGATAGGTTAATACTATGCTAGGACCACCTTTCCTTAAAGATGTTTTTAATGTATCTATGTCCAGTCATTTTTCAAAGCATGTAATTTCCCGTAGAAAAAAATAAATTGCTTGGATTAAGTTTCAGATGGCCAAAGTTATTAGTGTCCAGTCAAGTCCTATAGACACCCACTGACCAGGTCATGAATGATAAAAGCATAATGTGGACATGTTTTTCAGATGGCTCTTAAACTCCACTTTTAACACTTTTTAATAAATAAGCACGTGTACGAAATGAGATATTAAGACATTCTATCTGTATCTCCGCGAAATTGCACGTGCATTTCCTGAGGACAAGCTGTCTTGCATGGAGTGGCTATTTTAATGGTCAGCGAGCTTTGTTTTCTCTCTTGGCTACCGACGTCTTTATTACATGATGACCATCAGGTCTGTGTACCTCCAGCCATCCTTTATGGTCATCTGGGGTCAGCTCTAGTGGGCAGTATTTTCCTGTTTAGAAACCTTTCAAGTAATTCCAACGTGCACGTTCATCAGATTCTAAAAAGAATGCCATTTGGATTTTGCATCCTTCAAATCAGTTTTGATTCTCGTATTTCAACAGTGGAGAATGCTTCAAACGACAAATTTACACGTGCAATCTATGATATCTGGTCCAAATTAGATATGTATTGAAAACGTTGCACATCAGGGTTATGAATAAAGACAAAATTGCTCGGAGGCATTAAGATTAGGACTAAAACACACAGTGCGTCTAAATAATTATAAGGAAATGTGTACATGGAGATTTGTTTATATAGACTATAAAAAAGTCTAGACATGGAAATAAAGACAAAATCAAACCAGGGCTTTAAAGTGTCGATACAAAAATTCACACGAGGTTTTGGTCTCAAAATTTAAACAATGAAAAAAACATGTTTTAAAGATGAAGTACCAAGGGGGTGTCTAGATACGATATAAAAAAGTGTAACATCCGAAGTGGCATTCTCGGAAGTATTATTTAATCAATAAATACCCAAGAGAAGTGAAATTTTTCAAGTGACAAAGTTGTTACAGTGAAACCTCGCTATTAAGACCACTTTAGGAACTGGACAAAAGTGGTCTTAATAGCGAGGGGATCTTAATAGTGGGGTGGATCAGATTGGCCGCAAAGAACCGTAAATCTGTTTAAAATGAAGACTGTACATATATATATTATATATATATATAAAATTAAGTAATATACATACATATTATTCAACAATAATAACTTAAAGTTTGTTAAACTGTAATTAAAGTGTTGAATTTTATTAAATGCATGTAAAACAGATAAAATTTGTGAATTGACAAAAGAATATATATGCTTATATTTCTTAGTTTATATCATAATATACATGTATATTTACTATTGTAAACATTGAATAAAAGAAAACAATCAATTTTAAGTTCAATAGAAATTTAATGTTAATTTTTAAAAATTTTCATCTAAATTTAGAAACACATTAACTCAATGAATTACAGAGTAAAACACATTTGTAACAACATGAATTAAGTCACTATAAAGTCTTTCAACGCTTCATTTTTCTCATAAATTCGCAAACACATTAACTCTGTCAGTGTATGACTCAGTACAACACATTTGTCTTTTTACTTATAACTGATAGTGAATACATACCTCCTTATATCCTGTGTAAATTATGTAAATTAAAGATATATCTTATCTTTACTGTTAGAAGCAAGGACTGTATAGAGTCTTAATTTCATAACTTCAAATGTTCACACCATCAAACCTACTGTAGCTAAATGAGGCATTTTTTCAATGTAACGTTGTATAAGTAAACACGTTTTTGCAATGATGTAATAGTGTTGGATTTAAGGGCGTTTAATTTTCATGCAATATCTAAATTTCACCCCTGGATAGTCTACTGTTAAAGCCAAACACTTTGATTTAAAATGAGCTGCCCGGGCTGTGTCAAATTTG
The DNA here is from genome assembly GCF_031769215.1 of Ylistrum balloti. Lineage (NCBI taxonomy): Eukaryota > Metazoa > Mollusca > Bivalvia > Pectinida > Pectinidae > Ylistrum > Ylistrum balloti. The sequence continues at coordinate 32,737 of NW_026782268.1, read as the reverse complement.
GGGGATTATCTATCTGCTTAATAAGGATGTCCCGTGGGTGTGGATGATAATTGTTTCTATTAATAGATTTTAAAGTCATTTAAGGTCAAGTTTTCTGTTACCAGTGACGAGGCCCGAATCATTCAGCATTCGTAACATCTGTATACAAACATGCCAATTTCATGAGATCCCATATATGAAATGAAAACAAATTTATTTTGACTTTTCTTCGATCACTTTGGATTTTCCCTAGTCGCC